>NW_004567110.1:58107498-58326771 GCF_000260355.1 Condylura cristata | reverse complement strand
TGTCTCTGGTGAAGCCTCTCGCCGCCCCTGAGCCTCTGGCCTGTACCCCAGTTCTGTATGCACAAATAGATAAATCTTTAAAAAAAAAAAAAAAAAGATGAATTCTTACCTTTTGCAATAACATAAGGAACTTGAGGCAATTAGACCAAGCAAAATAAGCTAAAAGGGAAAAGATACTCCTATGTGTCATAGAGAGAAAGAAAACAAAAGGTCAGACAAAAAAAACAACGCAAAACAAACCCTTCAAATCTTAGTGCAAATTGAGGCGTCCAGTGAGTAAGGTAAGAGTGCACAGTAAGTGGAGGGAGGGAGCCTAATGGACTATGGTGGAATTTATGAATTCTCTGGGGATGACTGTGGTGTCATAATATACATTTGAAATGGTCTGATGCTATAATTCTGAATCTCATATAATATTATAAAAAAACATTACTTCAGTAAAGAAATGATACAATTTTTTAAAAGAACCTGAAAAAATAAATTTAAAAATCTATTTTGTTAATTTCATAAAAATAAAGCTTGGGAAGTGTTAAAAATTCCTGTCAGCCCTCCGCGGTGGCACAGCCTATTAAAGCACAGCACTAAGAAACTAAAGCTACTTCAGCATGAGTTTGATCCCCACCTGGAGGTGATCTATATGGCGCAGCAGACCTCTCCTGACTGGCCCACTGCTCCCCTCAGCAGTGTACTTCATCAGTCATCCTGTTCTGCTCCCCACTCTGTCTCTAGTGAATCCTCTCACGGCCCCTGCACCTCTGACCTGTATCCCAGTTCTGAATACATAAATAAACCTTTAAAAAAAAGTCCCTGCCATCAGAAAATACTATCAGCAGAGAAAAATAAGAGAGAATACTGCTTCAGCTATGTTTCCATTATTCAGTTACAACCAACATTAAAATTTAGATAAATTTTTAGCTTCATGCATAATTTTTTCTTTGTCTCCAATTTATCATATACTTGATTTGCTTTTCACACTTACTGCTGGCAGCAGAGATAGTGAACTCTCTACCTTCTATAGAGTAGAGATACTGCTCAAAGATCATATTTCCGACTAGTCCTGCTACCAAGGTGCTAAAGAACTAAGTTCAGGCTCTGGTACATGGCAACAGTAACATCCATTATCTGCCCCCACTGGATTTCATGTGAGAATGGGTGAAGGGGCCAGAACTGGGGTACACTATAGTGGTAGCTAGTGTTACTCTTAATTCATTGAAAGCAATCAAAGATTTTCTAAGTTAATACTTATGTGGCACCATGAAGTTTGTTTTGTTTTTTAGTTTTTGATGGAAATCTCCATTCCGACAAACACAAAAAGACAAATACTTCCAGAAATTGACTTACTCATCTGTAAGGGTGAAATAATCACAAAGATTGCTTCCCACTTGACCTCTGATTTTAAGAGTCATATGTATAAAAGGAAAAGGATGATGGGCCCAGCTCTGCTGTTTATATTACTATAATAATACGTTCCAATCAATAGAAAGTGTATTTATTTTCAGACAGAGACATGAAAGAAATACTGGAGTTTAGAAGAAAAACTTTAAAACTCAGGGCCCCTTTCAGATTGTAATCATTTGCTATTCTAAGATAATATCCCTGCTATACTTCTTCTCCCTCTCTCACATGGGTCTGAGTTATTCATCACCAGCAATAAATGGGAGATATATGGATGTCAGCCAGAAAGAAGTAGTGTTTTGTCCTAGTTCATTAATAACAATAAAATTTGTAGCATTTCTAAATATAGTGTGAATCAAAACACTTTGCAGCCTCTTAGGTGTTTTTCATCACCACCACCATTTGTATTTCTGGATCCAGGCAGTGGACCTCATCATATTTGTGAGGGCTACCTCCTTATCTGCCTTAAAGTCCTTAAAAATACATTACAACAGGGCCTCCCTAGTGGCACAAGGGGTTGATCCTCAGCACTATGAACTTATCCTCAGACATTACAACATGAGTTCAATCCCCAGCTAAGGTCACCCACATGGTGTGGCAGACCTCTCCTGTCCTACCCACTGCTCCCCTCAGCATTATATTTCAGTAGATCTACCTGTTCTGCTCCCTACTCTGTCTCTGGTGAATCCTCTGACCCGGACCTCTGGCCTATTCCTCAGTTCGTCCATGCATAAATAAATAAGCATAAAGTCTTAAAATAAAGTCCATAACAACACACCCTTGTAAGACAGCTCATTTACAAAGGCAATTGTCAGTTGTTTGTTTTTTAACAATCATGTTTCATGTCAACTATAGTGTGAGGTCTAACAGTCACCATCGTTTTGTCAGGGTCTCAAGATCACTTAGAGTCCCAAACAGCAAGCTGTAAGCTGGTCTCTCTTCTGCAGAAAACAAATCCAGCCAGTCTCAGAGTGACTGTTCTTCCCTTGAATTTTGACATATATATAGTGAAGCATTTATCCAAAATGTCTAAGACCTTATCTGAGATCTCTGGAATTGAGGTCTCTTAATTATAAAAGAGTCAGTGATTAATAATAATAATAACCGCACAAAAATCTTAAAAGTTTGTTTCCTCAAACATATAAACCAGGTTGTTACCATAACTTCTACTTTCTCAGAAAGAACAGGTAGAAATTACCTACTACAATTCATATTAACTTGAACAGATGACTAAGTAATAACCTGAAAAACAATGCTAATAAGAGCATTTCACAAAAAGCACCAATCATTTACAATTGTTATGATGCCACTGTTTTCACTTCCTCCAGAAAAAACTATGTTATTTGAAAATAAACTTCTACTATTTTTCCAATCCAGTGCCATCACAGAGATTCAGTTTTGTAAAATGATGAGCTCTGGAAATAGACTATATGATTATAATTATTACCACTAAACTATGCACTTGAAAATAGCTACAAGCTTTCTGTTACATGCATTTTACCACAATACACAAAGAAACTGAATGTGCAGTTGCCATCAAAGTTGTCAAAAGTGGATCCAAATTAGAGCACTATAAAGTGCTCAACTAATTACATACATCTAGAATAGCAATGCTTTAGTTACAACAGCACTTTGACGAGTCACTGCTACTTTCAACTCATAAGTTCCTGTTAAATATGCCATAAAAAAAAAAAACAATAAAAGAAGGAATGTTTTATCCTTTCCCAAAAACCATTTGTTTCCTCTCCTAGGTGATAAATGATGTAGTGATCTACCAAACACAAAAGTCAGAGTCCTAGAAGTGACACCATTTTCTTCTCTTTAATGTTATTTTCAGAGGAAAGAGAAGTTAAACATATGTTCCCTAATATCACTTCATTCAATAGCTTTCTCTTTTAGTCACTAAAAATCAAATATCTATTAAGTACCCAGTAATGTGGTAAGTAGATCCTGTTTAAAAATGGATTTTATGTAGTGCCTTCCTTCAAGAAGATTATAATCACTAAAAGAGAAAAACATACAAAAAATAAGTCATAGTTAACATTCACTGAATGTTTACAGTCAAATCTCTTACATTTAATCCTTGAAATGACCTTAGCAAATAGGTATTATCATTATCATCCTGTATATGAAGTCATTGGGATTTAGACTAGAAAATTCAAAGACACAGGACACAAGAACAATATACAAAAATCAAGTTGGTGTATGTGTTAGAAACAATCTCACTTATAATAACTTCAAAAATATGAACTACTTTTGGAATAAATATGAGAAAATATAAAATACCCGTTGCAGTGAGTGGAATTCTAAACAACCACCACCCCCCACCCCTATGATCCATGTCTTTAATAATTCCTTCCTTTGAGCGTGGGTAGGACCTTTAACTTGTTTCTAGAAAACCATATGGAAAAGTGAAGGAATTTAGCAGATATATGTAAAATTACTATAGTCAGTTGACTAAATTAGCAAAGAGATTGTAATAGGTGGGTCTGAGCAAGTCAGGTAAGGGAAAAAAATGACAGGGTGATAGACTCACCACCTTGATTGTGCATTGTGGTAAAGGTATAAGAGATACGTATGTGGATGTATAACAAATTATAAATCATAAAAATGCATAATGTATTAATGATTTAAAACTCAAATATGATCTCTCATCCAATTTTCCTTTTTAATATCACTGTGAGATCTGTCCTCAAAGCTCATCTCCTACCATTCTTCCCCTTTTCCATTTTTTAAAGTGTCACCTTGTCCTTCTTATTCTTCCATAGATTTCATTTTTATTTTTTTACATTTTATTTTCTTCTGCCTGCAACATTGCTCCCTGGTTCTTCTCCATGCATCATTTAGATCTCAACACAAATGTCCACCTCCTCAGAGGACACACAGAACCCATGTACAATGCTTGAGAAGACTTCACACTGAAGAGTTGCTTTTCTAATTTAATGTAATTTATATATATATGTATATTTAATGTAATTTATATATATATGTATATTTACATTATTGTTCATTTTACAATGTTTACTTCTGTCCCCCCCCCACCCATCACCACCATAGCCCCCACGTTCCTCCCTCCTTCTGATCCCTCTCTGACCCTCTCCCCTGTGGGATCTCTGTGGTGAGTTTTAAGTAAATAAACAATTTTGGTATTGGTTAGTCACTCTGATGGCAGAGCCAAAATAAGAATCTTTGGCCATCAGGATAGGTAAAGGCAGAATATTTTTAGATTTATTTATTTAGTAATTCATACATGTATTTGTCTTCTAAAGCTCATTTTTAAAGATTTATTTATGCATACAGAACTGGGTACAGTCCAGAGGTGCAGGGGCAGTGAGAGGCTTCACCAGAGACAGAGTGGGGAGCAGAACAGATATACTGAAATACACTGCTGAGGGGAGCAGTGGGAGAGACAGGAGAGTTCTGCTGCACCATAATTGTGTTTTATTCTCCCCCCTCCCCCCATGTCTTCCTCACTCTGATCACCCCCATGCATCCCTTGCTGCAAGCCTTAGTTCCATGGTCTGCACATAGGCCTGGTTTTTTTTTTTTGGAAATTTGTCCTTTTCCTGGGTGAAGACCTGGGCTCCAGGTCCACAGCAGACCAGACTGTCAGATGCCCGGGAGCAACTGAGTAGTAGGTAGCAAGGCAGAGAACTTCAGGGGCCTCTTGCAGGGCAGGTGTGTGGACTGGTTCTCTGGACTCCTTTATTTTAGAAATTCCTGTGATATAGGAGACTGCTCTATTCTCTCCAGACCAGCGTGGTCTCTGGGCCCTGTGAGTCCTCATTCACGCTGGTTAGCCCGTCTGTTCTGATAACTGTTATATGATGCTGTTTCTGAGTCTTGTAATTCTGGTGTTGGGAACTCTGCTCCCTGCCAATGTCAGTGGAGAAGTTCCCTGATGGGGACAGGCTCCAGTAGATAGTCAGTCCAACTCCTCTCGTCTCTTTCACAAGTTTTTAAGTCAACTATGCGACCTGGTAATATATATTATGAGTTTTTATGTGGCTCTAAAATTCATGAAATTCATTCTATTGTGCTTGCTTACTCTGAGTTTCTTTTTGAGTGAGAAATTTAATTATACAAACTATTTTACCACAGTAATGGGCTCTGGAGTTAGAAATATCTTTTTCTTCCACTTATTTATATGCATTTATTTCTAGAGTGCATTGTTTGGCATTTAATGAAAAACTGTTAATGCCATAGGTAAGGATTTTGTTTTTCCTCTCAAAAGTATGAATGTAATGAATTTAATTAAGAATGGCTATGGAGATCTCCTCCTTGGGAGGATATTTACAAATTACTCTGGGATTTAACAGATGAAGAATTTATTCTTTGAAGTCAAACTATTACAGAAACATCAAATTAAACTTCATTATATTTGTAGTTTAATCATTCAGGGTAAGTTTCATCATGCTTAATTTCTCCTGGGTTTATTTAATTATGAACTTCTGGTGCCTTTGCAATTACCATGAATCTTAACATGGCAATCCTACACATACTTATTTCTTAAAATATATCAGCACAATATTGTAGCAGACCCAATTTCAATATATACCCATGCTTCTTGAATGGATTTTCTAGTGGTTTTTGTATCACATGGTCTCTATAAAATTGCACTATTGTTGGTTAAGCTCTATATTCATTACCTTAATTAATCCCTACACAGAGCCACTTAGAGGAATAAATGCCATCTATCTGAATTTTGTAGATGGAGAATAAAGACATTACTAATGTGATTAGGGAACTTCCCCAAGCTCATACATCAGAAGTAGTAGAATCCAAATTTGAACTCTATACTTCCCCAACCCCAGAGCAGTCACTACTTGGTCACAAGAAGAATCAACTGGCTTTGTCATGCTGTCTCCCGCAATTCACTGTACCACATCTGGCAAGTAGTAAGTGCTGAATATTCTCTGACTGGAAAACTGAATGAATTATTAAATTACTGCAAAATAAAATCATATAGGAATATATAATATAAAAATTATCAAATCTGGGATATGTATAGACTGGGTATGATCCCAATTTTGAGGTAAAGAAATCAAACCTCAAGACCAATATAGCTAAGGCAAATCTTACTGGTAGTTTTAAATCATACCAAATCTTCTGTCCCCACAGTCAGCACCCTCTGCAGAGAGGGGCAGCCACAAAGCATGGCTCAGAGAGACCACACAACACTTTGGTGATGAGGATGGACTTGGTGTCAGCACAGACTGACCACGACCAGACTTCCCACTTAGGAGTAATGGGTGGGTCAAGATCAATAAGCCTTGGATGCCTCATTTGTGCAAAGAAAATAGAAGTACCTGCCTTCTAAGAGTGTTTGGAGTATCATGAGCTAAACACTAATGTCCTAGCAAATGGTAAGGACTCATTGTACATGACCTATCATATTCTTTTTGCTACAGCAAGTTATATAGTGACACACAATTAGGTGCTATTAGTACAAAGATAAGACATTAGTAACATTGAAGAGTTAGTATTGCAAGAGCTAGTATCTTGCAAGATATTGCACCTATTGGAAGAGTTAGAATCTTGTAAACAACATTTTCACTCATATTACTCACACCAGAAAGAAAGCCACCATTCATTTTCAATACAATTACTTGTGGATCTCTCTTTAACGAAGTACTGAAAGCAATACCAGGCAATAGAAAGAGAATAGAAGTTAATTTTAGTGTTCTATTTTCATTTTACATTCACTTTATATACATAGTAAAATAAATTGCTTTCCATTTTATGCTATCAAGATTGCTTTTTAAATAAATGTAGTGTCAAGCTGATAAAAGACAACAAACAACACAAAAGCAATAGAAGAGATAAATTAATTAGATATGAAAGTGCCATACAAAGAACTATGCAACTATAAAAGTAACAAGGAATCTATATATAGATAGATAGGATAAATTGAGTGGAAAAAAGGCAAAATGAAGGAAAATGTAGATGCTAGGCTATCTTTTTTTTCTGAAATGGGTTACACATCTCTATATTTATATAATATTATATTTATTTAAATATACTGTAATAAATAGCATTTATATATCATTACAAATTTAAAATGTATATACACACTTACAAATTAAAATATAAACCACAGAACTAGACATGCTGTGTATATATGTATAGCTAAAGGGGAAAGAGGAGCTAAGATAAAGATTAGACTTATCTAAGTGTCACTTATTTTGGAGGTTGGCTTCAAAATATTTATAGAAAATGTTTTTCTAGTTATTTAAATAAGTAGTAAATATTGCTTTCAAGAAAATGAAGTAGCCATACCGTTTCCTATTTCTCTTGTTATCTACTCTAAAGATCCTGTACATTATATATCTAACAAGTATATGAAGACTCTGAAAGATAGAGATTAGGCAGACTAATCTGTCCTGGCGAGGGACAGGAAAACCTGAGGAATGACATTATAATTTTGTTGTTATTGTTGTTGTTGTTGTATTTGTCTGTTGTTGTATTTGTCTGTTGTTTTCCTTCCAATACCCATACTAAATACTGAAGAAGCTGACAATTCAAATGCCAATGGACATACACATACAGAAAAATTCACACACACGCACACACAATCTGCCTCAATATAAAGTACTAAGAGAATGATAACTCAACAAAAGAGAAAATAGTTGGAATATAGCTCAACAATAATGAACACCTCTCCACAATGGTGTCAAGTGCTACTAATACCACATTGGGTGAATAATAAGGTTCCCTTTCTCCTCTCATATATTTTTATATCAAAAAAGTTCTAGTATTGACAAATTTCTATGTAAAAACATCAATAGCAAGGAGACTTCTCTCCCCAGATGTTAATAGAATTTGAGTAGAGTATCTGAACTTTCATCCCCCATATGGCATTAACTAACCATTTAACAATATTAGAGAAGATTTTTTCAAACACAAAATTTAAGGCAGATCATAATCTTTTAATATAATACCCAACATTTCCAGGATTTAATTAAAAAATCACTTACCCCCCAAATTGGCAATTTCATAAAGTGCCAATGCTAGGAGCACAGACATTAGAATTATTGACTAGGATTTTAAAGCATTCATCAACATATTTGCATCATGAAACATGCAAATTTTCCAACATGCAAATATTGAAACAATAAGTCTCCACAAAGAAATGGAAAATGTAGATGAAAGCCAATTGGATATTTTAGCACTGAAAGTATCTTGATTAAAATTAAAATAACCAGGGCCCTCCCTGGTGGCACAGCAGGTTAAAGCACTGCACTAAGAAGCTTAAGCTACTTCCGCCTGAGTTCAATCCCCACCTGCCCCGGAGGAGATCCACATGGCGCAGCAGACCTCTCCTGGCCCGCCCGCTGCTCCCCTCAACAGTGTACTTCGCTGATCTTCCTGTTCAGCTCCCCACTCTGTCCCTGGTGAATCCTCTCACCCTCCACATCTCTGGCCTGTACCCCAATTCTGTATGAATAAATAAAAAATAAAATAAAATAACCAAAATTAAAACTCAAGAGATGTCAATAGCAGAATGGAAATGACAGAAAAAAAGAATTGCTGCATTTTAAAACAACTACAAATATTAACCAATCTTAAAGTAGAATTTAAAAAAAATCAGAGTTTCAGAAAACTTTGGAACTACAACAAAATATATAACAATTTTATCATGAGCATATCATAAGGAGAGAAGAAAGAAGGTGAAACTGAAGAAGTACTCAATGGAATAAGGGCAGAGATAGAAAAGCAAAATGAGGACAGAACTCCTGGGACAAAAAGGATATAAAGGCGCTCCCTGGTGGTGCAGTGGGTTAAAGCACAGCACTGACAAGCTAAAACCACTTCAGCATGAGTTCAATCCCTGCCTCAGGGATGACCCCCATGGCGTGGCAGACCTCTCCTGACCTCCCGCTGCTCCCCTCAGCAGTGTACTTCCTCAGTCGGCCTGTTCTGCTCCCCACTCTGTCTCTGGTGAATCCTTTCACTGCCCCTGCACCTCTGGCCTGTACCCCAGTACTGTATGCATAAATAAATAAATAAATCTTTTTTTAAAAGGATACAAAATAGAAAAATAGAGGACATTTCGGACAAACACTTCTAAATGACAATATTATAAGTGCTAAAAAAGAAGCACTGGAAAGTCACAGCAACGCAGACTGGAAGGTGCAAGATCTTAGAAAGAAAGGAGATCCAAGAACAAAGACACTTACTCACCAAAGAGACTGAATATATAAAATTATCACAAAAAAGACTCAGAACATAATATAGACAGAGTTAGAAACAACTTTAAATGGAATTAAACTTGTAGAAGACATAATTTTGCATATAGAAGATTCAAATGAACAAATCACACATCTAGGAGAGAGAGAATCAAGACATAGGGAAACTATGTGAAATATCAGACTCACTTAGAAGAGGAAATTTTTAAAATTTTAGACCCCCAGAAGGTGAAGAAAGAGGAATGGGAACAGAAATGTTATTTAAAGAAATAGTAACATGAAATTTTCCCAACTTAAGCAATGAATTAAATATGGATGTCCAGGAAGCAGAGAGAATTCTCAAATTTTTAAAAACAAAGAAAAAACATCTAAATACTCATTGTAAAACAATCAAAAATCAAAGTTAAAGTTTTACAGGAAGCAAGGGGAAAAAATAACTTACAAAGGCTACCAAATTTGTATTTCCCTGGACTTCAGCCCAGACACTCTACAGGCAAGAAGAGAGTGGAAGGAAATGTTCACAATTCTAAAAGACAAGCACTGCCAGCCAAGAATACTCTATGCTACATCAAGTTTGAAGTGGAAATAAAGGTGTTCTTAGTAAACATAACTAGAGGGGTTGACCACCACAAGACTCGCCCTTCAAAGAAGGATGAAAGGAATTCTTCTACAGAAAAAAAAAATTCCTAAGGAAAATGACAGTAAAGTACAAAACCAAAAGCATCACCAACAATATTACAATATTATGAGTCAGTAAGAAAATACTAGACAGGAGGGAGAAATGACAGAATCTGTATAATTATATGTCAGAGAGCAGACACCCATTGCATAAACTATAAGGACATAGTTTAAAACCACCATGGTAACTACTAGACAAAAATCCAGAATAGAGACCCACAGACATAGTATCAAGAAAATGGAGAGAAATACAAAGGAAAGCCATACAGAAAGAACAGATAGAAACAAGTAGAATTCACCAATTTAAAAATATAGACTAAAACCCAAACAAACTAAAAATAACAGGTTGCAATAAGGTCATACACATGAATAGCTCACAAAGTTGGAACTAATGTTCTCATACCACATAAACTAGACTTTGAACTTAAATGATTATCAGAGAGCAACAGACACTATATAATGATCAAGGGAACACTTCACAAAAAAAGATATATAACTGTTATTTATATGCACCTAATGTAGGAGCGCCTAGTTACAAAAAGCAACTATTAACATTCTTAGAACAGTACATGGAAAAAATACAATCATTGTCAGAGATCTTAACATGACATGAAGAAGTGGCTCATCCAGACAGAAAATTAACAAAGGAATAAAGGCCTTAAGTGAAGTGTGGGGAAAAAATGAAACAGAGGCATTTGGGACAAAGTGAATGTACCTGGAGTTGAAATGGGTCTATAGGAGAGCTATCACCATCTAAAGACAGAACCCCATCAAGGACAGATTACTGTCTGGGGTGTCTCACCCATGTGCACAATAGCAAGATCACTCAGACACAGACAATGGTGGAGGTTATTTAATAAACAGGGGAAACAAAAAGTTACTAAGTCAAAAAGTGACTGGCTAGCTCACCCTAGATAGTATCCAGGAATCTAAACAAAAGATTGCTCATCCAAGATATTGCTACCTCACCACCAAGGCCCTGAGATGAAGACACAACAGCCCATAGCAATGGTGTGAAGGTCTAAATGAACAGCACTGAGACACACAATCACAGCAACAGCACAACAGTACCTGGAGGTGACACTGGATGCTCCAATAAACAGCTCTGTAGGTCACTGGCCTACACCAATCACTAACAGCTCAGGTAGAGACCATGCCCGGGGTCTTCAGTGCTATTTCCAGATGGTGGCATAATAAAACCATGGTGAGGTGCAGTCAGGAAGCCATTACAAAGCTCTTCACCTTCGGTCAATAGAGATCTACAGAGGTCAGCTACTAAGACTTCTTATTTCTTCTTTCTCCCCCCCCCTTTTATTTTTTTTCTGGACACAAAGTACATGATGAGACAAGTCTAGGGGATCGTCAGAAGGTTCCTATCCTGTCTTACATCCCATTCTGGAGTCCCTTCCTGATACCCCCTGATTGGACCACTCAACCTGACTGGAGCCTGAAGGAGGGGCTGCCCACATGCAGTAACTTTTGGTGCAGGCAATAAAAGCAACCACATTTTTCTAATAGTTCCAACAGTTTTCACAGCTGTGGGAAAACGCCAGGGTTGCCCTGCAGTTGACACTGCAGAGCCTCAGTTACAGGATGAACATGTTAAGTGAAATAAGTCAAAAGTGAAAGATGAGCCACAGCCCAGGGTACACAGGCATACCACAGCCCAGAGGAAGAGAGCACCTCCACGGTCTCCAGGAAGCCCTTGGGGAGTGGAGTTAAGGTAAACCCACCACACAGATGAACAGAGTCGGGGTGGTGGGGAAAAGAGTGCACAACTAAGCCCAGCCCTGACTGGAGTTTTGGACCCACCCATCACTGCAGCCTCAGTCCAGGCAGACTGTGAGCACCAGCCAATGCTCACCAGATGCCATTATAGTTTGGGAAAGTTGCACATGCCCAGACACCCTGGGGCTTCTAGGGAGTAAATCCCCCGACAAAGGTGAGCTGAAAGTATGTGTGGCCAGTGTCGGGAAAACGCCATCTTGGACATGTGGCATAGAGTTTTGGAGAGGTGCTCTGCACCCTACAGTGGCAAAAAAAACTCTATCTTGGGAACATAAAAATGTTAGGACTTTAAACACCAAGCACTGCTTCAGGGCTGGCAAACACTGAACTTGAGCTCCAGTGCTGAGGCTCCCCTCCCACCCCATCTGTTTCTTGGAGAAACAATGGGAAAAGCATAGTTCTGAAAGTTCACAAGAAGAGGTTGCTGGCATCACATAGTACCTAGAACAAAATCAACTATTACCTATTATTGGAAACCAGGGTCCCTAAGTTTCCCTTGATCTGAGAAAAGGACTACTCCAAAAATGAAAATAGGGACCTCATGAGCTCCCTCTCAAACTAAGTAAATACAGAGAGAGTGAATCTCAAGTGTCAGCATCCGTCAGCCACAGCATCAACACCCTTGTGGAGGTTTGGCACAACTGGCCTGACCAGGAAAATTCCAGGAAAATCAAGAGATGCATTCAATAGAGATGTCCTGCAATAGCAGTACTACAGTGTCACAGCACATAGCACAAATTAGAAGGCAAACCTAGGGAAACAGAGAAATGCAAACAACCAAACAAGTCCCCAGAGAGACCCACCACAAGGGGAAAACCAATAACCAAAACACAACAACAATGACATGGAGGAGCTCCACAACCTATCAACAACAATGACATGGAGGAGCTCCACAACCTATCAGAGAAAGAATTTAAAACTACCATGATCAAAATATTGAAAGAAGTCATAAAAAATGATATGAAGAAAACAATTAACAATGAAAAGAATGAAATTGAGTCCCTAGAAGGGTAATGGAAGAAATGCAAGGGATTAAAAGATCAATGGAGGAACACTGGGGAAAGCAATGAAAATAGAATAGATGAAATGGAAGAATGAATCAGTACTCTCAAAGATACAGAAATAAAAAGGACCAAAACAGAAAAAGGATAAGACTTGGGCATAATACCTGAAACCATAAAATATATAGGAGAAAACATAGGTAAAACACTACAAGACATACATCTCAACAACATATTTAAAAACTCTTCACTTAAAGCAAATGAAGGAAAATATAAACACACAAGATTACATCAGACAAAAAAGCTTCTGCACAACAAAAGAGACATTAACCAAGACAAAGAGACAACTACTGTCTGGGAAAAAATCTTTGCACTTCATACAATAGACAAGGGACCAATCACAAAGATACACAAAGAGCTCACTCCAATCAACAAAAACAAAAAAACAACCCAGTCAAAAAATGGGCAGAAGAATTTAAAAGACAATTATCCAAAGAGGAATTGCAAATGGCCAACAGGCATATGAAAAAATGTTCAATATCCCTCATAATCGGGGAAATGTAAATCAAAACCATAATGAGATACCACATCACACATGTGAGAATAGCACATATCAAAAAAACTAACAACAGATGTTGGATGTGGTGAAAAAGGAACTCTCCTCCCTTGCTGGTGGGAATACAAACAGGTATAACCACTATGGAAAGCTGTGTGGAGATTCCTCAGACTACTAAAAATGGAGATACCATATGACCCAGCAATTCCACTCCTAGGAATCTACTCAAAAGACACAAAAACATTAATTCAAAAAGATACATGCACCCCTATGTTTATGCCCAAAACTAGATGATCAAGAAGATATGGCATATAAATATATATTCATATATTCCATTATATATGTTCACATATACCATTATATATATCTAGTTTTGGACATAAACATAGGGGTACATGTATATATTCACATATTCCATTATATATATGGTTATATATATGGTTATATATATATAATGGAATATATGAATATATATTTATAAACCATATCTTCTTGATAATGGAATATATGAATATATTTATAATGGAATATATGAATATATATTTAATTATATGTATTTCATTATATATATTCCATTACATATATACATATATATTCCATTACACACACACATGTTGTAATTATAAATATATATTTATATATATATATATTATAATGGAATACTATTAGGCAATCAAAAAAGAAAAACTCATGTCATTCGCAGTAACATGGGTGGAGCTGGAAGGGATTATGCTTAGTGAAATAAGTCAGGAGGAAAAAGAAAAAATTATCAAATGGCTTCACTTACAGGAGGAATTTAAGAGAACCAAATAAAGGGGGAGTGTATTTTTATTACAATACAAAAACAGACAAGTATAAACTTGAGCAATCCTACAGGGGAGAACAGAGAGGGACAGAAGGAGGGAGGAATGTGGTGGCTATGGTGATGACAGGAGGGGGAGGGGGATGTAAACATTGTTATAAAATGAGCGGTAATGTAAGTACCGAAAAATAAATTTTAAAAAGTTCAATATACATATTGGTTAGTTTCACTTATCTGCAGAATATAAATATCAAGAAAAATGAATGCTTTCAGGCAGAATATATTAATAATAAATTTTGGACTCAATGAAAGCATATAATGGCAACCAGAGGAAACAGAAGAGAGGCAGGAGAAGGTGGAGGAGGGAGGCTTATGGGATATTGAAGTGGGTGGTTCGATGGAGGATGGATGGGCCATGGAGCAAAAACAAAAGAACAAATGCAACCCCAAAATTTAAATTTAAAAAATAATGATAGTAAAATATGAAGCATTTAAAAAATCATGTCATCTGCAAAGACAGCTTTATTTCTTCTTCTTCAAAAATCTAAATTATAATAAACTTACTTGTAAAATTTTAAAAAGCCAAAATATAGTACAAGAAAATCTCATGACTAGAACTTTAGAACACCAAAAGCACAATCCCTAAAACAAAACTTGTTAAATTGAACTTAAAGTGAAAAGATTTGTTCTACAAAAGATTATGTTTAAAAATGAAAGGACAAACCAGATACAGGGAGAAAATATTTGCAAACCACCTAGTTTACAAAGAACTCATCGACAACCCTCCTACCTCAAGAGTGAAACCACAGTCCAATTAGAAAGTAGACAAAAGATGTAAAGAGAAGTCTCATCAGAGGATACACGAATGGCAGACAAGTGCATAAAAAGATGTTTACACCACTAACCATTAAGAAAATGCAAATTAAGACCACAATGAAATATCACTACCCACTTATTAGAACAGTTAAATTAAAAGTGACAATACCAAAAGCTGATGAGGTGCAGAGAAATTGGATTTCTCAGGCATTGCTGATAGGGATGTAAACTTTACAGTCGCTCAGGAAAATGGCTTGGCAATTTCTTTGAAAAACTAAATATATACTTGCCTAGCAGTTGCACTTTTGGGTATTTTCCCAGAGAAATAAAAACATGTCCACACAAGAAGTTGCTAACTTTATTCATAGTAAACAAAAACTAAAAATAAACCAAATGTTGCTCATAAACCGATTTATAACCAATTTATATCCGAGATATAGACTCACGGAGGGTTACTGATGAGACCTGCCTCTGCCAGGAAGACCTGGCATGTTGCCAAGGGCATTGGCTTTGACATGTAACACTTTAATTTTTCTCACATACATTATTTTAATGTGAAACAAAAAGGTCTTGTATGGTATAATTCCAATTTTACAACATTTTCTATATGAAAATCTTATAGAAATAGAAAGCAGATTAGTATTTTTCAGGGATTATGAATGACTGGGAGAAGAGATGGGTGTAAAGGAATGGGATGAGGGAGAACTTTGTGGACAAAATAGTTTTGTATGTTAGTCATGGAGGTCACACAAATCTGTGTATACATAAAATACCATAAAAGCATACATATACATTTCACCAATGTCCCATTCTTGGATTTTATATTATAACATGATTATGTAAAATGGAACCATTGGAGGAAATCGGATGAAGGGTACATGAAACTTCTCCAGATGATCTTCAAAAAGTCCTGTAAAGTTATAATTATTTCAAAATAATATTTTTAGCTAAAGGGAAAATGTAATTCCAAAACTGTTAGCAATATGAAGTAATTGAACCAAATTCTATATCAAGTAAGTGGCCTGATCACACAAATATTCCTTTAAAGGATTTACAGTCCAGTAGTTTGCCTACATAGCCTTGAAAGGATAGACCCTAAATATGAAAAGATCGACCAAAACAAAAACTTCAGTTATTTCCATAGCCATATCGTTAGTGAAGGAACTTTTTCTTTTATTTCTGAATTGACTCCATATTGCGGGAAATGTAATGTGTTATTGTTCTAATGTCATTGGGGATTTATATTTGCTGGCTTGGAAGAAGAAAAAAAGACATTAAAAATCAATAAGGTTGAATAAAGACCTATAATTCTAAATTTGAATTGGAAATATCAGCATAAATTCAAACCAGTAATGGTGATCCCCTTTACTATGCAAAATATGTTTTAAAAGCACCAGGTCTCAATGAACGAGGGCTCTTTATATAGTACAGCATGATAACATATATTGAAAATGCACATATTACTATAACTGAAAAATAAGATGTCCATTGTAAAGCTACTCTATCTTCCCAACAGAAGGCAAAAGGAAGTGATCAAAGGCAGTCAGGGTCTTATTGAAAGGACTCAGAAGTGGTTCTATTTAGTTAAAGATGATGCATGATGTTTTGATGATGAACATGATGATGAGGTTCACAGTGATTTAAAGCACATGAAGAATCTTTAAATCCATACGTTGTTACTAATCATAATTCATTTTCCACTTAATAAACTCACATAACACCATTAAAGCAGTATTCTTGGGAGGGAGGCATTTCATTGAGTACTGGTACTCAGAAAGCATATTTTGCATAGTAAAGTGGATCATTGTTACTGGTTTGCCCATTGTTTCCATGTTTTTGATTGGCTATAACTAAATAAACCATTTCTTGAATTTATACTGATATTTCCAATTCAAAGTTAGATGGGGATTGACTATGAAGTTATAAGTAGAGGGGACTGAGAGATTGTATTTCTCTAAGACCACTAGCAGCAAAATTCAGATTGAGGGTTACTCTATAGCACACATCATAAAATTTTAGCAAAAAAACAATAAATAAATTGCAAGGGAAAACAAAAGGATACAGATCAACCAAATGCAATTTATAAACTACCTGCATTTGGATTCATGGTCTGCAAGAACTGAATAACTGAGCAGATTGGTGATTTGATACTATAGAATATTATAAAATTACTTTTAATTTTTAAGTGTGATAGCATGATTATGAATTTTTAAAGAGTTCTTTTGGAGATATACCTTCAGATGTTTATGGATAAAGCTATATGATATGTGGAATTTACTTCAAGGAATACCAGAAAAGAAGTGGCTGAGGTTAGAAGCAGAGAGGTATAAAAGAAACAAGTTTGACCATAGACTTCATTATACTGTTTTTTTTTCTACTTTTATATGTATTTTTCATGTTTCCATGATGGATGCATAAAAATAACTAAGTTTGATCAATATTTAACTAGCTGGTAATAAAGTTCTATCTAGTTATAGCAACAGAACAGATTTGGAAAACTGCTATAGACAGTCACAATTTACTGGTTACTAATTATGAAGGCAAGTGGAAGAAAGAATAATTCTCTCCATCCTCATAGCAATTTTCTCCACTGATCTCACCTCACTATCTCCACATTCCCAGAAAGGAGTTAGACAATTTCATCTCCATCCAAAATGATGTAAGAATTTGGATTCCATTGAGCTGTTGCCTTAAAATGGAGCCACTATCTGTATGCTTCAAACTCCTCACAAAGAGGTAGACCATGGTTTTGTAGCTGATGAGATTCTTGGGAGTCTTGGACCAATTTCAAACTCAGAAAACTATGATAGTGAGGCATAGGGTAAAGGGAGAGCTTTTAGGCCAGAAGAGAAGAGAAAAGCCTTCGATATCACGAACAGACAGATGGCATTGAGGCGGTGTTAGTTCCAATACAGGATTTTATTATGTTTAGTACAAACTCAATACAGCAGAGAAAGTCAATTCAGGTCCCCCAAAGTACCTCAGCCCAACATGACAGTTCTTTTAGCCTCGGAGGTCTCCAGAGCCGGAAGGAGCTGTGCTAACTACCAGGAGCAGCCTCCACTCTCAACAGGAAGAGGCCTCAATCCGTGCTCTGGCACAAGGCTTCCTCCCAGCCCATACTGAAGCAGGAGTCTGAGCAGTTTGAGTGGGTTGTCTGTGGCGTGAGGGAGAGTATGTGGTTGGAGAGAAGCAGGTCTAGAGGCAGACTGGTGTGGTGACAGGCCAGTGCAGGTGTTCTCATTTCTCTGCTGAAGCCTGGCTGTTTGGGCAGTCGTTTGGGGGTTTCTGGTCTTCATTGATACGTTCCAGGTTAGCTGTGGCCATATCAGTCCTTGCAGCTGTGTGGCTCACAGCTATTAAGTTTTTATATCAAGTTCCAGATTACATTAACACATGTTTTTTATATTGTCCACTCCAACTTACATCAAAACAAATTGTTGGGCCCTCCCTGGTGGTGCAACAGGTTTAAGCCCAAAACTATGAGCCTATCAGCAGCCACTGCTGTACAATTTCAATTCCAGCCATGGAAGTGACCCACATGGCACAGCAGATCTCTACTGTCTCACCTGCTGCTCGCCGCAGCAGTGGATTTCAGTAGATCTGCCTGTTCTGTTCCCCACTCTATCTCTGGTGAATGCTCTCACCCTCTGCACCTCTGGCTTGTACCCCAGCTCTTATATGCATAAATAAATCATTAAAAAATACTTTTAATACAGGTCTGTTCCCCACTTAAAGGGCTCTGAATCTGGTGTTTTAGAATAATGACATCCCCATCTTTATTTAAAATTTTGATATTTTGTTCATCACAGACTTCTTTGCATTGATTTCTTTTTAATATTGCATTAAAATAGGTTGTATCTGACAGATGATGTAAATTTTGCCCTCAAGAATGTCTCACACCCCCACCCTTGTCCTAGCACTGCAAGCCAAGGTGGAACCCACTGGTTGTGTGCTTGGCACTCGCCCAGGCGCTCCTCAGGGATAAAACAAAAGAATCAGGTAAATTTTTGAGAGTTGCTATTTATTTTCCAGGAGATGATCTTTCCATTCCAAAGAAATGGTATAATCTTTTATTTTTTTCAAATTTATGACAGTAATTTACAAAAAGAATTCTCCTGAGGATCAGGCATTGGAAGCCAAACTGCTCTGCTCTGTGGCTCATCTGTGCCCTGGATTGCAGGTCTGCCCCCTGCCTTCTTTTGCTGCTCTGTGCCCAGATACCAGGGCAGTGCTCACTCTGAGCTGCCCTATGGAAATGAGTCCAACACCCTCTCAGAGCCAAAACCAGTCAGCTCTGGATGACAATTCACTTTCACTCCTGACATAATGAGACTCCCCAATTAACTTCTTCTACCAGAAATTGTTTTTCTCCTAACTAAGCTGTTTCCTTACAGCAATAAAAATGTTGGCTTCATCAGCTATTAGGCTAACACTCAGGGTGAGTGTCACTTGAAGCTTGCATTTTACTAGGGGGAAATCATTTAAAAGACATTTAACCTATCTACTGTGTTCAAGTGCAGGAACTAACTACATTCTAAATACTCTAGCAACTGCTTTGCAAATAACCTTTAAAGCTTACAAATGGTAAACAAACAATGAAAGGGAATGAATAAAAGCTCCTACCAAATAGGTGAAATTTTAAAAAATATACATTTAAGGTAAAGTATTTAAAATATGACTGACACATATATCAAAGAAAAAATAGGCTTCAGCAAACCTTTTCTGAAATGAAGTCTCTCTTTTCTTCTTCCATGAGACTTAGAAAGAGTCATACCAAATGCTGGTCTCACTTTCCCTCTGTCAATAAAAAGAAACAGAGTTTAAGGAGAAGGAAAGTAGTTTAATTTATGGACAAGCTAAGGGCGACAGCAGACTCATGTCTGAAAGACCACCACCCTGCCCTGCTCTTTGGCAGCATGTAGGGATATCTATACAGTGTTACAGGGCAGGGCCCTCCCTGGTGGCCACATGGGTTAAAGGGCAGCACTGTGAAGCCATCTGCAGCCACTTCAACACGAGTTCCAACCCCAGCCAGGGAGGTGACCCACATGGCACAGCAGACCTCTCCTGTCTCACCTGCTGGTCCCTTCAGCAGTATATTTCTTTAGATCTGCCTGTTCTTTGTCTTTGGTTAATCCTCTCACCCACCCCCACCTCCCCACACTTCTGGCCTATACCTGTTCTTTTGTGCAGAAATAAATCTTTTTTCAAAAAAAATTTTACAGGGCAGGGAGAGGGGTACCCCAGGACTCCCAAAGCTGCCTAGTCTAAATAGGTTCTGCCATCTGCCTCATCAAGACATGACCTGACATGTCTCTTTGCTCCATGTGCCTCCCTTGTGTCTCCTTCTGATTCTCCATCCTGTTTCCTTCTTTTTTTAGTGTCCTTTCTCAATTCCTCTCCTCCTGCTCAGCTCCACCTTCCTTTGAGTGGAGCAGGGAAACTGGAACCTCCCCTTTTCCTGGGGACCACCCTGTTACAAAAGGAGTAAAGAAAAAGCAGAGCAGGGAGGAGAAGATGGGCAAGAGTCAGCATGTCATTTTGATGTAGACATCTAGTGTGGGCATGGTCTTTTGATGAAGGCATATGGAGATTTCAGGTGGGCACCAGCTTGCTTTTTGAACACCTGCTATTTAGATGCAAGAAGAGAAACTTATTAAATGCAAGAGGTAGGAATGCTTCTCTGGTGGACAGGAAGGGAGATCTGTCCTTTCATCACTGCAGACAAGAGCATTCACAAAACCATAAATCCCTCATTCAAGATTATAAATATCCATAGCAGCATTAAGATGTGACTACAAATAAATTCAGTTTCAGAAACATAAAATAAAGGAATTCTCAAGTACAGAGGGCTAAGGTGATTATTCAAGACACTACGATCTCTTAACGTATTATTTCAAATTTATGTCTTGCCTTGTCTTAAAAGAACACAAAATCCAAACAGATCATATAAATAAGAAGAGAAAGCAAAAAGAGAAAGAAAAACAACATTCCGGACATAAAATAGAAACAGAAAAGATACTAAACTAGGCCCTGAGTGTAACAAATCATAAGCATAATCATATCTGATTTGCTTTTGGTAATGATTGGCAGAAATGGTGAAACAGGTGACTGAAACTGAGATTTAGAAAGACCCTTGGAAGATAGCTATTACTAAATCAGCATAGCTTAGAGATGGAAACCCAGAGACGGACATACAGATTCCCCAGCTTGTAGACGTTGTTCTTCTTTCCTTGAAGAATCAGATTCTTTCAACCTTTGCTTCTTAAATCTTAAACATTATCTCCTCTTCTCCAAAGATTCTCAGTGGATAATGAATCAGGGGAAGAAGGATGGAGATTTAGAAGTAATACACAAATAGGTAATGACAGAAGCATCAACAAATCCATGAAACACTTATTGTTCACAGGTCACTAAGCTGGTCATAGGTATGATGAGAAAGACAATAAAAAGAACTATACAGAAATATGAATGTAGAAGTTAGCAAAACCATCACTTTATTGCTGATTGCTATCTCATTGAACAGAAAAAAAAAAGAATTCTAAATCTTTATTAATCTACTGGTGATTTTTATATGCTATTAAATTTTTCTTCCATTACCTGAAAAATTAGTCTGAACCTGAAATTTTTGTAATTACACCTTATATATTCTTAGCACATTTCATAAAAGATCTTTGCTAGATATGGGATAGAAATACAGATGCTACCATAGTCTACTTAAGCAGACCACCTGTCACTGTCACATGATCCTCATCTGAGAGGGAAGTGATAAAAATATATTTTTAAGTACATTACTTTTCACAACTTATGAAACCACCCCACCAGAAATCTCATTTATTTGAAAACCAAAGGCCACAAGTAACAATAAGTTACGAAGATTTTATCAGGGGGTGACTGGTCACTGGTCTGGTCATTGGTGTGATGGAAAATGTAATTCAAAGGAGTATTTTGTTACTTAAATCTTATATATTATCCTTATTTTCTTTCTGGGCAGATCCTCAATGAATAACTAATCAGGAGAAGCAGAAGGATGAAAATTTAGAAGCAATGTACAGAGAGATGATGACAGAAGCTAGTTGTGGTATAGTGACTTAAACACATCCTAACTCCAAAAAGAAATAGGTATTTCCAGTGGCATGATCATATAGAACATGTGAATGTGTTCCTTGAAAGGATATAGTGTGGCAGCTCTTATGCCCAGCACATGTCCTCTAGAACAAGAGTTTGGTTCCTAACTGCCACATTGAGATCACATGACCCCCATATGTTGACTGACAATGAGTTCCCACCCATATGGCTGAATAGGTACAAGTGGATTTGGGAGCTGATGAGGGCCACCTCCAAACTATCAAGGGAAGCACCATCAAGTCAACTATCAGAGACAGTCTTTCAGTACTATGCATCATGAACAAAAATACACAAACAGACAAGAGGTGATAAGAAACTCCTCTATACACCTAATTTTAATATTTCCTAAAAACTAGCTGGATTGCTACCCTTGGGTTCCATAAGTCATCCCATATCCTTATCATTGCTTGCCTATTTCATTTACACTAGCTCATACTTGAAATAAAACAACCTTAAAGGATCAATTTCATCCACAAGAAGTAAAGATATATTATTCAGCCAACTTTCTCAACTTCGTCTCAATATAAAGTGACCATAATTTCTCCCTTTGCCCTTAGGGAGTTCCAGAAACATTGGTATTTTCCATTATGTGGTCATATCTCATTACAGTGCCTGCCCAACAGAACATATGACATTTCCCTTATAAGCTAGACAGGTTGCCAAGCTTAAGCTTTATCACTTAGTGGCTGGCTGCCCACATATACTCTCTGATATTTCTCTGTAAGAAATCACAGTTGTATTTTTGAGCACTGACTAAATGTCACTCACATTGCCAAATACTTTATAAATTAATTCATTAATTCTTGATTCATTCAATCATTTCTCATGAAATTGGGCAAATAATATGACATTTTCTGAAAAAGTACAGGAGGAGTTAAGCTATTCACCAGGGTCTTAGCACAATGAGTTATGAAGTTATTATTGTATTGTAGGAAGCTGTGTTCTATGGTCTAAATCCAAAACCATGGGCAAACCCAAGACTCTGTGGCAGATATAAGTACACATGTGGACAAAAATGCAATCCACAATATGCCACAGGAGATACTAGTTTTTGAAGAACATTTCTGGGTGTAAGAGTGGCAACTTTAAGGAGTTTCTGACTTGATGATGAGCACACACATAGAGCAACTTTTGACTAGAGTTGAACTGAGTGATCACATCAGCATCAGAAGGTCATTAAAGTATGGATCTAGAGGCAAAACAAACACATCTGAGAAAAAGTGAGCCACAAACAGCATCAAAAGAAAGTGTACACATCAAACAATTTACTCCTAAATAGTTGAACTACTTTGAATCATACTTGGAATATACTGGACTTTGAAGGGTCAGTTGGACTTAAGAGATTTTTTTTTTTTTGTCTTTAAAGCAGTACAATCCCACAAAATTATCTTGCTTCCAAACCACAGTGGACAATATTTCAGCTTTATACCCATGAAAGTGTTGGGGCATGGAGGAAAATCCCCCCACCCCTATAAATTCTTTTGAAACTAGAAATTAACATTGCACAGATTAATAGGGAAAAGCCAAAATCTAATAACATATATGGAGAATTTACAAAGTCTAAGACAAATTGGTAGAAAAGAGATTTGGTAGTCTTAAAGATTTCCGGGCACTAGAATTAAGGGATTCTCTCTGGAAATATTAACTTGACATGAAAGGAAAGCACCATGGGATTTGGAGTTTGAGACCTGTGTGAAAATTCTAGCTCTACTGCTTATACCAGCTTTCTTTCCATGTTCTATAGTCTGGGGATGATACAAGGCAATTAATGGATTGGTATGAAAAGTCATATGGAGAATGCAAAGACACTTATCCTGATACCAGGCCAATAGTTGCCACTGGCAGAAATGAAACAAAATAGTGTAATGAGCAAAGAATACTTAAAAAATAAATATTCTGCAGAAAACTAGGGGAAGTAGAATGAAGCCCAACAAGAATAATTGAAGGAAGATCAATACGGGGAGAGGGTAAAAACATAACAGAGCAGAAAACCAGCAACCTGAACTTAAACTTGACTGAGCTTGTGTCAGAAATATATTGATAATTTTACAGGAACTGTGGTGAATTCTTCCCCACCACCATCCCTTATTCACCTTGTGCCTCTCTCCTTCTCCACCTCAGAAACTTCATTTCATTTATTAATGTTGTTTCATACGTATTTTGACTTTGCAAAGCAGCAGAGGCCACTCTCCTCCCAAGGCCACCTGCCTGTGGCTTTGCAGTCAGGGAAGAGAAGCCCCTGCATGATCACAGGTGGCCAGGAGCGCTGCTGATGCTGACCTGCAAAGAAAGTTGCCAATGAGGAACAGCTGCATAGACACAGGTCGGTAGGAGGGCTGTTGCCCTGTGCCAGTGCAGAAATTACACTGATACAGTCTTCTTTTCTTTGGGCAGGGGGCTCACTTCTTTGTGGATTTGTTACTTTGGTTAAATTAATTACTTCTGGAGTGTGACTAGGTTGATTTGGAAGCACCAGTATTTCTCTGCAATGGCCTTCAATCTCCAAATCCATCCCCACCTCCAGTCTGGGCCTCTGGATGCCTTCTAGAGCAGTCTGATTCTTGCAATGGTAGATGGTAACTAAGGGTTTTTCATTGCTGTGGCTGATTTAATGACTATGTTAATCATTTCTACACCTACCTCCAGCTTTTGATCTTTTGTGTACCAGATTGTTGTCTGTGGTGTCTCCTTTTCGAATTTTCTACTATTAACCTCTATTAGCTTTATTTTCTTGTGCTGTCTTTATCTGGTTTTGATATTAAGGTAATGTTACTAGAAAATATATTTGGGAGTATGCCCGCTTCTTGAATTTCTGGAAATAATTTGAGTAAAACTGGAATAAGCTCTTCTTTAATGGATTCATAGACTTCTCTTGGAAAGTCATCTAGCCCTGGAATTTTGCTTTAGGAAAAGCATCCTATTGCTTTTATGTATCCACATATGTCATCAGTTTATCAAACTCTTCTTTTTCTTCCTGGTTTAGTCTTGATAAACTATATTGATCTAAGAATGTATACATTTCTTTAAAATTATCAAATTTATTGGCATATTACTGTTATTACTGTTCATAGCAATTTCTTATCGTCTCTGCAGGAGACGAAAAAGATCTCAGATCTTTGCAGGATCTGAGTCACTTTCTTTTATGATTCTGTGTATTAATGTCTTCTCTCTCCTCTCCCTTGCTAACCCTACTAGAGGTTTATCTATTTTGTTTATCTTCTCAAAGGACCAGCACTTTCATTTGTTGATCTTTTTGTAGGCTTTTTGTTCTCTAATTTATTGTCACTTATTTTATCATTTTCTTCCTTCTACTAACTTTGGATCTTGTTTTTTCCTTATTTTTCATGTTGCTTTGAGTGTTGCATTAAATTGTTTATTTGGGATTTTTCTTGTTTCTTAATTTAAACATATATTGCAATTATTTTCCTTCTTAAGCCAGCTTTTGTTTTATCCCAGAGTAGCTCATAGACTGTATCTTCAGTTTAATTAGTCTTAAGCTGTTCTTTCATTACTTTTTTAATTACCTCTTTCAATCAATAGCTATTCATTAGCATGTTGTTTAGTATCCATGCACTTATATTTTTCTCTATTTTTTTATATATTTTAATAGTTAATTCCTACCACTATGGTCCTATCCGTGTGGTCCAAAAGAGTATTTGATATGAATCAAACTTTGTAGTTTCACTGACAATTTACTTGTGTTCCAAGATGGACTATTCCTGAGAACATCCCACGTCTTCTTGGAAAAAAAAAAAATGTATACATAGCAGTTTTGAGGTGGGTGTTCTGAGTATTCCTGTTTTCTCAGTCTGACTGTTGTTTCCTTATGTATTCAGAGATTTGGTTAATCTGTCCAAATTATATGTGGAATACTGAAATCTCCTAGCATTACTATGTTGTTCTTAATATCTCTCCTTAATACTGTTAGTACAATAATGCCTTCTCCTCCGTGCTGTTCCATCACTTGACACATATATAATTATGGGTGTCTTGTTGTTGTTATATTAAACTTTAATCATCGAGTAATGTCTATCTCTTTTTACCATTTTAATTGCAGATCAACTTTATTTGATATAGGTATAGCTATTCCTGACTTTTCTGATTACCATTGGTTTGTGGGAATGTCTTTCAACCTTTAACTCTAAGTTTGTGTTTGTCTTTGCTTAGCAAGATGGGTTTCCTGTAGACACCACAAAGTTGAACTTTATTTTAAAGACCATCAAAGCATTTATTTTATGTAGCAGATTAAAGCAATTTATATAATTGATAGTACATTAAGGTGATTGTTGAGAAACAATACCAATTTTTAATTTTTTTAAATAGTTTTTTTTTTAACCTCATCCCTTTATGCTTCTTGGGGTTCCACTTCCACTGTTTTAAGCATTATTTCTATTTCACTTGTTAGAAAGTTCTACTAAGGCTTGTATATGATGGGCTACTTGTGTGGTCCATGCAATAATCTATTCTCAAACTCATCCTGGTGTGCCAGATTGCAATTCTCTTCCTCCTGTGTGTTAGATAATATAAGTATCTGTTGCCTCTGTATTTATTGCTTTGCTCCTTTGTTATAACCTTCCCCCTTTTGTTTTTTTTTTTTTTTTTAAAGATTTTATTTATTCGTACAGAACTGGGGTACAGGCCAGAGATGCGGAGGGTGAGAGGGTTCACCAGAGACAGAGCGGGGAGCAGAACAGGCAGATCGACGAAGTACACTGCTGAGGGGAGCAGCGGGCGGGTCAGGAGAGGTCTGCCATGCCATGTGGTCGCCTCCGGGGCAGGCAGGGATCGAACTCATGCGGAAGTGGCTTTAGTTTCTTAGTGCAGTGCTTTAACCCGCTGCGCCACCGGGGAGGGTCCCCCCCTTTTGTTTTTAAAGATCTATTTATTTATACTTATAGCTAGGGTACAGGCCAGAGGTGTGATGGGTGAGAGGCTTCACCAGAGACAGAGTGGGGAGCAGAACAGGCAGATCTACAGAAATACACTGCTGAGGGGAGCAGCGGGTGGGTCAGGAGAGGTCTGCCATGCCATGCGGGTAAGCTTCCTGGCGGAGCATCAAACTAGTGTTGCAGTGGCTTTGGAGAGCTTCAGAATGCAGTGCTTTAACCCCCTTGTGCCACCAGAGAAAGCTGTTATAACCCTTCTTAATGGTTATTTCATATGCAGCTTAATGTTGGCAAAACTTTTGCTATACTGAATATTAATTTTTCAGAGGAAAGATTTTAGGTTGGTAATCTTTTTTTTTTTAATTCTTTGAATACCTCCTGCCATTCCTTTTTGCCTGTAATATTTCTATTAAAAAGCCTGTAGACAGTTTAATTTATGTTTCTAATAGGTTACTCTATTTTTCTTGTGGTAGTTTTAATATTTTGGTCTTGTCATTGTTTTGAACATTTATAATGTATCTTGGAGTGTGTCTACCTGGTGTTATTTCATTGAAAAATCTAGTTCTAGCAATTGTTTCATTAAATAAAATTCTATGTTTTTCTCTTTCTGGGATACTCATGATACAAATGTTATTTCTCTTTAGGTTAACCAAGAATTTTCTTACACAATTTTTAATTTTCTCTTTGTTATTCTATGTGCATGTTCTCTCATATTGTTCTTTGGAACTCACTAATTTTCTCCATTGCTTGGATATATATGCTATTGAGTCTCTAATGTATTTTTAAATTTCATTTTATATATATATATGTGTGTGTGTGTATATACATATATACACACATATATATAATGAAATTTTTAAATTTCATATTAAAAATTTCATTTTTAATATATATGCTGTTGAGTCTAATGTATTTTTAAATTTCATTTTATATATATATATGTGTGTGTGTGTATATACATATATACACACATATATATAATGAAATTTTTAAATTTCATATTAAAAATTTCATTTTTAATATATATGCTGTTGAGTCTAATGTATTTTTAAATTTCATTATATATATATGCATGAAATTTAAAAATACATTAGAGATTCAACAGCATATATCATATATACAGCATATTTATGTATGCATGTGTGTATATATATATACACATGCATACACACATACATATGTGTGTACATATATACTATACATATATGTATGCATACATACATATATACACATACATATATATACTAATCTATCAATTCTAATTGTAATAGCTTCTTATTTTCTTGGCCTTTATACCTTTCTTATTTTATATCCACCATTGTTGCATTTTTTTTAAGATTTATTTATTTACATATACAGAACTGGGGTGCAGGCCAGAGGTGCAGGGGCAGAGAGAGGATTCACCAGAGACAGAGTGAGGAGCAGAACAGGCAGATCGACGAAGTACACTGCTGAGGGGAGCAGCGGGCAAGAAAGGAGACATCTGCTGCACCATATGGGTCACCTCCAGGCCAGGGATCCAACTCGCACTGAAGCAGCTTCAGCTAGCTTTCAGTGCTGTGTCCTAGCCCATTGTGCTACCAGGGAGCTCCCGTCACTGTTTCATTTTAATTCAGCAAACATTATTGTAACTCTACCTCAGTCATATTCTATAGTTCTACTGGATTGAGACTCCTCTCAGGGATTTTTTTCCTCCAGCATTTGTATTGTGTTCTCTGTCTCTTCATTTTTGGTTCTTATAGGTTGTTTAGTCTACTTGTATTTTTAGCTTTTCTATTTTTATAGTTGATTTAATCTTCATGACATTATGATCATATATACTTATAGGTTGCAGTAGGGCTAATGGGCATGGCCTTTGCAACTACTAGAGTAATTGGGGAACTGGTACCCCAAGGACAAGGAAGGATCACCTGTGAGCATCCCAAGTTCAAGTTTCCTATTGTTCTGCTGGTACCTGAGTATAATGATGGGGGTGCATAGTGATCCCCTCTTCAAAATGAACTCAACCTAAGTGTCTCTGTAGTCTCATGCCCGTCTCAACCTTTAGGCTCTGTTTGAACACTAGATGCAGTACTGTGAACAGGTTTTAGTTGAGATAGGGCAACAAGTTAGTTGCTCCTCTTGCTTTTCTAGAACAGAATCCTGGGGTGCTTGCTCCTATTGTTAAAATCCACATACTGAAATTCTAGTTATAACATTGAGTTGTTGTTTCAGTTTTTTTTTTTTTTTTGTTTGTTTTTTTTTTTTTTTTTTTTTTTTTTTGGTTGGGGGAGGGTGAGGCGAGAGGTGTGGGAAGGCAGAATTTAAAAAAAAATGTGAACAATTAAGAAAAATTAGTGAATGAATATTCCGTGGGGGGTGGGAGAGATTGTTTAAAATTAACTCAATGCATCATAATAGATATGTCTGCAATTCTTCAGGCATCCACAGGCTGTGTGGGTTTAACAGATAATCACGCTTGGATTTTTTGTAAGAAACCCAAAGAGGTATTCACAGATCATAGCCCATATTTCCATCTCTACTTCCATGACACAAAGTAAATGTTGCGCAGCAGGCAGCCTAAGGAAACACCAAGTCTCCAGAGAATGGTGAGTAATTTCCTCTGAGAAGAGGCTGACAGCAACCACTTTAAAGGGCTAATCTAAATTTATGAGCCTTCACCCTTTACCTGTTCTCTAAACACTAGTTCCAGAAGATGTGCCCCAGAAAAGACATGTAGCTATTGAGTTTTATAGAGGAATATGAAAAGGTCAAAGTATTCATGACAGAAGAAAATAGCTTTGGGGATAAAGATGCCTTAGAAATCATAAGTTGTCCGTCCTTGTTCGTTCTCTTTTTCCTAACAGAAATTTGAAGTGCAGTTTTGCCTGTTGTCTTTTTCTAAGCCTCTGTTAATACATTGTAGCTTTCAATAAACCCCTAGAAAATTACACAAAAGTATCTATTGTGAACATACTGTAAAATTTTCTGGGAGTCCCTCTCCCCCTTGTCTAGCAAGCAAGAGAACAAATTAACCTGCATAGACTGCTAGGCAGAACAATCCAAACACTAGCCTCTGCAGGAATCTGCTGCTTGAGGGTAAGTCAACCTATCAACTGACACTAAAGACCAATATATTTACAGTAGGTATTTTACACTTACACTGACACAATTTATTCTTTAGCAATGAGAGAAGTAACTCAATACCAGTATGTTCCTACTTCGTACATCGATAACACCAACATATCTTTAGGTCAAAATAACTTAGAAGCAGAAGCACCCCAACCCCTATCAGGAATAATTGCATGTTTAATGTTAATGATTCCAATGTTCTTACCTATATAAATTAAATTTAAGTTTGTGTTTATTGAAACAGTACTCAACAGAGTAAAATCTATAGTACTGTTTCCCAAGTTCAAATGATAACTTTGATTATCTAATAATCTTTTTGTCTACTAGAGATTATTTTTGGTCATCAATATCAAGCATTTTCCCCTACTGATTGAATGGGAAAGATTATTCTGGAAGAACCACAAAAGAGAATGTACAAAAATTTAATTAGGTTGGAAGATAGTGTATGATAAAATGATAATTATAATATAGAAATGATAGTTAGAAATAGCAATTTTCCAGGCCTTCTCTGGTGGTGCAGCAAGTTAAAACCCAGCACTGCAAGTTAGCTGCAGCCACTTCAGTGCAAGTTCGATCTCCTGCCCTAGAGGTGATCCATAATCCCAGCAGACCACTTCTGTCTCGCAGGCTGCTCCCCTCAGCAGTATACTTCATCAATTGGCCTATTCTGCTCCCCACTCTGGTGAATCCTCTCACCGGCCCTGCACCTCTGGCCTGTACCCCAGTTCTGTATGCATAAGTAAATAAATCTTTAAAAAATGATTTTCTAGTAAAAGAGTGACTATAGCAGAACTGATTATGATAAGAAAATTTGATTGTTCCATTTTCCTTGCTCAGATTCAGATATAGTCTTACTATGTCTAGAAAGGTCAGGAACAAGTAATTATTCCATTTGTATTTTATATATCATAAGTGTAATTCTACTTCCAAGTTTTAAGATGAAATAATATGAGTCATCTGTATTTCATAAATTCCAAAACTCTGCATAATTCTTCTCAGAGGAGATAAAAACTTCTAATGTCTAGTGAAAGCATATTATTAAGAATCATCATTGTGATTTTATTAAAACTATACTAAAGGTTTATAAATCTTTACTCATTTACATAGTGTCATATTTTATACTAATTATGTTAAGAAAAAAACATTAATTATTAGATGTACAGAAGTGAATTAAAGTCAAGCCTCAATGATCCAAGCAAAAGGCTTGTGGGGAACAAAGGAAAGTCCCCCACCCCTCTGTAGTCTCCTCAGATTGGACAAATATTCAGAACAGCTTCAGCAGCTTCAGACAAATTAGCAAAGGAAAAGTCAAATTAGTACTCTGCGTATGGTTGTAAATTCTAAGAAATAATTAAATGAACCATGGATAATTTTTCCATGTACTTAACCTTAGGCATCAAGGAAAGATGGGGAAATATTCACATGCCAGATAAAGAGAGCATTATCTTTGAAAATTATCTTCAAAGATAAAAGTAGAGAACACTTCATTGATAAATCTACACTTGGATGATATACCCAGTCTATATTTGTCTGGCTAGAGCAGTGAGTCTTTGTACACTTAGGGCAAATGGCAAAAGATAAAAAACTTCCTATGGCCTTCTTTGCTCTAAACTTAAAACAATAGTCATTCCTTATCTAGTGGTAACAGATTTCCCAAAACTCAAAGGGTCTACATCAACCTTTAGTTCACATCAAAGTAGTTCCCATTTGAAGACTCCTTCTATGGACAAATTTAAAAAGCTTACCTGTGGAGACCAACTCCATAAGCTTTAAAATGACAGAAATTTCAAGAAAGCATAGACTTTTTAAAAAAAATCTATTTACCTTTCTTTGCATTTCATTAAAATCAAATATTTTAAATAAACGTGGCGAGCACATAAAATATAATAAAAATTTATATTAATTTTTAAGTTTCTTAATGCTTATTAGCTACTTAGTAGGATAGTATGATTAAACAGAGAATGGAAGAAAGTACAAGAAAATGCTCTTCAGTCTATTATCCAAAAATAAACATTTATATATGATTATTGCAACTATAGAAACTGTTTGTTAGACAATAACTGAAAGCTATTAGCAAATGTTCTGATATGATTTTCAGATTTTTAAACAAAATGGAGAAAAAATGATGATGCACGAAAAATTACTATTTTTGTAATATGAGGAAATAATAATTAGATACTTTGCATGAATTTTGCAGACCATCACCACCTTTATAGAAAGTCTGAGCAAGAAAAGACCAAGTGCCATTGTCCTCAACTGGTGTTTGTTTGCCATGGTGAAAAGTTTCCAATTATAAATGCAACACCAGAGCTCAAAATCTGGCCTGCTGCTGCTGTATTTGCATTCTCATAGTGCCAAGAACATAATCAGTACCAATGAAGACAATTCCATTAGAATATTAAAAGATTGTGGAGAGGTTAATGTACTTCAGTGGTTACTGTTCCATATCTTTGTCCTGACTTTTTTTTTAATCTAAGCAATATGCCCCTTGAAATAAAAAAATACAGTAAAAGTGAAGCAGTAAAATAGATAGACAAAATAAAATAGCAAATGGCATCTTGAAACAGCAAGAGAATGTGACATCAAAATAAGATAATGACACTCTATAATCTAATCACAAAAATGTAGATTTTGGCACCTTATCATATAGAGTTCAAAATTGTTGTAATAAATAAGGTCAAATGAATAAAAGATAATACAAATAGGTAAGTCAAAGTGATCTAAAAAACACAAAAAAGTTAATCAAAGAGAGGTAAAATTCTGATAAAATGAATGGATGAGTTCAAAATAAAATGAATAGAAAATAGAGATTCAAATGTAAAGAACTCAATAGATAAGACAAAAATTCTAGACAAACCTATGGAAGAATTTTTTTTTTAATGAGGATCAAATAATTACTTTGATGATTGCAAAGAACAAAGAACCATGCAGAATAAGAGAGACAAATATAAAGTAAAAAAAAATGTTTTAATGTGAAGCAACACATAATTGCATATGAGGAATTAGAGGTGGCTGGTCTAGTGGATATTTATAGGTCACTACATATCGCCCCCCCCCAAAAAAAAAAAAAAGCTTAGTACACTTTCTTCTCAAAAGCATATGGGAATGTTTCTGAGAAAACACGTTTGGTCACAAAACAAGTGTTAATAAATTCTGAAGATTGAAATCAATAGCTTCTCTGATCACATTATCAAACTAAAATCAACCACTAAAAAGAAATGGGAAGAACCTCAATTCAAAAAAGAAAAGCAATATATTACTTAATGACCATTGCATAAATGAGGTATTCAAGGTAGAATTTATTTTTTAAATGAAGCCACAACCTAACAGATTCTATAGGACACAGCAAAAACAATATTAACACTCTGTATATAGAATACAGTCCAATATCAAGAAACAAAATGCAAATAAATAACAAGCCTTGCAACTTAAAGAGCTAGAGAAAGAACAAAAGTCAGTATAAAGAAGTAATAAAAAAATAGAATACAACAAACTAAAAATTCATAAAGAAATTCCAATCCAAAAAAAAACGAGGTCAAGAGCGGGCCCTTTGGAAAAAACAAACAAAAGAAACAAATCTCTAATTAGACTCCTTACCAAAAAAAAGAAATAGTCAAAAATGAAAGAGAATTTACAACAGGCATATCAGAAATACAGGGACCATAAGAACTATTATGAATAATATTACATCAAAAAATTGGATAACCTAGTCAAAAAAAACAAATGTTAGAAGCACACAACTTTCCATGCTTGAATATGGATGAAATAGAAAACCAGAAAAGCCAATTTCAAACAAGGAAATAGAAACAGTACAAAATTCTGAACCACCCCCCCACCCTGCCCCACACACACACACAAAAATCCCACAGAGCCATTTGGTTTAACTAATGAGTTCTACCAAACTTAAAAAATGAATTGCTTCAATCTCTTCTACAAAGTAAGGAGTAGGAAGTGCTTACACATTTCATGAGGCCACAATTATACTGATATTCAAAGAAAACATAGACATCACCAAAAGGGAAAACTACAGACCAATATCCCTGATGAACAAAGATGTAAAAATACTTAACAAAAATGTTAGAAACCCCATTCAGCCATGTATTAAATGGATCATACCTCATTATCAAGTGGGATTTATACCAAGGATACAGGGATAGCTCAAAATCCACAAAAAATTAATGTTATTCACCATATAACAAAAGGAAAGGTAAAAATCATATTATCAGACATTAATTGATATGCAAAGAAAATTCAGAATCTACTTATAATTGATATAAATCAATCTACTATTGATATGCAGAAATTCAGAATCTACTTATATTAAAAATTCTCAACATATGAGTATAGAAAAAACAAACCTCAACATAATAAAGACTTAATGCTTTTTATCTAAGATCAGGTAATCAATGAGTTTGTCCACTTTCACCATTACTACCCAAAATAGTATTGTAACTCCTAGCTAGAGAAGTTAGGCCTGAGAAATATACAAAAGGAACCCAATTTCAAAAAGAAGTAAAACAATCGCTATTTGTAAATGGCATAATAATATACAAAGAAACCCTTAAAGATTTCAATTAAAAATTAATTAAAACAATATATCAGTAAAGTGACAGGTTAAGAAATTAATTTACAAAAATCAGTCATGTTCTTAATACAAGCATCAACACAGAAGAAAATGAAAATAATCTCATTTATAATCACTTCAAAAAACTTAATACTAAGTATAGACATAATATCAAGAAACCCTAAAGCTCATTTAAAGTCTAGTAGAGACAATAAGTATAATAAAGTGGCAGTCTAAATAAAATCAATGTACAACAATCAATTATGATCCTATACAAAAATAAAAATGAGAAGAGAAAGAAATCAAGAAAATAATCCCTCTTTATAATCACAACAAAAATACCTAAAAATGATCTTCACAAAGGACATGAAAACTTTAAGATTTTGGTAAAAGAAAGAGAAGAAACAAAACAATGGGAAGGTATTACTTGTTCATAAATTGAAAGGATTAACATTATTAAAATGGCCATATTACCTAAAGAAATAAATGATTGAATGCACACCCTATTAAAGTTTCAATGGCAATTTCAAAGGAAGTTTCTAAATAGCATTACCATAATTTATATGGAATAAGAGACCCCAAAACCTGACAAAGAGTAAGGAGAATGGTGCTATCACACTCCCAGACCTCAAACTCCACTGTAAAACTTTATCAATCAAAGCAGTGTGGTACTGGCATAAGAATAGACACACATGAAACAATGGGATAAAATCAAGACCTCAGAAATACTCATTTACATAGACAATTTGTAAGAACTGAAAGTATACAATTAGAAGGAATATCTCTTTAACAAATGGTATTGGAAAAACTTGATACACTTATGAAAAAGTATTATCTCAAGGTGGATTAATGTAAGATATGAGATAAGAAAATACATAGGAAAAATAATTCAAAATAATTCATCAACTTCAGAGGAATCTTTGGGCATTTGACTATAGTGACATGGGAAATAGAAGCATAAACAAATGGACTTCACCAAACTAAAAAGTTTTTGCCACTCAAAAGAAAATATCAATAAAGTGAAAAGGCACTCTACTGAATGAAAAAATATATATTTGTGTGTCACGTTTCTGACAAGAGGCTAATATTCAAGATCTACAAAAGAATATATACAAGTCATTAACAAAAGTAACTCAGTCAAAAAAAAATCGCACAGAAGCCCTAAAGCAACATTTCTTCAATGAAAATATAGATATAGTGAATAAGCACATGAAAATTGCTAATTATCACTTATCATCAGGTAAATGCAAATCAAAACTACAATGACATTATTACTCACACCTGCAAGAAAGACCCATACCAAAAAGACCAGAAACAAAAGGTTTTGTTCTGCATATGGGAATATCGAAACACAAGTACAGTTGAAATGTCAGTCAGTACAGCCCCTATGTAAGAGTATGGTGGGTTGCCAAAGTTTGAAGAATAAATCTGCCCTATGATTCGGCAACTCCACACCTAGGTAACTCTGCAAAAATGCAAAAACACTGATTCAAAGGGATACATGAACTTCTTTGTTCATTACAGCACTTCACAATAGGCAAATCAGAACTCAAGTGCACAATGACAAATGAGTGAATTAAGATGAGATGATATATGGGTCCTCCCTGGTGATGCAATGGGTTAAAGCAGAGCACTGTAAGCAAGCCTCAACAACCTCAGTGTACGTTGGATCCCCACCCTAGAGGTGACCTCTCCTGACCTGCTTGCTGCTCTCCTCAACAGTATACTTCATCCATCTGCCTATTCTCCTCTCTGCTCTGTCTCTGGTGTATCCTCTCACTGTCCCTGCACCTCGGACCTGTACCTCAGTTCTGTATGCATAAATAAATAATTTTTTTTTTAAAAATAGATGCCATGGTATATAGGGACACAGTACTATACTACTGCACTGTGTGAAGATAAAAGAAAGCTGTTATCTTGTCATTGTGATCTCATCGATGGAACTGGTAGGTTTATGCTACATGAAATAAGTAAGAAGGAGAAAGACATAAACCAGATGATTTCACTAGAGAAACAAAGAAACAAATAAAATTAAACCAAAACACATACTACAGATCTGACTGAATTGGGGTGAAAGAGGTGTATATGGGGGTTGAATGTAGGGTGGGGATGGGGTTGGTGGAGCAAAGGATGAAAAAAGCTCAATGGACTGACTAACGTGGAGGAGGGTTGTTGGTGTTTTGCTGGGGCCAGGTGATATAACATACATGTAATGAGTTGTAAAGCCATACCCTTAAGTCATACACAGAGTTGTAAAACTGTTAAGGGGAAGGATGTCCTAAAGGAACTTTGCAGAGTTTGTGGACTCCACCCCTACTCCAGCTTTCTGGATTCCACCCCCTACTTCAGTGGTTGGAAAACCACAACTCCCAGCAGTACCCAGAAGAGAACTGCCAGAACCCAGGGCAGAGCCACGCAGGCATTCTGGGACTTTGAGGGATAAATAGAGAGCGGTTTTCCACTGAAGCTCTAGAGAAGTAACGGTTCTCTCTCTCTGGAGCAACTGCTCTCAGACCGTGTGACTGGGACTAGCAGCATTAGTTTGGGACTAGAGCTCCAAGTTAGCCCAGCTGGTAAAGTATTCCAGTTCATTTGTATCCCTCTCTCTTTCCCTAGGTTGTTCCTTTTCCTTTCACCTTTTTAAATAATAAACCCACTACACTTTTTTGTGTGTGTGCAGAAAATTATATTTTAGCACGCAGGTGAGGCCCCACAGACAGGCAGCCCAAGCCCAAGTCCACTCTGGGCTACCCTGTAACAAAACAAATTCCCTAAATAAAAAAATGATACAAAATTAAAGGGAAACAAAGAAAAATGGGGAAAAAACAAATGGAGTTTATCTTCCCAGATAATAACATGGCAAAAAATGGTTCATGAACCTCCGAAGAACAAAGTTGCCACCATCTGTCCTCTGTACAACTGGAAGAAATTCATTTGAAATCAGGTCAGAAAGACATACGATGAGATTTTATTCACAACAGCTTTATAAAATCAAGCACTTTAAAGCAAGGAGGGAATTTAAATCAGTCATCTCAATTCTTCATCTTACTGGTAAGGAAACTAAGGTCCAGAGAGACAAAGAGACTTGTCTGAAATTTGAGTATTAATCAGAAGAGACTATTATGGAAGAAAATCAGCAAAATTTGGGCACAAAGTAAAACAGCCTGCAGAGGTGTTAAGCCAGACTTAGGATATCAAGATATGTTGTAAACTAAGAAACAGTAAAGAGAAATCAGCTGTGCAAGGCCCTGCAGGTCCTGCCCATTAAACACTCCAGCCCCCTGCTTCATCAGACTGAAGAAACCAGGCCCTGCAAGTCTGCAAGAAAAAGAGACATCCTTTGATAGATTTTATCTCTTGGTTCTTATATTTTTTTGTCACACAGATTGCATCTGCCTTCAAGAAAACAATCCCCTGAGTATGCATTTTCTAATCTCCAGGGATGTTAGGAAATTGCCATATGTCCACAGGTACAAATGTTTTGTTATTTTAATGTGATTTTTTTTCTATTAAATAACCCACCCGTTGTAACTGTATATGACTGGAACCTCCCGGGGGGGGGGGGGGGGATGAGAAAAAAAGCAGCTGACTGGATTTTCTGGATTTTCATTGTGTCAGTCTCTTGTTTTATTCTCCAGGATAACTCCCACCATCAGCTCCAAAAACAAATTGCCCCTTCCTCCTTAAAGTAGGAATGATTCTGTGGACACCTGCCTGTCAAGGTAAACAAATTCTTGGAAAGCTAGATGAGAACAGAGCCCAGAAGTCACACCTACTTTCTCATGTTTTTCAGATGCCCACTGTTGGACACATTGTCCTGAAATGTGCTACATTTCACCACCATCCTTTTCAGTTCCCCACAAGGAAGCTATCACCTGGCGTTCAGCATCTTTCCTGAAGCCGAGCACCCAGATGTAGGGAAGGAGAGTCACGGAGCAATGGGGCTCAATACCTGATGCATATAGGCTGATACCATGATGTCTAGCTGGAGAGAAAAAGAGGCTTATTGCAGATCAGTGAGCAAAGGAGTGGGAGAAAAAATCAAATTTGTCTCCCTATCTAGTTAGAAGAAGGATTTGGGGAGGGATATTGAGAACAAAGGAGTTAAAATATGTTTAGCCTATGTGTGGATTTATAGGCAAAAATACATGAACTTGGCTGAAAATCATTAGCTGGATACAGGACAGTCCGTGCATGCATCAAGAATAGCAAGGTGACTCAACAAGGGAGCAGGCCAAGGGCCCCTCCACCTGATCCTACCCTCCATCAACACAGGCAGGTAAACAGGAATGAATCAACACTTTCCTCTGCTCCACCCACTAGAAATCAGAGGGATTGTTACAGGGCAACCCAGCATGAACTGCCTGTCTGTGGGTCCTCACCTGCCGGCTTAAAATTTAATTGTACTGCAGGCACACACAAAAGGGTCAATAATGGGTTTACTTACAAAAGGGAAAAGGAAAAAGAACAACCCAGGGAAAGAGAGAGAGATACAAGGTAACTAGAACATCTTACCAGCTCGGCTGACTTGGAACTCTAGTCACGAACTGATAGCCCCCCGTCACACGGTCCTGAGAGAGAGTCGTTGCCCAAGTGAGAGCCATTGAAAAATCCCTCCCTATTTATCCCCCAAAGTCCCAGAATGCCTGCTTAGCTCCACCCTTGGGTCCTCGCAGTTCTCTCCTTGGTACTGCTGGGAGTTGTAGCTTCCAGTCACTGGAGGAGGGGGTGAAGTCCACAAAACTCTGCAGAGTTCCTTTAGGACATCCTTCCCCTTAACAGGATGCGCTGCGGTATGAACTTTCCCTGCTCCGGAGCCTGGGGAAGGGCCAATGGGTTGCTGGTCAAGATTGAAAAGAGGATTCCACAGACACCAGTGAAGGCAGGCAACAACTCAGTGTTTATTGATTAGCAAAAGAGCAAGGAAATTTTCAGGGCATGGGAGAGATCTGAGTTAACTCTCCTGGCCCCAAATATTTCATAGGAGCCACCTGACCGTTCAGAACGTCACATGGGTAGCTTCATGTTGACTCTACCTGATGCACAGGAATGGCCAGCACTACTGAAAAAAAAAAAAAAAGGTGGGGGGGAGGTGCTTTCTGTAGCATGAGGGAGAAATTCAGTGGCCACTGCACCAGTGATCCTTTCATCAGTCTACTGATCTAACTGTGCAAGAGAAGTCACTGCACTCCCTACCACTAAGGAGGCTCAGCAGCTGGTCTGGATTTGGGAGGCATAGGATAGGACACTTGGGGCTTCTACTCATTCTCTCCCTATGGTGTCTCAGAAGGCTACCAGAGCCAGTGAGAGTTCTCTAGCACCGTCAGGCTTCAGGACAAGATTCCAGGACAAGATTGAGGCAGGCCCGGTAGATCCAAAGGGGTTAGGAGCCTCCAAAGTGGACTATAGAAGACCACCTGGCTGCAGAAACTTCTCTTTGGGAGTGGGCATGTGCCCATCTGGTAGGGTACTGTGTACTTCATCAGGTACTCAGAGCAGCTGGGAAACCTCTAAATATCCCAGGTGCTATATCAACTTTTAAAACTCTTGTTCACACACACACACAAATTCATTTGAAAGAGTTATTTTAGCAAATTTTTTTTATTATATTACACTTAGGTCATTTCCCACTTTTACCTCAAAGGCAGTCTAATTCTTCGAAATGCAATATTACATACAAAATCCTGAAAATTGATGTTACTCTGTTCCAGAGGCTACAAACCACCCCAAATTTAACAAAAGTTCAAATTCACCCAAAAACATCCAGTGAGGTTTTAGACCAGAACCTCATCTGCTTCAGGAAGAATTTTACAACTGGTACATGGTGAGGAATATTCTAGGGGGCATGAAAAGGAAAGGAAGCACAAAAAAATATATTCCTTATCAAACCTCTATCAGTAAGTTTTATTTGGAAGAATTGCATGGTTTACCACTATCAGAGGAAAAATATCATTTGTATAAAATTAATTCAGGTGTTACTAGTTAATTTACTAATGATTCATGCCTTTCAAAAATATTTCCTGAAGTCTTCTATGCCCTGGATCTATTTGTGAACACAGTTTTCTCTCTTCTTCAGGTTCTTCTTAATAAAGCAGTGTGCTTCATGCCACTCTTCAAAGTTCCTGCTAGTAAACTGTGTGTTCCTAATTCATTTATTTACTCCCCTGGTGTCTGTGAAATGAGAGGAAAGAAAAAGAAGATGGTCCCAGGCTTTGTTTCATATCCTAAAAGCAAGTAAATTGAATAATTTTTAATCCTTTTTAATCTACTTACCCTTTTTAAAATGACCATTCCTTGCTTGCAGTAGGTTAACTTCCTCCAAGCAGGTACTTGAAAAGCATAATACCTACTCCAGGCTGGAAGAAATAAACAAGTCTATCCTTTCTTCAGAAATGCTATGTAATAGAAATAACTGGAATTGCTCTCTGTCAAGAATTAATCAAACAGATATGTATGAATTCAAAGAAAAGAACACACTTTGATGGATTCTAAACTCTAAACCTCCAGAATGGGAAAGATACCATTGTGCTGGACTCTGCCTGGCTCTTTATGTGACTTAGACACATACTTGTGCTTGTGCATTGTACCAAGTTCTACATTACAGGGGTGATTTCAACCCTAACAGAAAGCCACTAATGAACTGAAACACAGATGTGTATCCCAGAATGCTGCCTCCCATGCTTCACAAATCCTTTGCAACAAAACGCAACAGACAATAAAAGCCTTTATATTTAAAAGAACATGCAAAAGATGGGGGTGGAATTGGGACTTGTGTGTGCTTCTAGTGAGAATATAAAATGGTACAGTTACTATGGGAAAGCACCATGATGTTTCCTCAAACACAAAACTTGCAACTACATATGATCCTATAGTTCTGCCTCCAGACACAAACCCAGATGAACCAAAAGTAGAGAACTGAACAGATATTTACCAGATGGGGCAGCAGGGTGCTCTAAATTTGGCCACTAAGGAGGCTCAGCACTTGATCTGGATTTGGGAAGCGTATGAGTGCCTCCTGGGGTTTCTACTCAGTCTCTCTCTGTGGTATCTCAGAAGACTACCAGAGCCATTGAGAGTTCTCCAGCAGGGTCAGGCTTCAGTACAAGATTCCAGAACAAGGCATGGTCTGGAAGATCCAAAGGGGCTAGGAGCCCCCAGAGTGAAGAGGAGACCATCTGATTCCAGAAACTTCTCTTTGGGAGTGGGCAGATGTCCCTCTGGTAGGGTACTGTGGTTTCAGTGGAGATACTGGGAGAGAAGTAGGGGGAGTTAGAGAAATATCACTTCATCAGGTACTCAAAACAGCTGGGAAACCTGCCAAATAAAGGGTCACTGCCTGAGTTCTTCACCTATGTGCACAATTGCAAGACTAATCAGGTTCAAGGAACTAACCATAATGGGATTTTTTAACAAATGAAGAAAAACAAAGAGTTACTGACCCCTCAAATGGTCATTTACCTCACCCAAAGCAGTGTTCAGTGTTTTTAAGGCCTAAACACAAACACTCCCAAGATGGCGTCTTCCTGCCACTGAGGACCTGAGCACATGGCAGCCAGAATGTAGGCCTGGATCCACTCACAGAAGACACAAAAGCTCTCCAGAGCTGCTGATGCCCAGCATAGCACCAGACAAGCCACACTCAAAACAGTAGCTGTAGCAGCCAAATGACTCAACAAGTGGTACACACTCACGCAGATCAGAATGGCACCTGCTCCAGGTCTTCACCTTCACTGTCAGGCTGTAAGAGCAGAAAAAGCAAGAGCAGTTTCAGTCACTCGACTATTTGTAAAGCCTCCAAACTTGTCCTCTCTGAGGTCAGCTCATGAAGCCTCGCCATGTCCTTCAGAGGCCTGCAATAGCCTTCTGGAAGATCAGCAATCATGGGGGCAGAAATGGCTAATCCTGGAATCCCTCAAGATCCAGTAAGACTGAAATCCCAAATGCTGAGTGCTGGGGGATGCTTCCGCAGTCCCTTATATTTCTTATCAAAGTTTCCAACCTCACCAATATTTTATGCACATTTTCCCTAAGGCAATTCTTCCTCACCAGCAACCCCTGCCAGGAGGCACCACCTATAAGTCTTTGACTTCAACCACCATTTACATCTATACAACCAGGTGCATAGCATCATTATTCACAAAGCCAACAGCTAAAAATAACCCAGATGTCCATTGACAGATGAATGAATAAATAAAATGCAGTATTTAAATCTAGATAATGGAATATTCACCATTTAAATGGAAGGAAGTTTTAACACATTCTATGAATGAACCTGAAGACAGATTAAGTGAAATAAACCTGTCACCAAAAAAATACCATGTTTCCACTTATATAAATTACCTGGATTAAATTTATTGAGACAGATCGTAGAATGGAGATTGTCAGGGACTGAGGAGAGCTAGAAATAGAAAGTTTAGGGCCCTCCCTGGTGGCACAGTGGGTTAAAACACAGCACTGAGAAGCTAAGGCCACTTTAGCATGACTTCAATCCCACCCACCCCAGAAGTGACCCACATGGCACAGCAGACCTCTCCTGACCTGCCCTCTGCTCCCCTCAGCAGTATACTTCATTGATCTGCCTGTTCTGCTCCCTACTCTGTCTCTGGTGAGTCCTCTCACCACCCCTGCACCTCTGGTCTGTATGCATAAATAAATAAATCTTAAAAAAAAAATAAAAAGGAACGGAGAGTTTATAATAAAGGTAGATTAAGTGAATTGGTCAAGCTTTTAAGATTCAGTCTCTGTGGCCTTGAATGCAGAAGCACTTAGGGGTGAGGGTGCAGGTCATGCCTGCCTGAGGATGGACATCTGGAATCTGGTGTGGACATGCCTAAGTGGGCACACCTGAGACTGGTCGTGGAAGCTGTAAGAGCAGCATCATTCAGAGATGAGCTGCTGTGGTGGAAAGTCTACAAGAGGACAAGACCAGGAGAGAACACCAGAGAACATAAAGAAAAAGAGTAAACACTCCCCAGGGGCTTGGGGCCTACCAGTCTCCTGGCTCCCCATTTCCCTGATTTTCCAGCCTGAGGGTTTGTCCATAAATATGACATAGAAAGAAAAAAATCCACTGAGGGCTCTGGAATATTTCTTAATCCCTCTGCCTGAATCCATACTGCCTTGTGCTTGCTGCCAAAATAAACAGGTAACTAGTTTCATTTGGGGTGAATGAAAAATTCTGATGGTAAATTTTATTATGTATATTTGCCCACAATTTTATTTTTTCAAAGATTTATTTATTCATACAAGAACTGGGGTGCAGGCCAGAGGTGAAAGGGATGGGGTGAGAGGATTCACCAGAGACAGATTGGGGAGAGAACAGGCAGATGTAATTAATGAAATACACTGCTGAGGGGAGCAGGGGGGAGGTCAGGAGAGGCCCACCATGCCAAGTGGGTTACCCCTCTGGCTAGGGATCAAAATCATGCTGCAGTGGCTGCTGACAGCTTCACAGTGCTGCATTTTAACCCATCAAACCACCAGGAAGGGCCCGACATTTTTTTTCCAGTTTTCTTAATTTTTTAAATTTTCATACACTCATTTTTGTACAATATTTGACTTTTCCCCTCAGGTGTAATCCCTGTAAATATGCCACCACCAAATCACCTGTGAACCACCACTATGTTCCTGATGCTCTTTCCATCCATTTTGACCCCCTTCCATCCCCTCTTCTGCTTTAAGCCTCAGATCTATAGTTGCCTACAAGTTTTGTCTTTTATTTTGTTGACATTTTGTTCAGTTTCCCTATATTCCTCCTATATGTGATAGCAACTGATATTTTTCTTTTCCCTTCTGATTTATTTCACTAAGCATAATCTCGTCCAGCTCCATCCATGTTGCTGCAAGTGTCATGAGTTTACCTTTTTTGATTGCTGGGTAGTATTTCATTATGTATATATACCAAATTTTCTTGATCTGGCCATCTATTTGGTGGTATTTGTGTTGTTTCCATATCTTAGTTATTGTAAATAGTGCGTCAGTAAATATTGGGGGGGAAGGCATCCTTTTAAATTACTGTTTTTGTGTCCTTGAGATAGATCCCTAGGAGTGGAAATGCTGGATCATATGGTAGCTCCATTTTTAGTAGTTTGAGGAACCTCCACACAGCTTTCCATTATGGTTGGACCAGTTTGCATTCCCACTGGCAACTGTGTTGTTGTCATTTTTTACCAATGCAGGTCCTTCTTACTGGTATGAGGTGCTATTTCATTATTCCCCAGAATTTTAAAAAAGAAACAAAATATACCAAAAATCACTGTATCACAAATAACTGAGATGTCTTCTAATTGACCTCATAGTTAGCCAGCACCAGTAAAGATAACCTGTTTAGATAAAAGTCAAAGGAGACAATAATTTAAAAAAGATCCTCCTTAGTATTGGGTCTTAAAAGCTCTAACAAGTAACACTTAGTATTTATCTAGATTCTGATTACATGTACTATGTATTATATTTGTAACTCTCACATATACATGTATATTATAAAAATATAGTTTTGAGCAGAAAGATAGAGCAATTATTTACAGAAGCTGAACAAACACATATCTGAGATCCAGCAAGTTCCTTCATAGATATATCATTTTTCAAAATTCCAATCAAATCAATTATAATCCACTCAGCAACTGTACTTTCACAGTGTGAGAGCAACTCTGAGGTCTCACTCTAGACCATGGCCAGCTGGGACCTAGGATGCCATCTTCTTCCAGACAAAGAAGAACTTTAGTTTCCCAGTACTAGGCTCTGAATTGTCTGTGTCCTCTCAAAATTCATGTACTGAAATATTAATCTCCAATATGATGGTATTGGGTAGTGGGGTTTTGGGGGTGACTCAGTCCTGTTGATGGAGCCCACCAATAGGATTGGCCCCCTTATCAGGAGATAAAGAAATGTGCATTCATTCTCACAGCTAAGTTGGGGCACAGTGAGAAGTCAGCTGAGTGTGAACCAGGAGGACCTCCCTGATCTCAGACCTCCAAACCTTGGAGTTCTCAGAATTAAATTATTTCATCCAGCCACCCTGTAGTATTGTCACTGCAATCTGAAAGTAAGACACACAGAACCTGTGGATTCCTCCTGCAGGAGGGGACAGTTCATGTCCCTGTCCACCCTGCCAAGAATGCCAGGCTCTAAATAGCTGGTATATATGACTCAACCTTCCCATTGGAAAACACACCCACATTAAGCTTATCATTAAAAAAATATATATATATTAAAGAGGCAAGTTCCCTCCACTGACAGATAATCCACCAGGGCCCTATCTCCAGAGGAATTAGAAGAGGAATGGGGAGGCACAGGCTTTTATTTTCTTGATGACCCTTTGTCTAATTATATATATCCCCCTTCCTCCAGCTGCTCTTTCATTTGCCAGGAGGCTTTACATTAAGTACATATTAAATAAAATATATGTTGGCTCTTAACAAGAAGGAGGAAAGATCTGGACAAGATCATGCTGATATTAACTACTGATTGTAAGTAAAAAAAAAAAGGCTATAATTTCCTAATATCATTTTTTAATAAATAGAATCTACATGCAGAAAAGCCCATCAAAGGGCCCTCCCAGGTGGTGCAACAGATTGAAGCACAGTTCTATGAAGCTACCACAGCCAGGGAAGCACGAGTTTGATCCCCAGCCACATAAGTAATCCACATGGCACAGCAGATCTCTCCTGTGTCACCCACTGCTCCAGCAGTGTACTTCATTGATCTGCCTGTTCTGCTCCCCACTCTGTCTCTGATGAATCCTCTCACTACCCCTGCACCTCTGGCCTGTACCCCAGTTCTATATGCATAAATAAATAAATCATAAAGAAACTCCCTCTGTAACTGACACCCAGGCTAAGTAGCTGTGTGCCGGAGCCCTAAGAGTCACCCCCACAATGGGACTCAGACCAGAACCCTTTGGAAGTTGCCCTTCTGTGGGCATTTATGAGACTGGTTTCCGTGCTACCTTTATGATTTATCACTTTCACATATATCCACAAATAATATACCTTGACTTTGCCCATTTGTGAAAGTTACAAAACTACAGTCATGCCACAGAATTTTGTGTGCACACTAACACCTTTAATGTGTGTGTTGCTAGCTTCACCTACTATTATGTCTGTGAGATTTGTCTATGCTGCAGTCATATGGTTAGCTCATTTTCTTAACTATATAAATTTTTGTTGTATACATTTATCAATGAACTTTTTGAGTCTAAAGTATAGGTATGTGCAAAATCAATAAATAAAGGCTATTTTCCAGAGTAGCTGTGCAAATCTGGCCTGTCCGCTATGTGAGAGTCCTACAACCTCACATTCTCATCAACACTTGGTTTCATCAGCTGATTTAAATTTTCTCATCCAATGAGTGTACCATAGAATTTCATTGCACTTTGAATTTAATTTCCCTTATTACCCGTTACCAATGAGTTTGAAATTTTTTCATCTCTACTAATTATTTACATATAATTTTCTGTAAAATATCTGTTCAAATCTTTCGCCCATATTTCTTTTGGAATTTTTTTGGTATGGCTATTTACTTATTTTATTTGTGTAATTTTTCTCAAAGTAACATTGCATTATAACATGTAAGTTTTAAGTGTGCATAATTATCAATTTGACATCTGCATATACTACGTTAAGTATACTGGTAAAATCCTATTCTATCCTTCATCCAGTTGACCACTTTTACTTAACTTACCCAATTTCTTCCCCTCCTTTTCTGCTAATTGGGATTTTGAGTCTAAAATTTTATTTTTGTTTAATTAATTTCATTTTTGCTTGTTTTTTCTATGTATCACAAATGAGAGAAATCATAGTTTGTCTTTTTCTAAGCATAACATGAAGTTGATTTCTTATACCAAGATATTTTAGAAATATTTTATTTTAATGATTTCTTGTTAGGTAAAGTTTACTTTCATAAAAATCATGATATCAATAAAGTTGTATGAATGGCTTTGCAGTTTGTTGCTAACATTGATAGACTATTCATGCCAGTAATAACTAATAAATGATATAATGATCTAATTATATGATTGCTATTTTCATAAAAATGTAAGGCTACACAAATATAACATACCATACAATTTAGCATTTATTTATAAGAATGTGGCCTGAAAATCAGTTTTTCGTACTTGTATAGCATTTAAGTATCCCCCCTGGAAACCACAGTTCACTCTGAGGATTGAGAAAATAAGCATTGATTGAGAGCCTGTGATGTGTCAGGCCTATAATAGTCCCCCTTGCATTTAATTTTTTCTACAATAACCTGAGTAAGCAATTTTCTAATTTATTCATCTAGACATTGAGGCTCAACATTATTTGATAACTTGCCCGAGATTCCATTGCTAGTTAGGATTTCATTCTTAACAGTTCCAATCCCCCTTGGAAGAGAGGATTTCTTACCAGATCCCCAGGTGAATAAGGTCAAACACAATATCTACCTCCATTTTTAGCCTTCTGTACATATAACTCTATCACTGGTCATTTTGCATAAAACCTTTAAGAACAAAATAACTTGAATAACATTTTAATGCCTTATACAGATACATATATGTGTTTATGAACCATATAGAGTTATCATATATGCACACACTATACATACTTATATATGTATAATATATGTTTATAATAACTATATATATTTTTACTATGTGTGTGTGAATACATACATATATACATACATACACACACATTTATATATATATTGGCTTTTGTGAAGAAAACTATTAACATAGAAAAACTGACTTCTATACTTTGAAAAGTCTCCTTATAAAATTGAAAAACCCCTAATTGCTTTCTGGAAACTTCAATTTAGAAAGTGTTCCCACCATCCTATCTGTTAAGATTAGCTCCCAGTTTCTTACTATTCATACAATGTGGTTTGTGTTGAACACCTTCTTTCCTTCTGGGAGTCTGGGATTTTTGTTTCTGCCAGACAGTCCCAGCAAACAAACAAAAACTCTAATCATTGAGCCTCTAATGATGTTCCCTGTAGATATTTTATGCTATCACATCTCATTTCTGGGGGAATTAAGTGTGTCCTCTGTGATTCCACTAGGAATGACCCTCTTAAGCTTACACCTGGGTTCTGTGGACTCTGCCTTATAAAACTGTTATCCTTGTTGATCTTGTTTTATATCCATTCACTAAAATAAATCATAGCCACAAGCATTCCTGTAGGTCCTACAATTCCTTCTAATGAGTGCCTGAACATGGAGTAGGCTTGAGAATCCCACAACACAGCTATCTTTTCATCCAATGAATATTATAGCACTAAGGTACCTTAGCTATTGAAGAGTAATTTTTAAGTGACATTAGCCAACGTCAGTACATCAAACAAAAATTACTTTTCCAATGTGCTTAACCTATGATTCCCATTGACTTCTTCCTAATCAAGCTATTCAGCTCTCTGAAACTTTACCCCTAATCTTTATTCAACAACATGAGGGTTTCACTTTGTAATCTGCTTTCATGCATTCATTTGCTCCATGTACACTTTTCGTACCCTCTGGAATACACACACACACACACACACACACAATACTATTTACCTCTGAATGTTCTTATTTTGGGTCCCATATCTTTTCTTTTTTTAAGAAAATGTTATATTTACATGCAGTTGTAAAAAATAATACAGGAGAACCACTTATTACTCTTTTAAGGATAAAACACAACCAATATCTTGAAATTGACAGATCCACTGATCAGATTTCCCCAGTTTATTTGTACTCAATTAATGTAGTTTCATATATCCACAATTGGTCAAGACAACTGCACAAGAATGTCACTTGTCCTTGGTGATTATACTCAATTTCCCTTGTCTGAGAACCACTTCTCTTTTCTCCATTTCTAAAATTCTGCCATTTCAAAATGTATTCTAAAGTGACTCATGAAATATGACCATTAGGGAATTTTTTTCATTCACCAAAAATGTCTGGGGACTCACCCAGTTTGTTGCATATGTCAATATTTTGTTACTTTTCATTTCTGAAGAGTCTTTTGTGATCTGACTAAATGTCATAATACATTGACCTCTTAAAGCATGTAAACTGAATTCATTTGGGGCTGCTATAAGTATTTGTGTCTAGGTTTTTTGTATTTTCATTACCTTGATATGAAAGCCTAATGATGCAATTACTAGATCAAATGGTAGTTACATATTAATTTGTTAGGAAGTTACAAAATTATTTTTTCCAGGGTGATTATACCATTTTACATTCCCACTATTAGAGTAGAAGTCATCTAGATTATCTTGCTAGTGATTTTTTTTATAACCCCAGATCCCCATTTAACTGATTGGTAGAGAGAGAATTAGTGATTTCTAATACAAGTATTACCTGGATTTCATGTCCTATTTTATGTTATGAAGTTCCTTTTAATTTTGAAATTTTTATTCTCATAATTCCAATGAAAATAATTTGATGTGGGTGCATATAATTGAATGCATAATCTAACTCCCACCCATTAGACACTTGTAATTAACATTGACATATAAACCCCAGGCCAGAAATTCATCCAAGACAAGATCAGGCCAGGATGTTGCTAACTTCTTCCAAGGAGACCTGAATCTAACTACTCACTATTGACTCCAGGTTTCACATCCCTGTGAAGGTAAAATGAGGTAATAAATAAAATGTGTTTTGGAAAATAGTGGGTATCTGGATTAGTCAGAGTTCCCAGAGAACCAGAACCAATAGGAGGATTTAAGTAACTCATAGAAGATGATGATGATAGGTAGATAGGTTGATTGATAGAAAGACAGGCAGATAGATAGATAGATGATACTGGTGTTGTATAGGAGAGGATGGCACTCACATGTGTATGCAGAGGGAAAAAGGAGAGGCAGAGAGAGAGAGAAAATTTTTTTTAAAGAATCAGCTCAACTAATCATGAGATGGGTGCTAATTCTAAAATTGGTAGGACAAGGAAAAAAAATCAGTATTGTAGTTCAAGTTCAAAGGCAGTCTGCTGGCAGAATTCATGCTCCTCAATAATTTTCATGCCCACAACGATACCTGAGAATTGGTACCACTTGGGACTGCTCTACCTTTGAAGCCATATGTTGAAACAAGCCCCCTGTGATTGTGTTCCCTTTATCTGGCCCCTTAGTCTGTGAATGCATTCCCAGCTTTTTCTCCTCTTTTATTCAGCTATTTCTGTATTTCAGCCCTTCTGCTGTTCAATCATGACTCAATAAGACCACAAATATCTGCCCCCCCTTGCTTGCTGAGACAGAGCCACAGTGATTCTCTCTCACCTCACCTGGATCTGAAATACTCTCTTGTAGAACTGTATGTTTACCATATTTATAATAACTGGTTCAAGTGCTTTCTTCTGATTTTGCTCTCCATTTGGGAAGAGTCCTGGTTGATAAACTGTTTTTTTTAAATCCAGTTTTTCTCATTGTTAAAAGTTTGACTTACTTGGTTATTACTGCTTATTATTTTTTGAGATTTATTGTGTCCAGCAGAAAGAAGTTAAATTCTTACTAAGTCAATTATCAATTCTAGTACAAGAAGAAGAACATCCACTAAATTCAGGGTCAACAAGTTTTCATTGTAATCCATTGTGGTGTTATGATGTAGGCTTGAACATCTAGCAGTTTCTCTGGTTGACTCCATATATGAAAAAAATTAATTTCCCACAGAATTTAAGGAGAAGAACAGCAAATTGTATCACAATCTTATACACAGAACAAAGTACCAATCTATTCAAAGCACTACAATTATTCTGCTGCTGTTGTCTCCCATCACCCTCTCATTGTATCTGAAGAAATGATTAACCTTTCCAACTCTGATAAACTTGCAAATGATGGAAAGATTCTTTGTATGTCAGGGTCACATGAGAATTTCAAGATAAGTTGTTTAAAAGCTATTTTACCTACAAAAATCAAAAGATAAACATATCTGCTTACAGAAAAAAATTCTCTCATCTATTTCAAGTGCATTGAAAATACCTACTAAACTATTTTAAGAGTTCTGTCTCTTTCTGGATTTTTCAGCCAGAAATCATTTTGCTTTGTGCAATAGCCAATGCCATATGAGTGTCTACATGCTAGTATTTTCTTTCCTCTCCTTCTGTTGCAATTGGTACAAACTTTGTTCTCAGTGCACGAGCTAGGTTCTTCTGAATCAAGAGGATGAATAAATCTCACATGTTAGGCTAATCAGAAATCAGACTCCTTTACATTTCTATGATAAATCATTCCCAGTAACCAGGTTGTGTGACCTATGACCTCATTCATTTCTTCTATGAGGCTGCCCCAGTTGCATTTCTATCAGCTCATACATCTGTTTCTATCATTCTTTATCCACCACTGAAATGCCTCCCTTAGGCTATCCACCAGACACCCATAGAAGCAACTCAAATATATCATGAACAATTTTCAGGCTCTTCATTTTTTTTTTATGTCCTGAATCAGTTGGAAATTATAGAAATGAACTTTGACTAATTCAGAATGAATTTAATAAAGAATATTAAGTCATTCAAAGTATTGCTTAGAAACTGGAGAATCAATGGCCATGCAAACAGCCCAAATTTGTGGCTAAAATGGTCGCTGTGGAGACCTCCCAGCTCCATCCCTAATAGCAGCCTCAGTACCTTCCCCAGGAAGTCTCCACTGTTGTCTTTGAGAATTAGCCAGGACTCAGATGGAGTCCTTGAAGTTCCCTTTTCCTTTGGATATCAGATCCTGAGCCATGACTGGTCCAAAAGCTTGTTACAAAGGAAACTGTGATGGTTAATTTTATGTGCCAGTTCAGCCAACTTATGGTTCCCAGTTCTTTAGTCAATCACCAATATATTTTTACCCTGAAGGTATATTTTAGATATGATTAATATTTAATCATATAATTTGAGTAAAAGTAAATTACCTTTTATATTATGGGTAGACCTTATCCAATCAGTTGAAGAGAAAATATAACAGGGAGGAAAGGAAAATTTTCTCCAGATTGTACCATAGAAAATCTGTCTGAGTTTCTGGACTCTGGACTCAAGACTGCCATGAGTTTACTCACTCAGCTGGAGCAGGGCATGGACCCAGTAGGTAAGTACATCTCAACACTGGCTTTGTTTTTACAAATCATCAGATTTAGCAACTCTTAAGAAGGAAATATGGTTTCTTTATAAGATGACATCCAAAAGAAATTGGATTTTTAGGTCATTGATTTTAAAAAATGAGATATATTTGTGAGATCATTTTTAGTTTAGAGGCATAAAATGGGAACTTTAAATAAACAAATAAAATAGTGCTGACTTTGACCATGGCTTATTTTTTTCTCATAAACAAAGTCACCAAGTATTCAATAAAGGCAATAAAACAAAGTTATTAAACTGTCTTGAGGAGTCCTCAAGCTAAGGAAATGTCTTATATCAAAACATTAAACCAGTAAAACTTGAAAATGTCATCAATTGGTCATATATGGAAGCAAGTGACATTCAACTGAAATTTATTTTTAAGAAAGTAAAAGATCTGGAGTTCTAAAGTATGGATTGAACAGAAGTTCTGAAATTATTATAAGAACTATCAAGCACTCTACTCTGGACTTTATTACCTAGATTATCTCATTTAAGCCTCCCAATGATCATCATCATCATTGTTACCATTACCAACATTATTCTGTAGATGAATTTAATTAATTTTTCATGTTTGTGAATATAATTGATGATGAGGCTAGATTTAAAACCCTGTCAGTTTAGACTATGTTGATAGCACTGAACTTTTCTCTTTAACACACCTTCAAGAATCTCTATTCAATATCACTATAACTAGCTTTCTGGTAGATAATCTTGTTGGCTTCTTTGTTTCATTAAGTGTATTTGTTAAAATAGGACTACCAAGTTGGCTACAATGTTTACTATTTAAATGTCAACCCAAGTCATCTTTAGTTTATGCAACATTTCCAACATGAAAAAGATATCCCACACATCTGGTAGTGGCTATTGATGTTTGGCAAATATTTTTACCATTATAGCAGACAGAAGGGCAGATAGATAGACAGACAGACCGACAGACATGCTATTTTTACAACTCAAGCAATTTATGTATCTAAGTTAGAAACTGAAAATTGGACCTTCCCTGGTGGTGCAGCGGTTTAAAGCACAACACTAAGAAGCTAAAGCCACTTCAGCATAAGTTCGGTCCCTGTCCTGGATCCACATGGCACAGCAGACCTCTCCTGTCTCCTGACCCGCCCGCTGCTCCCCTCAGCAGTGTACATCATCCATCTGCCTGTACTGCTCTCCATTCTGTCTCTGGTGAATCCTCTCATCATCCCTGCACCTCTGGCCTGTACCCCAGTTCTGTATGCATAAATAAATAAATCTTAAAAAGAAAAAAAAAAGAAACTGAAAATTATCCATGAGAAACCACTTTTGTAATGGAAAAGAATATTTTGCATATAGCTAAAAACTAGTTTTTAATTTGGTGCAGCAATGCAGATAAGTCTCACTATGTTTATTTTATTATGGCTCAATATAGAAAGGGTAGCATGTATTGTGGTGAAATGCACTTCAAAGGGAATGATTATGAGGTAAGAGGTTTTTTGGCTCCCACTGAAAGGCCTAAAATCAGGGTGGTTGGATCCCAGGCTTTCTGTAAGGAAGGAAGACATCATTAGGAGGCATATCACTCATCTCTGTGACCCCTGAAGAAAAAGGGGGAGTGTTTAGGAAAGGATTCTGAGGGGGCAAACTATAAGGATAGCAAGGTCTGAGTCATCTCCTGTTCTAGGTTTTAATTCCACTGGGTCACTTCCCAGCCTCCACATCAGCCATATGATCATTCAATCTATTTTGTGAATTAAGAGAATGGAGCCCTTTCAGCATTTTGGGAGGGGATAAAATAGAATCACAAAGATTGTGCAACCTGCAGAGCAGGAGATTAAAGGTAAACAGCTAGCAGTCACTTAAAGCAAGAGGAAACAAGTAACAATGTGAAAAAATCTTACCTATAAGCCAGAATCTTCAGAGGAACTCACTGAACTGGAACCAACCTTGTTGCAGCCTTATAAAATTATGGCTCAATTATTTTGCTTAGCTATTAAAAGACAAGGTGACTCCCAGTGGCTGGAGAGTTCAGGGGCAAGCACCCCAATATACATTTAAAGCACAAGTTTTTTAGATAGAAGGTTAATAAAAGTAATAATTAAAAGTTGATAATCAAGTTTGAGAATGAAAGTGATAAATCTAAACATATTTTTCAATGTGTGAATAGGAAATAAAATTCTGAGAATTGAATTTTCTCTAAAGCAATAACACTATGCCAAAATTCACTGCAATAACAAAACCCTTCTGTTATTACTTTATTAAAGTATAATGTATACCCCTGAGGAAATCTAAAATGAAATTATGGCTAAAATTCCCATTTGGCCCTCATTTTCACTTGACATTAATGACTACATCTGTGAGATTTATACCCTATAACTTGAAAAAATTATGATTATTCATTCTGGATTGCTTTATTAAATGTCAAAACAGTACATGCAAATAAGAAATTGATTGACTTTTTGTCTTATCTCCTCCCCACCCAGAATCATTCAAGGCAAGAGGGCTTTAAATTAGAGACCTTAGCTTACATAATGGGAAGTTCACTCACTGCCCTTCATAAGTGGTAGACTGTGAATATGATCACAGTCACACATAAAAGAGAAGCAACTAGAAACAAAATTTCACGTTTTTAGAGGGCAATATAATTGTATAATAAGGTAAAAGTGCAAAGAGTGTAAACAGACAAATATCCACCACAGTATTATTACTGTGCAATCACTTACATACCACTGGCTTTTAAAAATATGATCTATCGACTCTCCCTGGTGAAACAGCGGGTTAAAGCACAGCACTGAAAAGCTAAAGCCACTTCCGCTTGAGTTCCATTCCCGCCTGCCCCGGAGGTGACCACATGGCATGGCAGACCTCTCCTGACCCGCCCGCTGCTCCCCTCAGCAGTGTACTTCGTCGATCTGCTTGTTCTGCTCCCCACTCTGTCTCTGGTGAAGCCTCTCACCACCCCTGAGCCTCTGGCCTGTACCCCAGTTCTGGATGAATAAATAAATCTTTAAAAAAAAAAAAAAAACCGTGATCTATCATTTAGGATGTCTTTGAAATGAGGGCAAGATAACGTATAGAGAGACCTCAGATTTCAAAGGAAGGAGGAACTACACAAATGTCCCCATTTGCTCCAGAATGCTTCTTCACATTGTCTCCCAGGAGCTCACTCTCCTAGTTTCTCTGACTCCATTTCTTCCATTAATCACACATGGTCAGGACCCCATGTTATAAGCCCTTTCTTTTCTTTCTTTTTTTTTTAATAAATACATTTTTTGCATTGTTCTTCATTTTGTACATTTTGTCATCTCCGTTGTAATCCCAGTGGACTTCCCACTACAATTTCACCATAGTCCCATGTGCTCTTCCCACCCCGGTTTTGATCTTGTTCCCCTCTCCTCCGCAAAGGAGTATCTCTGGTTTATAGTTGTTAGCTGATGATCTTTTGCTCTTTCTTAAAGCAGTGCTCCAAATCAAACTCCCTCAGGTCCCAAAGTCTTCTTCCTCAAAATCAAAAGCCCTCCCTGGTGGCACAACAGGTTAGGACACAGCATTGCAAGCTGGCTGTAGCTGTTCAGTGCCAGTTCCATACCCAGCCCCAGAGGTGACCCACATGGCACAGCAGACCTCTCCTGTCTCTCCCACTGCTCCCCTCAGCAGTGTACTTGCATGATATGCCTAATCTGCTCCCACTCTGTCTCTGATGACGACTCTCACACGGCCCCTGCACCTCTCTCTGGCCTGTACCCCAGTTCTATATGCATAAGTAAATAAATAAATCTTTAAAACAAACAAACAAAAAAACCTATGATTTCTATATACACTTCTCATTTCCCCTTACTTAGAAATCACTGCACATTTTTGGAATAATATAATCTGAAAACTAATATAATATAATATAATATAATATAATATAATATAATATAATATAATATAATCTGGCACACTCTTTCCAAGTAGTCTCTGCAAAGGACAAAGCAAGACAAATGTTTGTATAATAAGGTAAAAGTGCAAAGGGTATTAGGTATTACAACCCATCTCATCAAAGATGGGCCTTATTTACCAAGCTTACAATGAACTCATAGATTTAATTGGTGCTGTTCATTGTGATTCTGAATGGCAAAAAAAAAAAAAAAAATCAAGAACTTACTATAAGATAACACATAAAAAAATTTTAAAGTGGACTGCTTTGATCTTGGTTATATGGTTCCCAAATTTACCCATCATTTAGGATTTAATTACTATTTAATTTCTTGCTCTTGTTAAGTCCTGGAAGGAAAAATCAAGGCATTCAAATATAATTCAAAAACATGTACTAGCCTCATTAATGACAAATATAAGTGCATGGAAAGTATAACTGACCATTTTTATACCACACTGTACTAATCTATACCATATCATACCATGCCATACCGTACCATACCACACCAAACCATACCACATATACTATATTTTTTGTAGCTGCCTTCCTCCATTGGAAATCTTAGATCTCACCATATATTTTCATTCTCTCACTTCAAATACTTTCCAAATTATGATAGATCCTGCTTTTGTACCTGGGGTTGAAGGCATTGACTCATTTTGTTTGAGAAAGTAAATTAAATAAATTAAGTGGCTAATTATTGTATATTTATTATTAAAATTTTTTACTAACATTTAAAATAATTTTATGTAGAGCAAGTCCACATGGCAAAGTTAAAGAGAAGGCAAATAAAATAAGATGAATTTAGAATTAAATGAAAGCATAGCATGATCTCATAATATTTTCAGATGAGAAAATGCCTAAATGATTTTTCATCAAGAAAGGATATTCTTGAGCAAACAATCTCATTTAAAAGTCTCAGTAAGTAAAAAAAAAATAATAAGAAGACTATAAAAACAAAGGGAATATAATGCATTTGTAAACTGGGTGCATTTCAAAACCTGATACCATTAAACGTTGTTATTTTCTACATGAATGCCTTCCAGCAGAAATAAACTGCAAGGTATATATAGAATTTAAAATATCCCTGAAACAACATTTTAAAACATAAAGTGAAATAGCTAAAACTGTAATCAGGGCTGAAGCCAAAAGTTGTCATAGGTAGCATCCCTTGGAGGGGGAGGGGGGCCCCAGGTGAAATATCAGCAAAGCATTGATGGAGGTTGGGACTCTGGTAGGAAATATTGGGGAGTGCAGATGCAGCCCCTCAAGAATTCAGCGTTTTCAGCCATCCCAAAGACAGTCATTACTGCCCCCACCATGCTGATCTTCCAGAAGGCTGTCAGACATGAAGAAGCTTCCAGCAGCCAACCTCAGAAAAGAAAAGTTCAGAGGCTCAGTAGCTGAGAAACTGAAACTGTTCCCAGTTTTGCTGCTGTTATAGCCTGGAAGGGAAAGGGAAGATCTGCAGTCTGGAATCAGGCACCTCAATGATCTGGGTGAGTGTGGACTGTTTCCAACATCTTTTATCTGGTGCTGCCCTGGCACATCTCAGAAACTCTACTTAGATTTTCTGTGTGTCTTCTGCTGTTTTCGTGAGTTGGAGCCCAGCTCCAGGCTTTCAGTGGTGGAAAGAAGCCATCTTGGGAGCTTACCCATTTTTGTTTGGAATAGGTGTTTATGTTTTCAGTGGCAAGAAGATGCCATCTTAGACATCTTTTGTTTAGGACTTCGAAACACTGGACACTTCTTTACTATGATACCTGGCCAGTTGGTCTCAGTGACTCTGTTTTTCCTTGTTTGTTAAATAAATTCCATTGTTGTTTTTGAAACTGAATAGACTTCCAGTTGTGTGCATGAGTGACTAGTAAACTATTTGGACACTGGCCTCGGCAAGCTTTCGTGCCCCTTATTAGTCAGTATCAAAATCATTTTCAGTAATGCTTTAATTAAACCAATAAAATCAAAATATTGTAGTTTCAATAAACAAATTAGTAAGATATTTTCTTTTTTCATGATAGATACTTGAGATTGATACATATTTTACACTTACAGCATATTTCAATTCTGATCAGGCTGTTATAGTACTCAAAGACTAAATGTGATATGTAGGTAAATATTAAACAGTATAGATGTAAAATATTCAGCCAAGTAGCAGATTCTGTAAGTGTTTAATTCCTAGGTATTGTCTTAATTACAGAGTTATGTACTTTATTTTAAAACAGATAGAACTAATGATTCCTAATACTGACCTTTTTTTGGTTTTAGTTTCTTACTTAATGTTGGTTTATGTTCCTATTTGTATTTTGGGAGGATAGGACACAGCCCCCTCCTAGTGCCACACCAGAGTGTCCACACCACCACATCGCCAGTGGTCCACCACCTTAGTCCATTGCACTCCCTCCTTTGATTTTTGTTTGTTTGCTTTTACTGAGATAACTTTGGTTTAACACTGTACACGATTAAGAGTTATAGGATACCACCTCTTCATGTATGTCACTGCACTTGTCCTACTGTTGAGAAATCTGTAATCCTCCATGACAGGCCATGGAGTCTCCTCCTTCGTCTGCTCCCCAACATCTTACTTTCTTGGTAGCCTCATTTTTGAAGTTAGATTTCTAGGGTTTATTTTTGGCCTGGCCTGGTCAGATATTTTGTTTTGTTTCTCTATATTCCACATGTGAGTGAAAACATCCAGCACTTATCCTTCTTTCATTTATTTTCCTTATAGGAAATATCTTCCAGTTCCATCCATGTTGTCACAGATGGCAAGAGTTCAACTTTATTACAACTGCATAGTATTCTGTAGTGTATATATCCCATATCTTCATGTTCCACTTAATTAGTGCTGCATACTTCCCTTCAGTTATAGTGCATACTTCCCTTCAGTTATAGTGCACACTTCCCTTCAGAAAAGGGTTTTTGCATTCTTCTAGTAGATTTCTAGGAGTAGAATTGCTGGGTCATATGGTATATCTATTTGTAATATTTTGAGAAAACTCCATACTGCTTTACATATGGATTTGTCCATTCTACATTGCCATGTCTGAATGTTCCTTTTCCTTTAGTCTCCCAACTTTGTGGTGTCTGGTATTGTTGATATGAGACATTTTTACAGGTGTGAAGTAGTAATTTATTATAGTTTTGAATTGTATATCACTGATAAGCAGTGATGATAAGCATTTTTTCATGTACTGATTGGCCATCTGGATGTCTTCTTTGAGGAAAAGTCTATTTAACTGTTCTGTCCACTTTTTTTTAAGTTTTATTTATTCTTGCATACATAACTGGGGTACAGGCCAGATATGAAGGGGTGGTGAGAGGATTCACCAGAGATAGAGTGGGGAGCAGAACAGGCAGATGGATGAAGTACAGAGCTGAGGGGAGCAGCTGGCAGGTCAGAAGAGGTCTGCTACGCCATGTGGATCACCTCTGGGGCTGGGGATCGAACTCATGCGGAAGAGGCTTTAGCTTCTTAGTGCTGTGCTTTAACCTGCTGCACCACCAGAGAGGGCCTATTCTGTCCATTTTTAAGGTTTTTAATAAGTTCTTTGTAGAACTCTTTTTAGATGTATGATGTGCCTATAGTTTTGCCCATTGAGTAAGGTGTTTTTTTTTCTTTGCTGTGCAGAAGCTTTTTAGTTTGATATATCTCCACTTGTTTATCTTATTGTTGTTGCTGTTCCTTTGCTGATGGAGCTGAGTCTCCAAAGACATCCCTGTAGCCAATGTCAATGAGTGATTTAACTGTGTTTTTTTTTCTCTGTATTTTATTGTTTCTAGTCCTACATCTGACCCATTTCTCTTTGTCCTTTGATTGGCACATTCAGTTTATTTACATTTAGGCTGCTTATTGATATACCAAGACTTTAGTTTTCTGGGTCTTTCATTTTTCAATTTTTTGTATTTCTTTTTCACTTATTAAATAGGGGAGCTCCATTTAATATTTCTTGTAAGATAGGTCTAACTTTGGCATGCTCCTTCAACTTCACTTTGCCTGGGAAGACCTTTAACTTTTCCCTCATTTTTGAAGAAGAATAATAGTATTCTTTTGAATGTATCACCCCATTCCCTCCTCTCTAGTAGGATTTCCTTGAAGTTTTGAATGTATCACCCCATTCCCTCCTCTCTAGTAGGATTTCCTTGGAGAAGTCTAATATAAACCTGAATGGAGTATTTATATAGGTTTTATGCTTTTTTTCCTAGCCATTTTCAATATTCTTTCTTTGTCTTGAACTCTTAGTGATTTCACTACTATGTATCTTGATGTATACTTCATTTACATTTAGATAGACAGGTATTTTTTTTTACCTTCTTGAGCTTGTATATTTAGTTCTTTACCTTAGTTTGGGAAGTTTTATGCTTCTATTTTGTCAAATAAGTTCTGTTTTCTTCTTTCTCACTCCCCCTTCTAGGCTACTCACTATCCTTTTATCATCTTTCTTTTTTTTTCTTTTTTTTAAAGATTTATTTATTTATTCATACAGAACTGGGGTACAGGCCAAAGATGCAGAGGGTGAGAGGATTCACCAGAGACAGAGCGGGGTGCAGAACAGGCAGATCGATGAAGCACACTGCTGAGGGGAGCAGCGGGCGGGTCAGGAGAGGTCTTCCACACCATGTGGTCACCTCCGGGGCAGGCAGGGATCGAACTCATGCGGAAGTGGTTTAAGCTTCTTTGTGCTGTGCTTTAACCCGCTGCGCCACAGGGAGGGCCCTTTTATCATCTTTCTTAATGGAATTGAATAGAGTTCAAAGTGTTCCATAATTTTTTTATTCATATTTCTCTTTCTTCTTCCATCTGAGTCCTTTGTGGATAATTAACTTCAAGGCCACATTTGATCCTCTGTTTGTTCTAGTCTGCTTCCATATCTTTGCTTTCTGCAGATATTTTAATCAGCTCATTTGCTCATTTTACAAATTTTTTAAATCTTCAATTTCTATTTCCTGTTTAGTGATTGTCTTTTTCTAGTATTGACTTGTTTTCCTAAACTTTGTTGTGAACTTTTCAGTGTTCTCTTGTATCACCATGCTTGCTTATCTAACTTTTCTTCCATTCATTTGAATTTTATTATGGCGATTTTTATCTAAATGTCTGAAAAGGAGATAAAATCCCCATATCTTAGTGGTTGGATTCTGGAGAGTCATGCTTTCCTCGTGATGATGTATTACCTGAAAGTCTCAAGGTGCCATGTGCTGTAGTTGTCTTACCATTTTGCTGCTTTAAATTTCCCTGTTGTTCTTTGTTGTTGTTTTAAGTATCTGTAGCAATTACTTAGAGATTTGCCATGCTTCTACTTCTCTAGCAGATGATGTTATAGATTTAAGTTTTTGTTTTTGTTTTGGCTTTTATCTGCATTCATATAATAGGAGAGCTGATCTTGCAGCTACTGGATGAGGATGTGGGAAAGGGTTCCGTTACTACTGGAAATGTGCTAGATGAGAAGGTAAGTTAGTGCTTGTATTAGTGCCAATACACCTCTTCTCTAAGCTTCTACTCCTCAATTTCTGTTGTCTGTGCACTGTCAATGCACTTCATGAGGTCAGTATCATTCTCTTAGACCACAGTCCCACATGATCCTTATTCCATTTCACTGGAGAACTGTCCTGCTAGGAGTATCCCTGTTCCTCCACATGTGTTTCCTTTAGTTAAGGATGTGTGCTACCATACTTCTCAACTGTCCCCTCCATAAGGCCACCAGCTGAGCAAAAGCATGCATTTTGAATAGTTGTCTCCCTACCTCGGACCACACCCTCCAAGTATTTCTCTTCACCCACCTCTTGTTTAATGAATCATTACTCAACACAGTTAGTGTTGGTCTCTGATGTCCAAGGTATTCCATATTTACCCCAAGCCACAGTTTGTGCCCTTTGAGATAAGTTTCAGATTATCTTCCCAGGAGCAAAGCATGAAAACTCCCCAATTCCATCTTAATCTAATTCCTGAAGCCCTTGATGAAATTATCATTTTGTGAATTGTGATGTGCAATTTGTAATGTGAATTGTAATTGCCTTAAAAATATTCAAGTCTATCAGATGAAGTAATATATACTTTGTAAAACATAAGTAGAATCTTTTAATACAGTCCATACAGATAAAGTCCATTAAGCAAAATATTTGCCAAACATTTACAGAGATCACAATATATGTTATGACATAAGATAGCTTTCAGTTAGACTTTATGTGTTAAATATAAACAGATTAAAGTTCCAAAATATAACTAACATTCATGAGGTACTTGGATCCTAATTATTCCTAATAAAATAAATATACAAGAAGTGCTAGATAATCAGGGTATTCTAAATTCACATGAGTATGTATTTAATATTCATAAAGTCTTCATTAAGTTGCCTATGGTAATACCTGTTCACATATTCCAGCTAATAGATATTCAGAGAGTGTGTCCTATCCTAACTATGTTAACTTGCCCTTCTCTTTTTCTTTGCTTCCCACTGTATAGTATTGATTGAACAGCCCACAGAATTCATGCATTTTAATATGGTTTATTAGTTCTCTGCTCTATAACCTCTGGGTCAACATGTTTGATAGTGTACTTGAGTGATTTTCCACATTTCACAAGGGATTTTTACCCAGCCAATGCAAGAAGTAGATGCACAACATAATTTTTTCATGAAGTACCACTGATAAAATAGTGTAGGCATTAAATAAATCAAAGATTTATAGCAATTTGAAAGCCCAAATATAAATAAATTGCAGCCAACGTTCAATTAGACATTACTGAAAACCTTACAAAAAAATAATAAATTTTACAACTTCTTGTCTTCATATCTTTTCTAAATGCTCACCTGAAAGGATCTATATGGCATAATGACTGAGTAACAGGGAGTATTATACACTGTTGGCTTACTTTCCCAGCAAATTGTATGAAGGAAAACCTATTTTTGTGCTGACTGATGTCAGCACTTCTGACATCAAATTGAAATGGAAGTTTTTCCCCATACAATCCATTTTTCTTCTGACTCCATCTTAATCTGTAACTTATAATACAGTTCAAACTGGATACTTCCTGGAATTAGTGAAAAAGCCTATGGTTTAAGTGTTCAGTCTCACAAAACTGTCCCCAATTCAGACGCCAATCGAAAATAGTGAGATCCCAGGGAACTTGAATTTCTGTCCAATTTTGCTGAAAATCACAAGTTATCGTGACCCTAAAATACTTAATAATTTGCTAGAACAGCTCACAAAACTTAGGGAAATGCTTCCTTTGTTTACCAACATAAAGGGAACCTTTATAAATAAACAATCAAATGAAGTGATACACAGGGTAAGGTTCAGAAGGGCTCCAAGCACAAGAGCTTCTGTCTCCATGAATTTGTGGTAAACCACATTCCATTATCTGAATATGAAGGCTTTCTAATCCCAGAATTGTAAGGACTTTTAAGGAAGCTTCATCACATAGGCGTGATTGATTATTAATTCAATATCTAGCTCTTATACTTTTCCTGGTAGATAGGAATTGGTACTGAAAGTTCCAAGCTTCAGTCATAGCCTACTCTTTTTGATGACCAAATGCCATCCAGGAGCCCACAACAAGTCTTCATTAGAATGAAAGATGCTGGCCCTCCCTGGTGGCACAGCAGGTTAAAGTGCAGCACTGCAAGCTAGCCACAGCTGCTTCAGTGTGCGTTTGATCACTGTCCGCGGAGGTGACCCACATGGCGCAGCAGACCTCTCCTGACTTGCCCACTGCTCCCCTCAGCAGTGTACTTCATCTATCTGCCTGTTTTGCTCCCCACTCTGTCTCTGGTGAATCCTCTCCCCACCTCAGCACCTCTGGCCTGTACCCCAGCTCTATATGCATAAATAAAAAATCTTAAAAAAGAAAGAAAGATGCTACCATGCAAGAAGTTCCAAGGAATTTAGTCGCTCTGTATGAGATGCTATTACCATACTCACCACTCAGAAATTACAAGAGTTTTAGAAGAAAAAAGAAAAGATGCTACTAGCTCCTCTATCACTCAAGATATTACAAGAACTTTAGGATGTCTGTCAATAACTGGGGTTAACAATCAAATATAACACACAGTCCAGCAGTTAAAAGTCTATGTTTATGCCTTAGAGCGGTGATTTTCAAAATACCCACTGTCAGACCCTGTGGTCCCTACAGACATTTTCAAGTGGTCTGCCAAGTCAAAACTAATTTTTTAATAACACTAAGAATTACTCACTTTTTCACTGCATTAATATTTGCACCAAGAGGGACAAATCAATGGGAGGGTCAACTGGGTGCTTTATATAAGCCAAGGCAATGGCAACAAACCACACTAGGTTTGTTTAACATCAATAGGTGCTTGCATCTAAAATAATTAAAAAGCCTGTTTCACATCAGAATTTCATTTTGGGAGTCCTCTCTGGTGGCACAGCAGGTTAAAGCACAGCACTAAAAAGCTAAAGCCACTTCAGCATGAGTTCGATCCCTGCCCTGGAGGTGACCCACATGGTGCAGCAGACCTCTCCTGACCCGCCGCTGCTCCCCTCTGCAGTGTACTTCATCAGTCGGCCTGATTTGCTCCCCACTCTGCCTCTGGTGAAGCCCTTCACTGCCCCTGCCTCTCTAGTTTGTCCCCCCAGTTCTATGTGCATAAATAAATAAATCTTAAAAAAGAAAAAGAATTTCACCTTGTTGATAAAGTAGTATGAATTATTAATTGTGCTAAATCTAAGGCTGTTAGTCCATGTCTTTTCTATTAGTTTGTGTGATTAAGTGGGAAATATAAGGCATGTGTGTTGCAACTGTGTATTTAAAATAAAAAATCTTTGTGCAACTGTTTGAACTGTGAACTGAGCTAATCATTTCTTCATGGAAAATTGATTTTACTTGCAATAATATTGGCATCTTTTCAAAAATCCCCCAGTGAGGCTGTCACTAAATAGTAAATAGCAATATTTGTTGTGAATAATTTGAGCTTAGAAGCAAAAATTTTCATCTATAAGCAAAAATGTGCATCTGCTGAGTGAGCTCTACAATTGTTTACTACTTTAAGATTTTTCTATTAAAATTAAGAGACATAAGATTTGATATAATTTTGGTTAATGAAATTTCTGTTAATGAAATGTGTAAAAATTTATAAAATCTGCATAATTCAGTGAAGTAACTCAGTGAACTCATTTTCCAAATGACCAATGCATGAAAATCATGCTTAAGTATAAGATTCATTTAAAATGCAATGTATTTTGATAGAACTGAATATAGGAAGTTCACTGCAGTATTCCATAGTCTGCATTATAACCAACCTTTAAGAAATTACCTCTTATCAGCTTTTGATGTAGTACCAATGATTATCCACAATTCTCAAAAAAATATATGTTTTTAAGATATTTCTTTCTTTTCTAACTCTATGTCTACATAAAGTTGAATTTTCTTAACATACTTCAACCAAACAATAAATTGACAGGCATGGAATGCAGGAGTTGAATTGAGAATCCAGCTACTTTAAACTAAGAAAGACATTGAAGAGATTTGCTAAGATAGGGCCTTCTGATGATGCAACAGGTTAAAACACAGCATTACAAAGCTTTCTGCAGAATTTGATTTCTGGCCAGCCAGGGAGCTGATCCTCAAGGCACAGTAGACCTCTCCTGTCTTGCCCACTGCTCCTCTCAGCAGTGTATTTCAGACAAACTGCCTGTTCTGCACCCCACTCTATTTCTGATGAATCCTCTCAAACCTCCCCCCCACCTGTGGCCTATATCCCAGTTCTTGTATGCATAAATAGACAAATCTTCATAAAAAGAGTTCTGCAAATATATAAACAATGCCAGTTTTCTCACTTTTTTGTTTGTTTTGAAAAATAGTTGTTTCGTTATTCTTGTTAACATATTAAAAAGTATAGTATCAGTATGTTTAAATAAATTCAATAAATTTTGTTCAGTTTGACATAAGAATTGATGATTTAACCCACATAAACAAATGCCTTTTCCTCAGTAATATTTTTAAAGAGTATTTATTTACACATACAAGCACTAGGGAGTAGGCCAGAGATATAAGAAGTGATAGGATTCACCAGAGACAGAGTGGGAGCAGAACAGGCAGATCTACTGAACAGGCAAATCTATTGCTGAGGGGAGCAGTGGGAGAGACAGGAGAGTTCTGTTGTACCATGTGAGTTATTTCCTTGGCCAGGGATCGAACTCATGTTGCACTGACTGTTGATCTCTTGATAGTGCTGAGACATACCCCTGCACTATCAGAGAAGCCCTCCTCAATAATTTTTAAGACTATAATAGTGTCCTAGACAAGAAATTTAAAAATTACCCTGGGGTAATGGCTGCCCCTGGCACTGGAGTACTCAAAGTAAGACCATAGCAGCACTGATTGCAGGAGCAAGAAAATAAAGCTAAATCCAATAACATTTAACCAGAAAAAAAATAAGTAAAATGTGACATGCACACCTAGTTGATCATTATAGAGCAGAGGTTTAAAAAGAAGGAACTTAGTTAAAATCATCAAGATGGTGAATCTTCAGAGAATACTACTGAATATTTTGAAGAGCATGTTGAAGTGAAATGGTTACAGTGTTGTTCTATCTATAAAAAAAAAAAGTAAAAGCAGATAAAACTGAATGTTTAATTAGGGATACACTTCAAGTAGACTACCAAAAAAAGCAGGGAATGTTAGTCAAAATGGTGGCTACCTCAAAGGTGGAGGAGGAAGAGTTATAATGAGACCCAAGGAGACTGGAAGGATGGGAGGAGGAGTCCAGGTACAGTAACTTTTTTTCATTATGATTATTTTCATTATGATTATTTCTTTTGCAATGTTTTTTATATTTTTAAACATATATAATTTTGTAGGAATCCAATACTTGATAAGTTAAAATATGTGTAGTTTGGGCCTTCCCTGGTGGCACAGTACTAAGAAGCTAAAGCCACTTTCGCATGAGTTTCATACCGCCTGCCCGGGGAGGTTGACCCACATGGTGCCACAGACCTCTCTTGACCCAACTGCTGCTCCCTTCAGCACTGTACTTCGTTAGTAGTTAGTCGGCCTGTTCTGCTCCCCACTCTGTCTCAGGTAAATCCTCTCATAGCCCCTGCACCTCTGGCCTGTACCCCAATTCTGTATGCACAAATAAATCTTTAAAAAAAAAAAATTTGCAGTTTTAAAAATAGCCCCTGAGGGAAGAAATCTTATATTGTGAAAAAGTAAACAAGGATGCTTAAATGAGAAAGAAAGTAAAAAAGACAGTAAGATACCCCTCCTATCCGCTCCCCCCCCCAACCCCCCCAGCCACTGACCCAAGCAGGTGAAAGAGTGTGTTGTTTCTTAGCACTTGAGCCACATCATCAGGATGCTCCCAGCGGACCTGTCAGCCCTATTGTTTTACAAGCAAGTAAAAATAGGTGAGATGCCCACAGGGTGAGTTTAGCCTCAGGGAAAGGGGAGAAAATTCAGAGCCATCTGACCAGTTTCCAAAAAGGCAGTGAGTGAGTATCTCCTGATATAGACCTTCTCTGTGCTTTATGAAAAACAAAGACAGGACAATTTTGACCTCAACACACTCTCTCCACAGAGAAAGCAGTCCCATCCTTGTTCTGGAAGGAAGTACAGCACCAAGCTGAGCAAAAGTGGACCCTCTGCTGGTGGGAGAGCCAGCCTCACCTTTGATGACGGCTCAGAGTCTGGACAGAATCCGAAGTGAAATGACATTCTTGCAGCATTTGAATTGAGACCATGACAGTCTCCGGATGAAAGACTTCTACAGACTCTTCAAATGACCTTCACTTGAAACCTACCAGGCAAATGTTGGGGATGCAGAAAAGCACCTGCCCAGCCTCTTTTGCTCATATTAGGACCAGGAACAACAGAAGAGATGATGCAGAAAAGACAAAGACGGGTTGAGAGGCATGGCCAAGGTGATGATGCTGCATCATGCACTGGGCTTGCCCTTGGGATGCTACCACGCTTCCTACCTGCTGCAGAATCAGGGCTGCCTTCCTGCTCCTCACTCAGCTGGCTGCCACCTGGGCCCTCCAGAGATCAGGCCTTCCCAAAGTATGGGGCTCTGATCATTTCCCTCCCTCCTGCCCCACTCTCAGTCTCTTTTGTCATTTGCCTTTGTGAACTATGCTGAGTCTTTTCAAAAGGAGCTCCTTGTACTGAGCAGAATAGAAAGAACAAAATAAGAAAACAAGAAGGTGCTGCAAATGTTGCTTAGCAGCAGAAAATCAAAATAAGCCAAAGTGATTCAAATAAATTATCATGGGATGAAGTGCAGGATCATTCCCTGAGATCATGGAGACAAACTGCTGATTTGAAAGGTGTTAGAAGTCGATAGGCTTAAAAGCAGGGGACAGAATGGAAAGTATAATGGCTAAACAGCCCTGAATTCTGGGGCTCTGTAAGAAAAACACAGAGCTTTATCTCCTGGATAAACCCTATTTTCCACCTAACACTCACATACCATGTCTGCTGGAAATGTCAGCTGTTATTTCTGATGTGTGTTTGGTTACACCTCAAAGGATCTCCAAATTAGCAGGATTATCAGGCATTAGTGGATTTAACACTTCTACAAGTTCTATTGTAAGATCAAATGAATATTATCAAATCTATTGCTAGAATCTATCAAATTATCAAATCAATGATATGCTTTTACCACCACTTTAAAGAAGTAGAAGTGGTAACATGGAGAGCTTACGGCACCTACATAAGGCCACCATTAGTGAAAGACAGAGGCGGGACTCATGCCCAGGCTGACAACTCCACAACCAGGATCTTTATCACATACCATATTGACATGGAACTCAAGTGATGCCCTGTGAGGGTGAGGTGTGGAGACTCTTACCTTTGGGCAGTGTCACTGGGGTGATACAGTGGAGTTGGAACAAATGCAAATGGTCACAAACACCAGGTAGTATGTCATGATGATGGCCATCATTGCACAGCTGTCTCTTGTGAGTGCTCCTGAGTGTGCTCGCCGTGGGTGGTTACTGGTGAGGAAACCCTGACACAAAGCCAGTGGAAGATCTGGCGAGCCCCTGAGCTCTCTGAAAAGACCCTGACCTTGAGCAGCCAGGTGTTTTCCCTTCAGCTGCTCTGACCTGGAAAGGACCCCTGACTGCGTCCTGGGCCTTTGAGCATAGCCACTCACTCCCCTTACCCATCTACCTACAGGGAGCACAGAGCAAACCCCATGAGCAATGACTAGTATCTAGTGTCCTGACTTTTATTCCTTATTCTCAGTCTCATGGCTTCAAAGGCTGAACTTATTACCCGGCCCTTTATTTCAAAGAACCATTTAGATGTCATTTCTTAGCTTTTGTGATTTGTTCTCCCTTGCACACCTAACTTTAGATCATCTCACAGATACAGGACTGGACAGGACCAACTGTATTCACCTCCAACCCTCCCAGCCTCCAGCTTGGGACCATCAAGATAAGAGAAGCTGAGAGAGCCAAGGCCCAACTACAGCCACACTACAAACACTGTGCCCGGGTAGTGCTCCACCTTCCTGTCACACTGCTAATATCCAGCATCTACTTGACTTACCTTCCTCTATGTGTTATTCATCAGCATCAATAATTTGAAACTAAAGAACATGGAAGTCCACTGTAAAAGCCCCACTGTTAAGCCACAATCTTAAGTCAGGAATCTAAAGCCAGAACAAAATAATTCAGCCAAGAACCTGCTGTCTTTACCTCCACAGTTGTATCCTCGTGTCTTGTCAAAATCCGAAGGTAGCAGGGACATGATTCACCCGCACCACATTCTTTTGTCTGTTTGCCCCAGTTTTCTATGTGTTTTGCTCACAATTTTTCTTCTTCTATTGTGAAGATTGACTTGACAATTCAAAGGAAGCTTATCATCTGCACACTTTTGAAAAGTGTGAGGAAGTGCGGCTTTCCCTTTGTCCAGCTGTGTACATGAAAGCAGCCACGCAAAGTACACAGTGTCATATTCATTGTTTCCTTCTCTGAAAGAGCCTTGACTTAGCTCAGGGGTCAAGGTTCTCAAAAAAAAAAGCAGACTCATTATTGGAAATGACATTTCACAACGCCCACCCACAAATCAGTAACTGAAACAAGGTCATGATATTCAACTCCAGAAACTCATTTGCATTAATGGAAATTTTAAAAAAGAATCCATCTGTGTTTCATTCACCTAAATAAGCTTCACCATGGTAATTAGTAAGTGGAATTGGAAACATGGATATTGGCAGGTAAGTAGGAAAACAACCACTCCACTTGAAAATTTAGGACATGAGAAAGTATAAGACAGATAGACAATTACAGACCAGTGAGTGCTTCAGAGAATGAACCCAAATTTGATTCTAAATGAAATTGTACATGATAGCTGCGTAGAGCTGTACAATCTTGGTAAGCCCCACTGTTATTAGAAATAACCCCACAACGTGTTCCTGGTTATTAAGTAAGTAATTGGACACCAACTATGTCAGAACCTGTAATAGTTCTGAATTCAAATACATATTCTCATTTCATCTTCATAACAACGTTATGAAGGTAATAGGTAATAGGTATTAGTCACACCATTGTGTGTGTGTGTGTGTGTGTGTGTGTGCGCGAGCGCGCGAATACAATTAACTCCTTTTACAGAAGCGGGCCCACTGACCCATCACTGTTCAGGGGTCTTCTCTGACCTAGGTTCGAGAAGAACAGTTACCTGCCATCAAAAATGAACTTAATATATTATGCGTATGAAATATTTTTGGAGACAAACTACATCTACTTAATTGTTATTACAGTATTTATTATAATTAACTTACTTCCATATTAATTATTGCTATCTCTTACTGCCCTTAATTTTTAGGTTAATCTCTAATCTTTTTCATAGGTTGGATAAGTAGAAGAAAACAGAGCATAGGCAGGGTTTGGTACTATCATGGTTTCAGGCATCCCCTGGAGGTCTTGGAAGGGATCCCCCACAGATAAAGAGGGTAACTGCTGCAATTGAACAAGAGGCTCATTTAATCCCGAAGTGCTCCTTCTTTTCCAGGGCTCATCTTTCCTCCATTCAGTGTGAGCATTGCCTCTTCTCAGAGCCCAAGGTCCTGGTGTCATTGACACAGCTCGGCAGAACCTCCTTACCCTCATGTGTGCCCACTAGGCACTGACCCCATGCAGATCTTCCTGAAGTTCTGTAAGGAATTGACCCCTCTATCCTCCCTCCTCGCTCTTTCCTAGGATGCCTATTAACGCTCATTACGGAAAAATTAGAGGAACCATAAATATATGAATAGAAAGTTAAAATCACTTATGGTCCCACTTATCAGATATAAATGGCATTGAACATGTATTTTTTGATTAGTGTGTTACTGTGATTATTACGCATTTTGTGTTAATCGTTCACACAGAAACTGAGTCTCCTGTGCACCAGGTGTTGTGTGAGGAACTGGGAGCAGGATGATGAGTCAGACTTCCTCTGCTTTTAAGGAGCTTATGGTCTTGAAACAACCAGCAAAAATCCACAATGAAACATAATAATCACGGCTCTCCCTGGTGATGCAGTGGGTTAAAGCACAGCACTAAGAAGCTAACGCTACTTCAGCATGAGTTCTATCCCCCACCCCAGAGGTGACCCACATGGCACAGCAGACCTCTCCTGAACCGACTGCTGCTCCCCTCAGCAGTGTACTTTGTCAGTGGGCCTGTTCTGCTCCCCCACTCTGTCTCTGGTGAATCCTCTCACCACCCTGCACCTCTGGCCTATATCCCAGTTCTGTATGTATAAATAAATAAATCTTTAAAACATAGTAATCACAAACATAATTATCATCAAGTTACTGAAGGGAAATAGATTGCCCTGAGTGAGAATATTGGGGGAATAAGACTACAGTCTGATTCAGGAAGTCCACTTGGAGGAAGCACTGAGGACTAGGGCTGAGAAAGGTGAAGGAGAGCTGTCCCCAGGAGAGCAGAGTGGGTGGAAGCATCTGGAAAGAAGTAGGGAGAATTAGCAGGGAAAGGAGACGTTTGCCATCCAGCCTGGGAACTGGACCCTCAAGTACCAAGTCTGTAGCAACAGACTAGGAGAAGAAAAGAGGCATAAACATGGTCCAGGGGGTACTGTTTACTCCAGATACCCCGGATGGTTGGGGCTTGTTTGAGGTGTCCTCTTTCGCTGCTCAAGCTGCTTCCTCCCTGTTGTTTTCACAACAGTTGATCTATATGTATATATCTCACTTGCAACTCTATTTCGTTGACTACTTCCAACAACCTAACCTACAACAATGAGAAATTACACAGCTTGGAATTACACTCAGCAGATGGGCAGTTGAAAGAAAAAGAGAAATGAAAAAAAACAGGAAAAGGAAGGAAGGAAAGAGAAAAAGAAATTAGTGGTTGGTCTTTTCCATCGTAAGAGAAAACTTGTGGAACTTGTGGATTGGTAAATAAATAATCAGACCAGGTGACCTAGCCGTGACAGTCAAGCCCCATCTTTCTGACCAAATTCTTCCTGTCTGCAGAGTGTTGTGTAAACTAAATAGCACACATCTGTGTATATGACATATGACAGGAGCTGAAACATCTTTGCCCTTTAAATGACCCGGCACAATCTTCTAATCATCTATTATCATTGAAATAAAAGCATCAAGAAAGCTTCCCTATTGCCTTCTGCTCTGTGATTCTAACGTACTACTATATTTTTAGTACATCTATTTTAAAGTATCTTTTGTGTTCTGAAAATTCTGGAAATGAAACTTCTGCTTGATATATTATCCAAGCCAGTTGTTATATCTAGGATACAAAATCCTCATTTTCAAAAAGTCTACAAATCCCCAAAAATAACACATAAATGCATGCAGTGAATGTTTTCTTTGCATTTTTCTGGGACAAGGATCAGGGAAATTTTTCAAAGGGTCTATGAAACCACAAAACATTGATAAGCCCTGATTTAGAAACAAATTCTGTCTTTACTAAATGGGATGATTGGCTTAAAATAGATCTGCAGATAAGTAAGGCTTAATAATATTGATTCCACAAAACAGGAAAGAAACAGAGAAGAAAGGTTGAAGAGTCCCTGTCCTCTCACATCCTCAGGTGCATAGCCCCAGTGTAATGAGAAGTGAATCCAAGGTTCTTACACCTCTTCGTTGATCCAAGAAAGGAAATTTCATTTATCTCATAAATAATTTTTGAAGTGTACTATATGCTGAACCATAAAGAAAATAGAGCAGCAGGTGAGTTTGAACACTGTGGCATAGCAAGGGTTGGTAGGCAAAAGTGGTCTCCTAAGGACAAAAGGGATGCAGAGTGACTGTGAGCAGCTGGGCACAGACAGGGAGGACTGAAAGTTCATCTCAGCAGATACCAAGACAAACAGAGATGACTAAGGCGAGAGCACAGCAGCGCCCAGGAGAAAGAGAAAAGGAGTTCTCCCACCAAACCGTCACAGAGCTAAACAATTAGCAACCTAAATCATTAGTTTCTCATCCTATAAGAAAAAGATAATGTAGGAATACAAAAAGGTAAGGTGCCGCATACAATCGGAAAAGCCCCAGGGCACCTGCACAGACTTCCCTCTGCCCTGAGGTCAGGATAGGTCAGGGGCCAACGGGCTCCAACGAGCCACCTGAGGCTCATTGGAAGGGGTGAAGGGCAAAGTGGAGGCTGCCACAGCAGCACCCCCATGAGGTCAAGCAGCTGCAGTGGGCCCTGCTGAGAGCCCCCAGGTTGGGCCAGTACTCCAGGGACCTCTACTGGCTGCAGCTGGAGACCAGGTATTAGAGCTGCCCAATAGGGCCCAGGGCTCCTCCAAGTGGCCTCAGGCCAGAAGCAAAGGGATTTGGAGTTTGTCTCCACTGTGGAGCTTGCTCCAGGGAATCGACAGCTTTGAGCTGACTGTAACAGCAGTGGGGCTGCATGCCCTGAGAAGGCACCACCGCTCCAGAGCCCCAGTGCAGCTGCTCACACTGCCTGTGCCGCTTTTAGAGTGGCCTGAGCTGACCAGGCCTCAGGATGGACATGCTGAGGCCAGAGCACCAATGCGAAGCTGGCGTGCCCTGCTGCGCAGGCAGCAAGTAAAGCCTTTTGCCCCAGGGATGCAGTTTCAAAGGTACACTACAAACTGGTTGATTGCCCAACATCCAGTTGGAAGACACTAGTGGTCACAAGGGCAGCAGTATTGAGATGACAGTGACAGGGGACTTATGGCCCTGTGTTCATTGGTGCTCACCATCACCCTTCAAGGTAAGCATAATGATGATCACCCAAGATAAATGGGGGGACGCAAACATCACAAAAAGCTAGGTAACACGTCCAAGATCCCACAGTGCATGAGTTACCAAGTCGACTCAGGACTCAGGGAAGTCTATTTAAGAAGACCCCACTCTGGGTTGCCATCTTCCTTAAATTTTTTGTCCTGAAAATTCACATTTTGAATCCTGTACCTCCAAAATTATGAAATTAGGAGGCAGCATGTTTGGGGGGTTATGAAGTTGTGAGGGTGGAGCCCTCACGAAGAAGAATGGTGTTTCTGTGAAAGAAGATCCACATCCTTTGTCTCTTTCACCAGGTGGGGCACAAAAGTGAGAAGCCTGCAACCCTTACCCGACTGTCAGCCTGGAGAAGTAAGAGCAATAACTTTCTGGTGTATTAACAATAACTATCTTCATATTTTGTTAAAGCAGCCCAAAAAACTAAGATATGTCTACTTGGTGCTTCTGAAATTACACTGTTATCTGAGGCATGCTCAGTCCTGATCGATGTGCTGTCCACCCTTCAAAGCAAGGCCCCTAGCTGGCCTCCTGACTGAGGAGAAAAAAATCAGGGTTTTGGGATGCTCCAGAATTCAGCACTCTAGGCTGAGTTTCTAGTATCCTTGTCACAAGCATCTAGGCATTAACTGCATCACATAAGAAGGATTTTGCAATTGTTTTTGTTGTGATGATACATATAATATAAAATTTAAATCTCAACTACTTTAAGTATCTAGTACAATTTTTAGTTTTAGATGAGTTTTATTCTGGAATTTGTGCATCTCTGAGGTAATGATAGAGTTAAAAATTAACTCTGCATATTAAAATTTAAATGTAATAAACTAAGTTACAGTTGAGAATAGTGTTAAGAATTTTCATAACTAAAGTTATGCACATGTTTAGTGTCATTGCCCTTGCTGTACAAAGAGAAAAAATAAAACTTGTTCTATAAGCTCCATGAAGATGTTATGAATATTTTGTGTTGGAAATATATGGGGTGAGACAACTCTTAAAAAGTGTATTATGTGGCACAATAAGACAAAACAAGAGTGAATCCTAAATAACAATGTTCTTTATTTGGGAGACTGGGGACAAGAATTTCAGCTTTAAAATGCAGGAACTGTGTAACCTCTAAAGGCTACACAGTCTGTGGTTGAATATAAAACAATCCCCAAATGGTCTCCTTAGCATAAAACTTATTAAAAGAGCAAAAGAATGGATGTGAAAAACCAGAATAACATAAAAGATTTCTTTATTTATATACAAAGGAATTTTAGAAAATAAATCCTACAATTTAAGTCAGAAAATGTTTCATTCCTTTTTCCTCTCAAGTTTATATGTAGAATCTTTTTCTACATAGAACCTGACTTAAATATACTCCTGAGTGTGAAATATTATATATCTTTTCATAAATAAATAGACTGATTAAGACAGAATTAAATCATATTTAACTTCCTAGACTTTTGTTTTCCAAGTACTAATCACAACTTCTTCTGGATGAAGCTATTAATATCAACTTTTTACAAGTTTTAAAAATTATTAAACATGGACATGTAAAAGTTTCTTAGGTGAATTAGGTTATATTCTTTTATTGTATGTATCCATTCATGAAGACTGTTGATTGCTAGAATTAATTGGGGTAAGTATTATTATATGCATGGCTATAAGACGTAATTGCTCACATAGATGAGTAGATGGGAAAGGAAGGTGTTTTATAGCACAGTGACTAAATCCTTTGAACTACATCTGATTTATATGCTTCACAAAAATACATGCTGATTTAGTGTATAAAAATATTGTAAGTGATCTACTGCCTGACTTTTTTCACGAAGGTTCTTTGTCAGTTGTTTAAAGTGTTAACTTAAAAATTCAGGAAGCCATTGAAAAACCAAGTATTTTTATTTGGTATCCAAGAAATGCAATTTAGGATACATATATATTGGTAGAAAACCTAAAATATGTCTCCTGGAAGCATGAAGTCAGGGATTTTATGTGGGGAGGGGAGGAAAAGAAATGAGGTAAGTGATTAAAGACTTTATTTGTGCAAACAGACTTAAATTATTCTTGTCTGTTCATAATTGCTTATTGATTTATAGGAAGGATCAAAAAGAGATGGACTGACTCTACCCATCAGCTAAAAATACGTAATTATTAGTTTTATATAGATGTTTTCTCAAACAATTGTTTGTTGATTGTTTCTTAAAGTGGTTACTTTTATACAGATCAGAGGACTTGGCCCAAATCAAGAAGACAGGTAATGGAATTTCCCTGTTTACTAGTTCCCTGATTCCACTGTTAAAATATCTTAACACAAAGAAGAAATAAACACCTAAACAGACCAATTATAAGCATTGAAAATGAAACAGTTATCAGAGCACTCCCCAAAAACAAAAACCCAGGACCAGATGGTTTCACAAATGAATTCTACCAAACATTTATAAATGAATTAGTGCCCATTCTATACAGTTTTTCAAAAAAAAATTGAGAAAGACGAATACTACAAATACATTCTATGATGCCAACATTACACTAGTACCAAAACCAACTAAGACAACACAAAAAAAGAAAACTACAGGCCAGTCTCCCTAAAGAACACTGATGCAAAAATTCTCAACAAAATCCTTACCAACCAAATCCAACAATGCATCAAAATCATGACCAAGTTGGATTTATTATAGGGACACAAGGATGGTTCAATATCTGAGATCAATTAATATAATCCAACACATCAACAACAACAGAATAAAAACCATATGATCATGTCAATAGATACTGAAAAAACATTCAACAAAGTTCAATATCCATTTATGATGAAAGCTCTTGAAATCCTCAGGATAGAAGGAACATAACTTAAGATGATAAAAGCAATATATGACAAACCTACAGTCATTATTATTCTCAATGGTGAAAAAGCTAAAACCCTTTCCTTTAAGATCAGAAATAAGACCAGACTGTCCACTCTCACCACTGCTTTTCAATATAATAGCAGCAGTCTTAGCCAAAGCAATAAAACAAGAGAGGGAAAGAAAAATAAAATAACCACTATTTGAAGACAATATGAAAATATACATAAAGAACCTAAAAACTCCACAGAAAAACTAATCAAAACAATCAACCAGTTTAGCAAAGTAGCAGGATACAAAATCAACACACAAAAATCAGTAGCCTTCCTAAACATGGAGCTTCCTAGTAATTCCATTCCTAGGTATCTACCCAAAAGACACAAAAACACTGACTCAAAAAGATACCTGTACCTTGTTTATTGCTGCTTTATTCACAATTAGAAAGACATGGAAACAGCCCAAATGCCCAAAAATGGATTGCTGGATTAAAAAGATGTGGTACATATACACAATGGAATATTACTTAGCAACCAAAAAAAAAAGAAAGAAAGAAACACATGTCTTTTGCAGCAACATGGATGGAACTGGAAAATATCATGCTTAGTGAAATAAGCCAAAAAGAAAAGGAAAAATACTGGATGGTTTCTCTCATAGCAGGAATATAATAGAACAGGTGAGAACATAATGATAATGATGCACAACTAGATACTAGAGACATTTTGTAAGGGTAGAGGAATGGGATCAAAAACAGTGTGGGGAGGGAAATGCACTGGACTATAGTGATGGCAGATGGGTGATATGGTGATGGGAAGTCCACGGGGATTGCAACTGAGATGGAAAAATACACAAAATAATGTAAAAATAAACTATTATATTATTTTTAAAAAATAAGTAGCCCTCCTATATATAAAATATCAACCTGAAGAAATCAAGAAAATTATGCCTTTTATAATTAAAAAAAAGAATTAAATACTTGGGAATAAACCTAACAAAAGAGGTGAAAAACCTCTGTAAATAAAATTATAAAAATGTGCAAAGAAATAAAAGTTGACACAAAGAAATAGAAAGGCTCATGGACTGGAAAAGTTAACATTACTAAAATGGCTACCAGATTCAATGCTATTCCAAAAAAAAAAAAAAAAAACCTCAATGGCATTCTTCAAAGAAACAGAAATAGAACAAACTTGATGAAATTCATATGCAGTCACAAAATAACCTCAAATAGCCAAAGTTCTCCTGACTAAAACAAAGTACAATGGTGGTATCATACGCCCAGACTTCAAACTGTACTACAAAGCCATAGTAATTAAAACAGTATGGTTCTGTAACAAAGACAGACACACAGACCAATGGTACTGAATAGAAAGCCCAGAAATAAAGACACACATATATGAATAACTAATCTTTGGCACAGGACCAACGAATTTGCAATAGAACAACAACAGTTTGTTCAATAAATGGTGCTGGGAAAACTGGACCACAAGAAGCTAAAGAATGAAACTAGACAACTATCTCATAGCATGCACAAAAGTCAACTTAAAATGGATAAAATAACTGAACAGAAAGACCTGCAAACATAGAATTTATATAGTAAAATATAAGTAAAACACTACAAGACATACATCTTTAAAGACTCACCCCCCAAAGCAAAGAAAGTGGAAGCTGGGATTACATCAAATTAAAAAGCTTCTGTACATGAAAAAAAGACATTAACCAAAACAAAGGGACACTCCACTGTTTGGGAGAAACGTTTTACACTCCATACAACTAAGGGAAGGATCACAAAGATAAACAAAGGACTCACATGACTCAACAATAACAAAGCAATCAATCCAATCAAAAAATGGACAGAAAAATTTAAGAGACACTTCTCCAAAGAGGATATACAAATGGCCAACAAGCATATAAAAAAATGTTCAACATCCCTCATAACCAGGGAAATGCAAATTAAAACCACAATGAGATACTACCTTACACCAATAAGAATGACACATATTAAAAAAAAAATAAACTAGCAACAACAAATTTCAGCAAGGATGTAGGGGGAAAAGGAAACCTCCTACACTGCTGGTGGGAATGCAAACTGGTCCAACAGCTAGGGAAAGCTGTATGGAGATTCCTCAGACTATTAAAAATGGAGCTACCATATGATCCATTAATTCCACTCCTAGGGATCTACCCACAGAACACAAAAGCATTAATGTAAAAGGATACCTTCACCCCTGTGTTTATTGAAGCACTATTTATAATAGGTAAGACTTAGAGTCAACCAGATTCCCAAAAGTAAATGACTGAAATATTATTCAACAATCAAAAGAGATAAACTAATCCCTTTTGCAGCAACATTGATTATAAACTGAAAGAAAAATATCTGATGGCTTCACTTATAGGAGGTATATAGGGGAACCATACAAGACATCAAAGAAAATAATAACAATAAAAGAACACAACACAACAAAGCAAAAACAGACAAGTATAAATCAGACATTCTGCAGGGAAGGGGGAGAAAAAGGAGTCAAATGGAAGTGGAAAGAGCACAAGGGACTATGGTCGTGGTGCATGGATGAATTGGTGGAAATTCTTTGGGGGCTACACCTGAGAAAAGTGAGCAAACATACAAAAATGAACAATGATATAAAATATATATCAATTAATTATTAATTGAAACTAAATAAAATTAAATGTCTTTACAGATATCAACTTTCCCCAAAAGCAAAAAATTTGTAACTCAATTGATTTTCAAAATGATTTCTTAGTCATTTTCTTTTTCAAAAAAAGGTTTTTCCACTGAATGTCACTTTCTCAAAATAGTAAAAATAGGTCATGATCCAGCAATTTTATTCCTAGGTATTAACCAAAGAATTAAAAAAAAATCCCTAATCCAAAGGGAAATATGCACAGCTATGTTCATATTATTTACAACAGTCAAGTTATAGATATAACTTAAGTGTCAAAGACAAATAAGTAAATAAAGAAGATAGGATATATATCCATGATGGAATACTATCCAACATGAAAATAGATGGTTCTCTTGCAATTTGCAGCAACATGGATGGAACTGGATGGCATTGTAGTAAGCAAAGTAAGTTTAGGAGAGAGGCGAATACTACATGGTTTTACTTATATGTGAGATATAGAGAAACTAAAGAAAAGATCAGACAAAAGAAAACGAAAAACCAATCCTAGAAATCTTACTATAGAATTGAGGTTATCAGAGGGGGAAGAGAGGATGGAGAGCGAAAGGTATTGGGAAGCCAATGGACTATGGTGAGGAATTATGGGTGCTTTCTTGGAGAATGTCATGTGAAGCATACATCTGAAGAGGTGAGATTCTATTCCTCTGAATCATATACACTGTTGTAAACCAAAACAAAGTGAAAATTTTAAATGTTAAATTAATAAAGAATTTTTATTAAATAGTGTAGTAAGATGCCTTGGTCACATATGGCCACAAATAGATTGAATAGCATCATTAGCAGAAACTATAAATAAAAATAAGTATGCACAGTTTATTTTTTTCAAGTTTTTTCCAGACTTTCCAAATGTATCCATTTGCAGCTTTCTTGATTCCCTTGATTCCCTTTAACTTGAAAACACCTTTACAGAACTGGAATCAAAACAAAATCTATAAAATTGAGTATTGAGTATTTTAAGATATTTCCTTCTAATTATGAAGTATACATACTATTTCACACTAAATTTCCATATTCTTGATTGTGTCCATCCTCTTTAATAATAATACATGACTATGTAGAGAAAATAGTTTGGACTTATTTTATTGAAATAAATAAATGATAGTCAATCATCTCAAATTATTAAATTTAGAATAATGTATTTGATAGAATTATAATAGCATGTCCAGGCTTTAACCATATAAAGATTAACTGTAATTAAATTAAATTGATTTTCTAAAGTTCAAGTTATTGATTGGATATGAAGGACATTAGGTCTCAATTCATGCTTAGGATGTTTGCTTTTAAGAGTAATCTTCTCCATGGAAATAAAAAGCAAAAATAAGAGGTACAACAGTGTTACTTGTTGATAGGGAGTCTGTGAAAGATATGTTACTAATTGTTATTAAGTGCAATGTACAACCTCTGATAATCTAGCAAATGTAATCTAGCAAATATGGAAATGGTCTTTTCTCTATGAAGCTGAACACAAGTTTATGAAAATAGAAAAGAATTATCTATCTCTGTTCTATGTACCTTTTCTGCAAACTTGTAACATTTTTCTTCTAGAAGAAAGCATGTATCTTTCACCTCTTCTTCCTTGACTCATGTTAAATTGGGAACCAAGGTACAGCAAAAAAAAAAAAAAAATGGAGCAACAGAAGGGTTTGATTTCTGAGCTTAGTGTCTCACCCTAAGAAATCAGGAGCATTAAAAGTCAAAGTGTGTATATTTAGAGTCAAAGAATTTTAATTGGAAGCACATTGCAGGTTTCTCTTTTTAATTTTTTAAATATAGTCATTACATCATCCTTCATTTATGTATAATGTATGGTTTCCCCATGAAATTCCCACCACCAATTCCCCACAGCACCATCACCATAGTCCCTTGTGCTGTTTCCACCCCTTTCCTGGTCCTTCCTCCTCCTCCCCTACAGAATGTCTCTGATCTATAGTTGCCTGATGATTTTGATTTTTACTTTATCATATTCCTTTTTTTTTTCTGATTCCTAAATTGATTTCGCTACATTCCTCTTATAAGTGAGGTCATTCAATATTCTTTTTCTCTCTGGCTTATTTCACTGTGCCTAATACTTACCATGATCACGAAGGTGGTTTTCCCAGGGCAAGGCTTATCCATTGCACATTTCATGTTTTCTACCACAATCTGTGTTTCCCAAATTGGTTTGCCAAATAAACATAATTTGCCTTATGACTCCTGAATTTTCAGGTTCACAAGTGAAAATGCAGAGGGGGGCTCTTGAGAGTTGGTTCCCAGAATACTTTTTACAAATCTCTAATATTTTATCCAAGGATACTTCAAATAACGCCTGGAACCTTGCCATGAGCTTATATCTGGGTAGATAAAATGTGGTCTCATTGCCTTCAGTCATTTTTAGGACACTTTGAAGCCTCACTCTCGGGGAGCTCTCCCTAAAGTAAGGTGCATTGCTCAGGGCCAGGGCATGAAAGATGAAACACAAAATAAAAAGTATAATTTTCAGTGAATTGCTTCTTCTACAATATATCTGAAATAAGAACATCCTAATATTGAGCAAAAGTACTATTTCTAATATCAACTTCACTCTAGTACAAATTCACTTAAGGCAGGGAATGTCAGGACATGGATTTATAGAACTCTGAGGAAAAGATTTTTTGCAATCCCAATTCGCAAATTGTTTCTGTATTTTGTGAAGTGGGGAAAAAAGGGATATGCAAAAAAGCCTCACGAGTTCTGATTTACATCATGTGAAAGGCCCGCCTACAGGAGACTGAGAGTCAGCCTTCTCCTCAGCGCCACCTGCTGGATGCTTCTCGACTGGCCTCTGTGCTGGCACAGTCTGGACCTCCCTCTGGGTTCCAAGGTGCTTAGGAAGGACGGAGGTTCCTCTGCCTCATCAAAGAGTATCCTCTCTCCTGAGAGGGTGGGGAAAAGACTCATTCTGCTGGAATGGAGCGGAAACTGGATTAACCTCAGAGAGAGAAGAGTAGCTAATGACAAATGACATGAAGACTGATTAAGATAAGGGCTGACCAGTACGTGTTTGATTTAGCAACAGGGATATCAACAGGGAGATAACTGAGTGCAGTCACAATGGAGGAAAACAATAGAAAGTAAGTGATGGTGAGCCGAGCACTTAGAGGAGGTCCCCTGAAAAACAGACCTCATATCTCATCATCACCTCTGTAGTACTTTTCTCTAAGCCAAAGCAATACATCATTCTGGCACCCACGTAGAACATTTCAAATTTTCTTATAATATTTATCACATATATCTTACATTAAAGCCATTATTCATCTTTCATCTTGTACTGTAAACTCTAATAAAGACAGAAAGTAGCATCATTCACATATCATGTATACATACACACACACACACGTGTCCTAGATAGTATAAGTGTTTACATCAGTCTTGCATTTGTAGTTTTCAATAATATTAGTTGGTCTGAATTGTATTGATGTACAATTTTTAAGCCTTATTAACATTTTTTAAAATAGGTATTCTAGTCCACTGATTTATTGTCAGGTTATATGATAGTGATACAGAAACTGTTCTAAATCATTTGATGTATTACCCTCTCAATGTTATGTTTTCACCTCAAAACAAAAATTTGAGTATATCTGCACAGTCATTAATCATTTGCTTATTAAATATCTCTGTGGTGCTTGGATATAAATGACATGTCTTTTAGAGCTCAATGCTCGGGTTAGTTTTCACTTGCAATGTCAACTGAAAATTAATAAACTTTGCAAATAGTGGCTCCAGAGATGAAGTGAATTTTTTATCACTTGGCTGGAAGTGGCCGCTGTCAAGATAGAAGGTGTTTTGTAGGCTGCTCCTCTCTCAGGTACTCACCTTCCAAGACTTACTCCTCAACATTTTAGTCCCAGACCATGATTTAACAAAAACATTGAAAGTCTATCAGCCTTTCTGGTGTCCATTGCGGAGAGTAGCATGTAAGAAAATGTCGGCTCAGCAATCTAGAAAACAAATTGCCCAAAATTTGACATCCACAACACATGACCACTACACTCTCTTCTCCAGCTTGCAACATGCCCCCAATAACTTTTTAATGATTAAAAAGAGGATAGTTGGGATTGAGCGTGACAACACTCATCACACATCACACAAGTTAAATCCTGGAAGCGAGTGTGTCCTAAAATTGGTGTGCTAGTTCCTGTAAACAGACTAATCAGCCTGGTGTCTGGCAAATCCACTCTTCCCTGTCCACCATCTGTTCATTTATTCTCTGTGTAGACACATTCTGACAATACTATACAGAACACTGTCTTGACATTAGTCTTCCTAAACTATGTGAGCTTCTGGCTTTCAGACCCACTTATACATTACTGTTCAAAATGTGAATATCTTTGTTGCTTTTGTGTACTACCTGGAAGATATATTTCTGATTCTCAGCTTGGCCACGGTAGGGTAAATGAAATTGTTCAGGCTTTTACATTCCTGGCCTTTATGGGTATCACCTGTGGCCTTAATTGTGCTAATGCAGGACAAGCTTGGGAGTGTGGGTAAGGGGCACGCATGCCTGAGGGTGAACACCTGAAGTCGTGTGTGGGTGCCAGTGTCTACACCTGAGCCTGGAGGACGAGTCTATAAAGAGGGCTATGATGGAATAGCTATGAGATAAAGAAACCTCCAGAGCAAGCCCAAAGAGGAAGCCTCTGGGCTTGCCCACAACAATTGGTGGGGAAAGAGCATTAAGGTCTGAAAAACCACTGAGGGCCCCAGGACTCTCCTCTGTCTGTCTGCCCAAATTGACAGGGAACCTGTACTGTGTCTGCTTCCACAAGGGGCACTTACTCCTAAGAACACTATCAGAATAAAATTTCCTCTATGAATTAAGGCATCTCTTATTATCACATTCAAGAGAATAAAATTTATTGGCTTTTGTAAAAGCCAAGGTTAATTCGCAGAAAAAGAGCTTTAACAGAGGGAATCCATTGCTTACACCACTGCTGAAAGGGTGGCAGCAGCAAACTGATGGAAGAACCTTCTGGAATGACTGTGAGAATGATAGTGTGGAGAAACAGTATCACAGCCAGGGGCACCTGTGGAATATGACAAGTTTACGATGACCGGAGGGCTAAGTACAGTTGCACAAACAGGGCCTGAAAATAGGCCTCAAGTTTACATGACTATTGGCCAAATCTCTCCAGGATGAACCTTGAGCAAACTTAAGGTTTGGTCCTCCCTAGACCCATCATCTGGACACAAGAAATGTCCTTCCTGGTGTGGGCAGAGGTGGCTAATATTCCTCAAAAAATCTTACCATGTATAACTTTGATCCTTTACAATGTAGGCCTTAATTTGATAATGTATTCCTTTCTTAATCACAAGCGCTGCCTGTATGATTTAATGCCACATACAATTTTCACAGATGGTTAGCAAAAGGTCAACATAAGGTCTAGGATGAAATGCTAAATTTATGTTGTGTTTAAAATGCTTTCTGTGTTGCCTAATGCTGAGAAGATGGGAATAAAAACCCTGAAAAAATAAAGATTAACACTGAAGCCTTGAGCTCAGTCACTCACCAAATTCTCTATGACTCAGTTCTTTCTGTGTCCCAGGTCTACGATCCCCAAGATCGACAGATACCACATTGTCACCACCTCCATAAGGAATATGAGTGTGGGAAGGTTTCCACTGGGTCTGTTTCCTTCCAGAGCACAAACCATAGCTGTGCCCGGCGATCAGAAGCCACTGTAGTGGCAGCAGTGACCAGCTCTCAGCCCTGGAACCTAGACCAGTACTCAGGCTCTATATCAGGAAAGCCCCACATACCAGCAAGGAGAGGACAAGACATCAGGACATGAGGCCAGCTTCTAATGCAGCTCCTAGGCCCCATTACACGGCAAATCCTCACTCTCCTTGGAACCCCAGATACAGGTGTTTAAAATAAAATATATTCATAGAAATTTGAGTTTTATTTTCTTTCTTTCTTTCTTTCTTTCTTTTTTTAAGATTTATTTATTTGTGCATACAGAACTGGGGTACAGGCCAGAGGCTCAGGGGTGGCGAGAGGCTTCGCCAGAGACAGAGTGGGGAGCAGAACAGGCAGATCTATGAAGTACACTGCAGAGGGGAGCAGCAGGCAGGTCAGGAGAGGTCTGCCACACCATGTGGTCACCTCCGGGCAGGTGGGAATCGAACTCATGTGGAAGTGGCTGTAGCTTCTCAGTGCAGTGCTTTAACCCGCTGCGCCACCAGGGAGGGCCGAGTTTTATTTTCTTACCCTTGTTCCTAGGCACTCAATTAGAAATGACAAGGTTTGTTTTACACATTTATTTATTTATGCATACAGAACTGGGGTACAGGCCAGAGGTGCAGGGGCGGTGAAAGGATTCACCAGAGACAGGATGGGGAGCAAAGCAGATAGATTGATGAAGTGCACTGCTGAGGGAAGCAACAGGTGGGTCAGAAGAGGGTTGCCATGCCATGTGACTCACCTCCTGGGCCTGGGTCAAACACACACTGAAGTGGCTGCAGTGGCTTGCAGTGCTGTATCCTAACCCACTGCGCCACCAGGGAGGACCCCAAAAATATGAGTTTTAAAAGGCCAAGAGACAAGGAAATAAGGACACTGAAAAGGTAGTTTGTTACCCACACTGTCAGAGACAGCACACAGTGCACAATCATGGGACAAGAGAATGGAAGTGGGTTCTGAGGGCAGAACAACTATCAAATCAATTCTTTTCATTCTTAGCTCAATGTCCCAGGAACTGAGACAGCCCCTTCTCCCAATTCTGACTTCATGAAATATGACTCCTGGGTTGATCAGGGCCCAGAGCCCTGACAATGACAGAAATTATCTGGAAATAAAAGCAAAGAAATTATCTGGAAGTAAAAAGACCAAAAGTACATAATAAATCTAACCACAAAGTCTTAAATTTTTACCAAAATGATACTCTAAGTTTGGCTTCGTGCCTTGCACTTCATTTGGATTCTGAAATTGAAGCAGTGGCACTCAAACAAAAGCAACTGGCTATCTCAACAACAAAATGAACTTACTGGGAAACAAACAATAGAAAAGGGGACAGATTGGAAAACGTGTCTCATGTCAAAACCTATGTACCCGTGCGCACTTCCCAAATCAAAGGCCACAAAACTCCTGTCTAACCTCTGAAGATCCATCCTCCTTCTGCTGGGGTAAAGAAACAACATCTGGGCCCTTCCTGGTGGCGCAGCAGGTTAAAGCACAGCCCTAAGAAGCTAAAGCCATGAGTTCCATCTCTGCCCTAGAGGTGATCCACATGACACAGCAGACCACTCCTGATGGGCCCGCTGCTCCCCAAAGCAGTATACTTTGTCCGTCGGCTTGTTCTGCTCCCCAGTCTATGTCTGGTGAATCCTCTCACCGCCCATGCACCTCTGGCCAGTACCCCAGTTCTGTAATGCATAAATAAATAAATCTTTTAAAAAAGAAAGAAAGAAAGAAAGAAACAATATCTCTTCCCGTCAGAGATATAAAGTTGTGTGTAGTGTAGTTTGTTGATTTCACACATGTGAGCTCTTCAAGTTTCCTGACCTCCCTTAAATAGGATTCCTGCTTGTCATATTTCAATACTGTTGTCTACTCACCACTGCTGCAACAAGAAAGGCGCTCTAAATGGAATATTTGTTGCTAACTCCTGCTTGGCTTTAACCTGTGGTGTTCAGCTTCATTCCCTACGCCCAGCTGTTTTAGCAAACATGGTCTTCTGAGATTGTGCCTTTGGGAAGATGGAGATAAAACTTTTCTCAATTCCTGCTAACTTAAACTTAAAATCCTGGTCAATACATATGAAGAGAAATAAGTAAAAAGACTCTGGAAGCAACACAGCTAAGCATTTCAGGCTTCAGAGAATAGAATGGTGAGTTCCCTAGATTTTCTCTTTGTTTCATAGGATTCGATCAAAAAAGAATTCACCCTATCAAGAACCAGCATGATCCCAAACTCAATAAAAAAGGAGATCAATAGGAGTCAGCACCACTAAATTACCTGAGAAAGATTGTAAAATAGTCACCATAAATATGTTTCAGTGAGCAATTACAATCTTGAAGTGAAGGAAAACCTAGAAGTTTTCAGGGAAGATAACAAAAGTCTGAGCAAATAATAGAAGAGATAAAGAAACAATGGAAATTTTAGAGCAAAAAATACAGTGCCTCAAGTAAAAAAAAAAAAAAAAAAAAAAAAAAAAACCTCCAAGAATGCGCTTAACAAAAGCAAAGAATTAGAGGAAGAATCAATGAACTGAAAACAAAACAACAGATAATACTTCAACTCTGCCCCCTTGAGTGCTATGGATTTTTGAAGGTGCAGGAGGTTCAGACAGGGCAGGGAAGGAGGTACAACTTTTTATCTCCAAATGAATACAGAGCAAGCCCACTTTGTGATAAATACTGGGATTCTCCTCACTTAAAATTGGTTCTATGTTATATTTGAAAGTAACTCATCTAGTAAAATCTGTTTTGACATTAAAACAGCTCTATGATGTGATTATTCCTGATTTTCCAGAAAAAACTACCTCAGCAAGATAGTTGTTAAAGCTGGGATCAAATCCCATTAGCTTGGGTAAGTCACTTAACCTTGCTCAGATGAGATTAAGTGACCATCTCCTCATCTCTAAAAATATGACATCATATCCTCACCATAGGGTTGTTCTAAGCTTTAAACAAGACAAGGCACTAAAATCCCTTCACGCAGGGCCTCCCACAAAGTAGGACTCATCACATACTAGCATATTTTATAATCTCTACCTCTCAGGGACATGTTATTCTATACAACTCTAATTCTATACAACTCTTCTTTATACACAGCCAACATTCTCTGACAATATACCATAGGTCCAACTTATGCAAATATAATCAATGGCTTTTTGTAGAACCTTTAAATTGCTGCTCATAAATCACTCGATGTTCCCTGGTTTCTGTTATTTCTCAGACATTGTGATGCTCAAGCCTGGGGATATGCTGTAGCTCTTAGCATGCCAGGGTTCCACGTCTGGCTGCTTGACCCTTGCAGGCAGGTTCTACTACGTGACTGTAACTCAACACTATAGTAACAGCAGCATGACATATTGATTCATTGCAGGAATGTTTAAGACTCCAAGCCTATTTCACATATCTTACCATCAAGACCTCCTCTACACAGTTCCAGAAACCATTGGGATTTTGTGGACTATGAGTCTCTAATGGTGACAACAATTGCGTTGGAAAACAAAGGCCACCCCACATACTTATCTGAGTCCATCTCACCCTCTCCCTGACCTACCCTACCCTAGAGAAATCTTGCATTTTTTTATTCTTCACCCAAATAGTATGCTTCTTGAATCTCGGCCTCTACACAACTTTGTTTTCCCAGACAATAGTGCTAATAACCTCTCTCCTTTTTTGTTGGCTGATGAGCCTTTTCTCATCCTTAAACATTCAGTTCCAGGATCATTGTCTTCAAAAAAAACTTCTTGAACTCGTAGGCTAAATTAGGGGTCCAATTCAATACTCTTATTATAAATATCTGTGAGGATCCTAGTAAATGTTACCCCTTTCCTTAACCCCAAACCCATTGAAAATAAGGTAACGTGTTTTGTTCAATGTTAATAAAGATGCTGGGCCCTCCCTGGTAGCACAGTGGTTAAAGCACAGCACTCAGAGGCTAAAGCCACTTCAGCATGAATTCGATCCCTGCCCTGGAGGTGATCCACATGGCACAGCAGACCTCTTCTGGCCTGTCTGCTGCTCTCCTCAGCAGTGTACTACATCAATCGTCCTGTTTTGCTCTCCACTCTGTCTCTGGTGAATCCTCTCACCACCCCTTTACCTCTGGCCTGTATCCCAGTTCTATATGTACAAATAAATAATTTAAAAAAAAATAATGCTACTGTTGAAGTGTGCAAGCAAGTCAGTTTCACAATTGAACTTGGCAGACTCACCCAGCAGGCCTGGGCCCTCCCAACAGGGGCAGAATTACTGCAGGCAGCTTCCTCCCAGAGAAATTTGAGAAGAAGGATCTGAGCCTCACATGCCAAGATTCCCTTCACAAGTTCAATGTTAGCTAAATCACAGCTTCTCCTAGACACATTGAGAGACAGGGAGAAACAGGTGAGTTTCACAGTGAGAACTCTTTTTGACACATAAGGGCACATTAGAAAGTAGGAGGAAGGTGGAAGAAATTCCCACTTCATATTCCTCCACTTGGAAAATTAATGCAAATTTTCACCTAATGCTGACTTTCAGTCTCACTGAACTGCAGACTACTTAAAGACAATATAACAAAGATCTAGAGAAGTCCACACACAGGGCAGTTACTCGACAAGTAACTGAGCTCAACAAGACTGGATTCACTCCCACTGACATTTCCAACCCCTCATCTCCCAGACACCTACAACCAGCGCTCCTCCAGCTGAATCCTCCCCCATGAGCAAGGGGAGAAGGCTCATTCACTTTTTCTCTCCAAGAAGAGATCTGCTTTGGAGGAGCTTGTTTGAGTTCTATTCTTGAAAAAGATTTTTATAAAATAGATTTTTACTTAAGATTTTTACTTGAGAGTTAAAATATCTGGTGATAAATCATGATTTAAGGTCAACAAAAGATCTCAAGGTGGGATTCTGTATGCATGAAAATGCCTCTGGACATTGAGATTCTACTTAATCTAGTCTATTGAGAAGTAGAGCATTATCTAATATAACTTCTGTAACTGTTTGTTACCCAAATCAATGAAAAAATAACAATGTCTCTTAAAAGGGGAATATAACAATATACCCATGTGCAAAGCAGACCAGAGAATGGGCTTTAAATTAGAAATCAAATGCATGTTCTGAAAAAGGAAAAGGAATATAGAATGTATTCAGAAATGGGAAAAGTTATTTTCAGCAAATTAGATTATTTGAAATTAGAGCAGAATTTAAGAAATCATGATTTGATTTCAATATTTAATCATGAGTATTAATGATTAATACTCATAAGAATTTCCTTCTTAATGTTCTGCTTTAAAGGATAGAAAAGTATTAATTAAAATACTATTTTGGGTCAGGATCACATCCAGAGGTCATACATATTAATTCTGGATCATCTCTCCTTCCCATGCCCAATATTTCGAATGTCAAGTGTCCTTTTTCTCCTATTTATGGACCCCTTTCTAACATTCCATGGGGGAATCTAGGAAGCAATTCAAGGATATAAACTCTGGGCCTCGCTCTCTCTGAAGTACAATGAAAAATGCAAAGAATGCAAAGGAGCAGCCTACAGTGTCTGCTGTAAAATTTTAATATTTGTTTGGAAATTTGATGGTTTTAGGTTTTATGTTTAGGTATATGATGTTGATTGCTTTCATCTTTTTATATGGTGCAAGACATAACTGAAAGTTTAGTTATTGCATGTGGTTACATAATAGTTCCAGTAATATTTGTTGAAAAGACAATGCTTCATGAATTGCCTTTACACTTTGCTAAATCAATTATTATATATACAGAGTCTAATTCTAAACTTTCTCAAAGAATTTAAATTTCTAAATCCCATTAATTTATTTCTATTCCCAGGTAAATACCATCCTGACTTAATCACTAGCTCTCTAGAGTAAGTTTTTAAATCAGACACTGCCTCTCCTTTGCAAAAGTATTTGCCTGGTCTAGGTCTTTTGTAATTCCATATACATTTTGCAATCAAATAGTCTTGTATTTACTTTTCTAATATTTGAATTTTTTCTAACTTAACATATTTTGTTTCTGAACCATGGCTTTCATATGTGCAGGCTATAAAAGAGCATGCTGTAAAGATTATTAAAACAACTAAAAAAATTGGAATATAGATAGTAAATCAAACAATGTAAATGTACATTCATTTGATCATTTTACTGTGGTTATATAATAGAATATCTGTATCTTAATAAATACCCATATCTATAATTATGGCTAATGAATCATGTTGTCTGTTAGCTTACCATCAAATCATTAAGAAAAAGCATGTGTGTGTTTGTGTGTGTGTGTGTGTGTGACTAAAAAGAGAAAGATAAAATTCAAACAAATGATGATAAATGATAAAGCAAACGGAATAAAAATTAGCAAAGGCTAACCTGTATAAATTTCTTCGTACTATTTATGTTTTTACAACTTTTTGCAAGAATAACATTATTTCCAAATAAAATTAATGAATTATAGATAATTTTAATTTGGGGTCAATCAAACTGTTCATCCTGAGTAAACTACTAATCCCCAAGAACATTCTGCATCCTAAAGGAATTAACCAGTATCACAAATTCCTGTGCAATAAACTCTATAATTAGAACAGGATGAGGTTCCTAGGCAACTCCTGCCACCTTTCACTGACTCTATTTAAAGACTGTCAGGTTTTCCTTTTTTAAACCAAATTTTATACAAAAATCCAACTGTTATATGTACTTCTTTATTTTTATTTTAGTCCTCTAAAATTCTTCTTTATTCTTATTTTTAATCCTCCAAAATCTTTAGCGAAGACTGATTTACAGATCAGTATCTCATTAAAACCAGTAATATTTCCCAATCAGTTACTATGCATAAAATGCAGTACTGGGTATTAGGAATAGAAACCTATAAACAATGTGCATGTACACTCTAAAAGAAAACAAATTGAGAATTGTTGCCGTTCGGCTGACAGCAGCAGTCATATTTGGAGGAACAGCAATGGATATATGCACACACTCAAAACTGTGCAAGACTAGGAGAGTCAGCCCCCACCCTCCCTTTTTATTTATTAGGAATCCTGGAAATCCGACAGTAGGATTGAGGCTGCCAGAGATAAGGGGGGGGATGGCAAGCAAGGGAGAAAAGGGTACAATGAACTTTGGGACCGTGGGTATTGATATGATAACATGCACCTGCAGAGTATGAACTTATACCTCTCAATCACATACTGCATTGTAAGTCAGTGTTACCACAATAAAATAACACACACACACATCAAACATCTTTAAAAAAAAAAAAAAAATCCGGGACAGACCCTGGCAACTCAGAAAGACCTTGGGCTTGTGTGAACAGCGCTACGTAAGCCAAGACACTGGCAGAAGGACCAGCACTTCCTGTGCACGAGCCAGGCTCTCAGCTGAGCTCGCATCTGTGTGTCTCCCTGGGCCTTTAACAGTTTATGAATTAGGCGACGTTTCGCACATGGAAAGGAAGTCACAAAGCTTGAGTTGTGTAGCTGACATTTCAGCTTATCTCTGTCCCACTTTTACATTGTTGGTTTTAGTGTTATTTTACAAGTTACCCTTTTAAAGTATTTCACCAAGAATATTTAACATCAGACTCAAATTGAAGCAATATTTTTTTCCTCCTCCCAAGCAAAGTAAGGACTTTACAACACAAACTAGGATCACAATCTGTATGAATCACATTTTGTAGCATCTAATATTTTGTTCCATCTGAATTTTACTTTAATATCCCAAATTAGGCATCATTTGTTCACTATTACTCCATTAAACTCTATTTTCTATACTCTTTTCTGTCCCAATGGTTTATATATTGACTCATGCCAGTGACATAAAAGTCTTTAAACCAAAACTATTAAGTCCTTCAAACTGGTTCTTTCTTTCAAATTTTTTACTCTTCTAGGTCCTTTGTATTGCCATGTAAATTTTAAAATTCATTTTTTATTTTCTACCAAAAAAAAAAAGCCCCATGTTATTTCTGTTGGGGTTGTATAGAATCTATGTTTCAATTGGGAGCATTAAGAGTTTAACTGCACTGCAGTCTCCAAACCTATGACCCTGATGCTGCTTCAGCAATGCTTTAGGATTTTCAGTGTATCCATCTTGCACTCATTTTTTGCTTAATTTTTTTTTAAAGATTTATTTATTTATTCATACAGAACTGTGGTACAGGCCAGAGATGCGGAGGGTGAGAGGATTCACTAGAGACAGAGCGGGGAGCAGAACAGGCCCACGGACAAAGTACACCGCTGAGGGGAGCGGCGGGCGGGTCAGGAGAGGTCTGCCTCGCCATGTGCATCTCCTCCGTGGCAGGCGGGATCGAACTCATGCGGAAGTGGCTTAAGCTTCTTAGTGCTGTGCTTTAACCCGCTGCGCCATCAGGGAGGGCCCATTTTTTGCTTAATTTTTAAAGTGTTTTGTGCTATTTTCAATTTACCATTACTGGTTACTAGCATCAAGAAATGCATTTTTATATTCACTTTGTTGCCTAATGTCTTACTAGTCTCACTGATTAGCCCCAGAGGGTTTAAAAATTACTTCATATTTTCTAAATAATACATAATCTATGAATAAATAAACTTTCCAACTTAGATAGCCTTTTTTTTTTTCTTTCCATATTACATGGACCTGTCTTCCTTCTGTTGCAATGTTGGATAGGGCAAACATCATTGCCTTCTTCCTAACTGTAGGGTAAAAGCATTCACTTGTATCATCACTTAATACAATGTCAACTGTTGGGTTTTTAATAAATGTGCTTTATCAAGTTGAGGAAGTTTCCTTTGATCTCTAGTTTGCCAAGTTTGAAAGTGAATATTTAATTTCATTAATTTCTTTTCTTGTACCTACCAAAAGATCATGTTTCTTCCTTCTTTGAGTCTGCAAGGGGGGTTAATTACATTGATTGTGCTTGAAGTTAAGTCACATAAAATTACTCCAATAAACTTCACATGGGCATCAGGTAGTATTCTTTCTGTAAATTCTTGGATTAAGATTTTTACATCCATGAATATGGAACATATCTATCTACTGTTTATTTTTCTTTCAATAATTTTTCTGGCTATTATGGCACAGCAGTTCTAGCCTGATTTAGGAAACATACATATAAATAAATTTCTTTTCTCTTGTATGGAGGAATTGGCATCAAATATAAGTTTTCTTTAAATTCTAGTGTATCTCACCAGTGAGGTAAATCTATATAGAGTGATCTGTACTGGGAATGTTTTTACCTACACATTGAATTTCTAGAGTAGTTTTTAAGTCTATTCAGGTTTTCTTCATACTCATTCTATTTAGGTTTATAGTTTCTTGTATCTAGCTTTATAGTTTTCGTCAAATGTGAAACATTGGTAGCCATTAATTCTTTTAATGTTTTTTTTGTTTGTTTGTTTAATGATTTATTTATTTAAACATAGAGAGCTGGGGTACAGATCAGAGGCGCAGGGGCGGTGAGAGGATTCACCAGGGACAGAGTGGGGAGCAGAACAGGCTGACTAACGAAGTGCACTGCTGAGGGGAGCAGCGGGCGGGTCAGGAGAGGTCTGCCACGCCATGTGGATCACCTCCGGGGCAGGCGGGATAGAACTCATGCTGAAGTCGCTTTAGCTTAATAGCTTTATAGCTTTAACCCGCTGCGCCACCGGGGAGGGCCCTAATTCTTTTAATGCTTTAGTCTTTCCACTCTGCCCTCTCCTTCACTTACTTTAATTACACATTTATTAGACTCACTGACAGTTATTTTTTAGTCTTTTCCTCTTCAGACTTCACATTAGAAGCTTCCTTTGCTGTGTTCTCTGTTGTTTTCTTCTGCAATATATAATCTGCTGTTCAACCACTCATCTCTGATACCATCTTTCTAGGATATATATTTAGGTCTTTAATTTTTTTTTTTTTAAGATTTATTTATTTGTACATACAGAACTGGGGTACAGGCCAGAAGCTCAGGGGCGGCGAGAGGCTTCACCAGAGACAGAGTGGGGAGCAGAACAGGCAGATCGATGAAGTACACTGCTGAGGGGAGCAGCGGGCGGGTCAGGAGAGGTCTGCCACGCCATGTGGTCACCTCCAGGGCAGGCGGGAATCGAACTCATGCGGAAGCGGTTTTAGATTCTCAGTGCTGTGCTTTAACCCGCTGCGCCACCAGGGAGGGCCGGTCTTTAATTTTTTTTAAGATTTATTTATCGATGCATACAGAACAGGGGTACAAGCAGGAGGTGCTGTGGGAAGTAAGAAGATTTGCCAGATACAGAGTGGGGAGCAGAACTTGCAGATGTACTGAAATGCACTGCTGAGAGGAACAGCAGGCAGGACAGGAGAGGTCTGCCACACCATGTGGGTCACCTCCCTGGCCAGGAATTGAAATTGTGCTGTAGTAGCTGCAATAGCTTCACCATACTGTGTTAACTTATGAGGACCAGTCTTTCTTTTCTTAACGTCATCTGTTATCCAAAACCCAAATAGTCAATAAATATTAAAGGGAATGAAACTTATAGCTAATTAGGAAAGTAAATTAATAAGATAAATAAATATTGTTGCACACATATCAAAATAAGTAAAATTAAAAAGTGTGACACCAAGTATTGGAAAAGATGCAAAGCATCCTTGCATTGCAATACAAATTCATTACTATAGAGAAGGAAACAGCTATACCCTGGAAAGGTTGGCAGTATATGTATGGGAAGATTAAAGATGAGCAAGCTGATACCCTCTGCCTTTGCCAGCCCTCTAGCTAACAAAAGTGTTGCCAAGAAATAAGATGTGTGTACTAAGAAATGCAAATAACAAAGTTCACAGAAGTACTTGCAATAAGATAAATTTGAGATAAATCAAATGTAAATCAAAAATATAGAGGAAACATTGTGGTGCATAGTATAATGGGGAAAAACACAGTAATGAAAAATGAGCAAATAAAGCTGGTGCAACAACATGAATCAATCTTACAGATTTCATAATAATTTCATATGAAGAAACATACATAGCATAAGCTCTGTTCATAGAACATTCAAATCCAATGCCTGCCAGTTATTTTCAAATGGTTCAGCAAGTGAAAACTGAGAATCTAAGTAAAGAAGATTCCTTGTACTCTTCTGCTACTTTAGGTTTGAGATTTATCACAATAAAAAGAAAAATAAGGCTCAAACTCAGACAAAACTAATTTGTATTATTTAGGAGTATATTCTTCTTCTGGCACATAGATGTATGATTTCTTTATAATCATTTACTAGACTATAATCACATATTTCATGCATTTTTCTATTTACATAGTTCACAAAAGAAGAAAGCTTAAAAATATTATGCTTCACCTAAAAATATTTTTGAAGAAAATTGCTATATATTTGTTATACATTAACATGCAAAAGTAAACTTTTTGTTTTAGAGCAAGCAAAATAGGTAAAGGGCTTTTGCTATGTGGGCAATTTACTTGAGATCAACCTGTCAGAAGTTACTTACTGGCCATCCCTGGTGGCATAAAGGTTTAAAGCACAGCACTATGTGACTGTCTGCAGCCACTGCAGCATGAGTTCAATCCCTGGCCAGGCAGGGGACACACTTGGCATGGCAAACCACTCCTATCTTGCCCACTGTTCCCCTCAGCAGTGTATTTCAGTCTCCCTGTTCTGCTCCTGCTCTGTCTCTGGTGAATCCTTTCACCCGCAGCACCTCTAGCCTGTCCCCCATTCTTGTGTGCATAAACAAATAAGTCTTAAAAAAGATAATACTTACTGATGAATTATTTTTGAGCAATACAATGTCATCTGGATTTTACATGACATACTTCTTACCCAGCCATTAATTCTGAACCTTATTTAGTGAGATGTTAGGTAGCACATCCTTCTAATTAATTCCCATGAATTGTAATATGACACCCCAGTGTTCATTTGGCATATTCTAGCATATACTATTGTAAAGTTATTGCAAGAAAATTCTGCACAAATGTTTTATAATTTTCAAGTATAATAAATAATTTATAATGTCCTCGTATAAATTGTGACAATTTTCTATAGGTTTTCTGATTTCCTCATTAGGACTTCAGAATATTTTTTTAAGTAAAATTAAGTCAAAACATGTTCAAAATTTATTTTCCTACCTTTAATGCACTTATATTAATGCACTGGACTGTCATCTAAATCAATATCAAAACCTAAATTATCACTTCCCTCTTCATTTCCTCTATAGCTTCTTCTACCACTGGAGTTTTGAATTAATTATATATTACCATTAGAGTATATATTATTTACAATATTTCCTTTCATTTAGGGTTATTTATGAAAGAAAATAATAATGTCTTCATTTCCCTCCATATTTGTTGAAAACTCTCAAGTTTACATAGTTATGGTCAGCACATAAATCTTGCAAACATCTAACAGGTTTTTAAAACTTTGAGAGTATTTTATACTTGCTGTATTTTGCATGCCACCCGGAACATCATCACAGTGCTGACATATGATCATGAATTTTTGCATTTATTTTCTTGGCCTGAACATTTTTCAAACTTGTCATTTTTAAGCTGAATGTGTTCTGGTGTCTTTGAGGACTGGAACAAGCATGTTCCCTTTCCTGGAGCTCATCACTTACACCACAGTCACCTCATGCCATGGTGAGAAAGTGCCTTTTGGGTCTTTCTCAATATCTTTGATTTCTCTCCTCCTCACATTTGTGCTTTCCATATTTGAGCATTTGGAGCATGTTACTCTAATTTGAAGCAATTACATAATTGTTTTTAATAGCCTTGCCTGTAAATACTCTCATTTTATCATTCCTGGTTTGGTTTTGTTTTCATTAGGGATTTTTCTTTTGTTTGTGATCGTTTATTTTCCTTGCTTCTTTGCATGTTTTATGATTTTTAAATGGGGTGCCAGATGTTGAGACTTTTCTGTTTGTGTACTGAATTTCACTGTACTCCTCTGAAGGGAGTCGGCACACAGTTAATGTTACTTAGGAAAGAGCTTTCCAGAGGTTGCTTTTAAGCTTTGTTAGGGTAGATACAGAGTGTAAGGATAAGTTAGCCCCACAATTGAAGCAGAACACTACTGAGGACTCTGTCTGATCACCTCTATGTTGCAAGGTCTCTTCACAAAATCTCCCTTGCCCTGTGAGCTCTGGATATTATCCCCACTGCTGCCTCTCAGACTTGTGGAGAGACGCCCCAGGCATTCAGCAAAGGTTTCATGGGAGTTCTCGTTAGATCTTCAGTCTGTTCTGTGTAGCTGTCTTTTTCACAATATTCCGTCCCAAAATTCTAGCTTCTTTTGTCTCCACAAAACTGTGGCTTTAAGCAAAATGATATGTAACAATACCAATTTGATCATAGGTTACTTGATAGAGAATTAAGTTTCTACTGACTATTTCTGGGCACAAAAACATCACCAAACTTCTAAATAAAGATACCAAACACTTCTAATCTGAAACAATCGTTAATATTCATTCATTTATGGGCCCTCTCTGGTGGCGCAGTAGGTTAAAGCACAGCACTAAGAAGCTTAAGCCACTTCCGCATGAGTTCGATCCCCGCCTGCCCCGGAGGAGATCCACATGGCGTGGCAGACCTCTCCTGACCCGCCCGCTGCTCCCCTCAACAGTGTACTTCGTCGATCTGCTCCCCACTCTGTCTCTGGTGAATCCTCTCACCCTCCGCATCTCTGGCCTGTATGTACCCGCTCTATATGAATAAATAAATAAATCTAAAAAAAAATTCATTCATTTATTTTCTGACATGCTTATTCCACCACAGAGTTTCAGGTGACTAGAGGCAAAGGTGACTGCTCAGGACACACAGTGGGACACAGTCCTGGAGACAGCGTCCTTCCATCTCAGCGTCCCCAGCATATATACCTACCATCACTCCAACTAGGAAAATTCAGATGCACCAATGAACCTATTGTGTACATCTGTGTGGTGTGGGAGGAAACCAGAAGACACAAAGCAAACCCACACAGACACAGGGAGAGCAGATGGTGGCCCTGGCCAAGAATTGATTATTTTTCTTATGAACATGATAACAAAATGACATTATTCACATAATTCTTAGAGTTTGATATATCCAGTATTTCAGCTAGCACTAGGGGTCTTAAAACTTACTCCCCATGGGTAAGGGAAGTCCACACTACCAACAGTGGTGTGGCATGTGTGGAGGTGTGCCCAATCCATAGGTTTTCCAAAGGGCCCATCAGAAAACAAGTACCCTTTCTGAAAAACTGGTCAATACTCTTGGATTTTCTTTAATCCATACTACTTTACCACTATTATTCTAGAAAACTACAGTTTTGAGATGCAAGCCTGCTCTTATTATTCCCTAAATACCTGATAGTTTTGAAATGGAGTTGGGTGGAAGTCGTTAGAGAATATGCTAGACTTTAAGAATACTTTTTTTTTTTTTTTTGTAACAGAAGCTAGTGATGTTATGATCATTGGTTTGGTATGGACCAAACCTAACTTTTAAATAAGAGAGGTTACTGGGGCCTTGATTTTGCACTCTTATACTTAATTATTTTAAGTAACTTTTACTGATTTGCCATTGGTTTTTAGTGCTGTGTTCAGGAGCACAGCTTCACCCTTTAGTATGTGCATATAACACACCAAACTCACCACCATGGTTCTGAGGCCACTCACATTGTCAAACTGAACTTCCTCTATCTATTCCTCCCACCTCCCTGGCATATAAACTTCAGTAAAAGATGTCAGAGGTGCTATTATCAGAGTGGTTAGGTGAGGTTGAGGTTTGCTGGGATGAAAATAAAAACAAGAGAGAAGAGAGGCAGAAAACTTCAGGATGAATTAAGATGTCTGTGCTGACAGGAACACCTCCTTTTTAATAGTAAAGTAGTCTGGCAGCAAGTTCTCCACAGGGATTTATGAGTCAACCTTATCTCCATTTTAAGCCATCCTACAGCTCTGTATAACTACACACACTATGACAAACCTGAAATATATGTAAAGACCTGTTTTCATATTTATCACAGAATCCTTTATATGCAACAAGGCCATTTCACTGTCTAAGATATAGTTATATCATCTTAATGTGACAATCAATTTAGAAGTGTTGGAGAGTAGCTGTTCTCAATTTAGTAATCAATACACTGAAATATCTTGTGTTAGACTTTTCATAGCAACTGAATATGAGTCTATGACCACTCATAAATTAACACAAATAAATTAAATAGGACTTCTATTTCCAAAGAAAAAAGAAAGTTGGTCCCATAAACAAGAACCTGTATTTTACCTGCAAAATTTTGTTGTTGGTTGCATTGTTTTGGGTTGGATTAATGTTATTGTTATGGTTGCAATTCTGGGACTAGGGTGAAAAGTTCCCTCCAGGCTTTAGTATTAAAATGCAAAGCCCCCCCACCCCCCACCCCCCTGAGGCTCTCCCTGGTGGCACAAAAGATGAAAGCACCACATTATGAAGCTCACCAAAGCCACTGCAGCACGAGTTAGATCCCTGGCCAGTGAACTGATCCACATGGCATGGCAAATCTCTCTTGACCTGCCCGGCTGCTCCCCTCAGCAGTGTACTTCATGGATCTGCCTGTTCTGTTCCCCACTCTGTCTCTGGTGAATCCTCTCACCTACCACATCTCTGGCCTGTACCCCAGTACTGTAAGCATATATAAATAAATCTTTTTTAAAAAATGCAACGCCCCAAAGGAGGTTAGATATTGGTATTATTTGTGGAGGAAGAAAGAACAAGAGGTTATAAAAAAAAAAAAAATAGGAAAACTCTGAGAGGTTCCCAAAGAGTCAACACCATCCCTGGTGCTGCAGTGAGTTTGCAGGATGAACATGAACACTGCACATACTCTCTGGGAGCTTGCAGGATGAACATGAACACTGCACAAACATACCTTCTGGGAGCCAGAGATGTGTCTCCACTGTTATAAATTCTTGAAAACAAAATGATCCAATAAACAGTGGCATAATTCCTAATAAGAATGCTTATTATAAATTACAATAGGCTCTTTAGGATAATTTATAATAAGATCACTTCTGTGCTTATCTTAGAGGTGGTTATTTGGGAAATACCCCACCCTGGATGAAGTATATTTATGAGTTTGTCTGAGTTCTTTGAGAAAAATGAAACCTCCAAAGTTACCTAATCCTGCTCTGTGAGAGGAAGGAAGCAGATCAGTCTGCATCTGTGTATCCAATCCCAACAAAATTACTGTCAGCTTTGCAAGGAAATTGAAATGCCTGTGATTTGTATTTAGTAAGAATATATATTGAATATGTAACATTCATGTCCTGAAATCTCTTTCTTCTCAGATATGGAATAAAATCTAAAAATACAGGATCACATCTTTTAATCTATATCAAGACATAACCAACTGTCAAACTTTTCAGGGTTTTGGAATATCTGAATTAAAAGAATGCATGCATAAATATAAGCCTGGCTAGGGGGCAAAGCTGTGGCAGCAAACAACCACAATGTTATCACTAATGCTATACCCATAAGGTCCTGTATCTAAATAAAAAATGTGGGGTGGAGGGCTTAGAGCCTGAGGGGGTTGCGGGGGGGGGGGGGCAGCTAGGTGAAAATTAATTTAAGGAATTTTCCCTTCTGGGAAACAAATAAAGATAAAGATTTTTCCTACATGTATAAGGTGGGCAACATTAACTCATCTTCTTTTTCTGTCCCAGGACTTGTTTTTACTCCATTTCAGCATCACTGGACACATTTGCCCAATGCTGAAAGGAAACAGAGGGACTTCACTAAACATTGATCTTCTCCAAATCAGTAGCTCTCCTTTGTACACTTCATGGTGGGTTAACCATATCTCCCATACAGCTGACCTTTGAACAACATGGATTTGAGCTGGATGGGTCCACTTATTGTGGATATTTTCTTCTAGCCGTGACAGCCATGAGTGGACTGAATTTAAAGATACAGAACCCACAGATAAGGAGGGTCAACTATAAGGGGCTTGAGTATTTGGAGATTTGGTATCCAAGGGCATTCTGAAACTAAGCCCCTAACCTCTGAGTTGTTTAAATGTCAGCTGTGTTTGCTCTGGCTTCTTCACTTATTTTATCAGCTTTTTCTTCTCTCTGTTGTCTAAACTCCAAAAGTCTCATCTTTTATCTACCAGTCCTTTCTGAAAGAAAGTCCTTTCTGCAAGAATCTTTGTACTCTAGTACTGAATTTGTCTAGGATACCCTTGTTACCTTCTCCTCTCACTTGCTTTTCCATCTTCTTACTCCCAGCTCCATAAAAGCCAGCTCCACCTCCCCCCTCTCCTATTCTAGTAAGAAAATGAAGATGTTTCCAGAAAATTCCATTCAGAATGTTAACCTCACCTTCCCTAAAAACATTCAATAGGTACCCAACCTCTAATAGTTCTTTCTAGCAGTTTAAATAATGCTTTAAAATACCACAGATTTGGGATCCAAACTCAATGGACTAGTGAAAATACCTTGAACAAGTTATCCCATCCATTATTTTTTCCCTCATCATCAGTAAGCCGAACTTACTGATTTATCCTAGTGAAGAAATTATAATCTTTCTGCACTGGTCTGGCCATCTTCATGTCACACCTGGACCAACATTAACACCTCCACACTCACCTGCGCATGTCACACCAGAACGCTTCCTCACTGTTCTGTCTGTTATTAGCACAGAGTAAAGTGTCTGTGTTCTCAGGATTTCAGAGAAGCATGGATTTTATAAACAGCATTTATGCCCCTTTTCCTTCCAAGTTTGGCCTTGACTGGATCTGTAGTGGCACTGGCTGGCATGTTTTTCACTGTGCAATGGAGTTGTGAATGTATCCTTGTCTTACTTCTGTCTCCATCTTGGCTTCATTGGGTCTACCCGGTTTCTAGTTTCATCTGTAAGGAAAGATAAGGCAGAGCAGAACAAGGACTAGGGCAATGGCTAGAGACTGATAGTTTCCACAAGGGTTATGATTCCCTCCTGTGTTTATATTCCTCATATTTGAGGGATTTGAGGGCAATGGCCACTATGGATAAACTTTAAAATGTTTACAATGTAGAAAATATTTTATATTTAACCAAATTGTAATCCTGAGAATAACCAACTTCAATTAAACAGTTGTATCCAATTTTTAGACGGTCTTAGACATGGGTTCCAAATTGAATTTCATGTTGCTATGGAAATGAAAGAAAAACAAAAGTAAAGGACTGAGGTAAATGCAAATGCAGTGAGGGAGTTCTGAGGGCTGTGAGTAGAGAAGAACTTTAGATTTCAGACTTGAAGCATCTTTAGACCCAGCTTGACCTGGATTCCTGTATTATCTCTGATATGTCAAGTTCTCAGAAAACAGCAGTTAGTTATGAGGACTGTAAGTGCAGTCACTATAGTGATTTCTCTAAAGTTGTCATTAAATTTTTATTTCTACTTGGTGGTTTCAGAAGGAGGGCAGTTTGGGCTTTAAATCATTCAAAGCCAAAAAGCTTACAAGAAAACTGGTAAATGTTAGCTCAGAAAATCATAATCTGATATTTAAAATAATTCAGGATCAATCCAGTCCAGTTTAGAGGTTCAAAAACAAAAACCTAGAAGATGACTAAAAGGACCAGAATTTGAAGGCCACAAAAATACGTATTATTGAAACAGTTTTCTCTCCATTTTCACTTCAAGTTTACCAAGTAATTACAGCAAAAACAGTTCATTTGCTAATTAAGATTAGCTTCAATAACCCTGATCTGTTTGCATAAATCAACAAGAGAAAGAGCCATAGAATTTTTCAATTTGCTTTTTTTGTGCTTTTCATAAGGAATGTTGAGTTACTAAAGTTGAGTTCCTAACTCATAAGGTTGAGTTCCTAAATAGTCTGTCAGGACTCTGCACCCACACAGTTTCACCTGCTCAAAGCAAAGAGTCTTTGCCAGCAGCACCTGTATCTCTGGGTAAATTCCAGGTCCCCAAGATGTCTTGGGGCTGCCAGGCCAGTCAAGGAGACAACTTCTTTACCCCCTGACAGGTCAGTAACCCTGTGGAGGAGATGCTCTCTTCTGGCCCTTGCATCACCCTGGTTCCTGAAGCAGTTTGATTCAAACATGACAGTCCACTCAAAATTTTGATAATACAACCATATTTCCAATTTTCTATTATAGAAAGGAATAAAAAAAACAGCCTTATTAGATTTATGCAAACACATTGCAATGAGGGAAAAAAGAATATTTACTAAGAGTTTTAAGATGTCAAGAGAGACAAACATGACTTCTGTTCTATTCACCTCCCAAAAAAAAGGAGGGTGTAATTAATTAACCATTGCTGTAGGTCATAGTTTGAGAAAAGAGTATTTTTTCTAAAAGCTAACATTAAGAAAGTTATATTAGTTTTTCAATTTATTTTGACCTATCTTTGATTTGACTTCTATGAGTCAAACTCAGAATTATTGTGAGTCCAATTTTTCCATAAATTTTGCAATGCTAAATATTTTCCCTTAAATGGCATTGTTTCCCTGAAGTTTTCAAACAGCAGTATCACTTGTGTTTTTTTCCCACAATATGTGATCAATTTTTTTTCTGAGGAATACCCTAGGAATTCTGATGCCACATCTAATACTTTTTTTTCCAATTAACTAAAGCTTTCAGGGCAATTTTGTCTTGAGTATTTACTGAAATGTACTGCTAACCCCTCAGTAGCTGCCCTGACAGGTCTGCTGCACTGTGTGGGTCAGCTCCCTGGCAAGGGATCTAATTCAGATGGCAGCCATGAGAACTCTGAGGGATTTAACCCCTCAGCCACCAGGGAATCCCATTTCATTTTCTTTATAGCATCATCTTGCTCATCATTTTTAGCTTTTATTTTTATACTTTAGAATTTATACATTTATACTTTTAAAACTTTAGAAGTTTATGCTTTTATACTTTAGCATTAACTATTAACTCTTAAGACCTTTATTTCCTAATTGTTAGATGATATGTGATTTTAAGAGCGACTATGTCCTTATCACCTTAGATTGAAAGACTAACAAGCATACTTTTTAATATCTAAAATGTGTACTTGAATAGTGTAATTAAACTTGGCAAAAAGAACAGTTTATTCATAACAGTTTATTCATAAATGAAACTTTTTTAGTTCTAAAAATAAACCCAAGTTCAACAAATAACAGATTAGTGGAATGACATGAATACTTAGTAAATTCCCATTATTAAAATTAGTAAAATCCCAGGTCCCAAACAGTACATTGGAAACTACTCACCAATACTGAAAGAAACAGACTCAGAGTACTCTATCAAGACTCAATTAATAAAAATTACAGTTTATTTTTTCCTAGGATGGAATTCTAATCCAGCCAACCTGAACCAAACAAATCATAATACCTAAAATCTTTCTCTTTCCTCCACCTAACTCCCCTAGTCTTCATCATCTTCCACAGATCTTCTGCAACATGCAATAGTCATTCCATTTTATCTACCTTTTATTCATTCTCAAGCAGTAATTTTACTTGTCAACTTGTCTCCTTTTTTCTTCTTTCACCAAAATAAAACTCATGTCCCTTAATCCTTCCTTATATAGAAAACACATTACATTCTTTTTTCCCCTGGTTCCTTTACCTAATTCCCATATGTATGTGTGTGTGTGTGTGTGTATTTATTTTTTTAAAGATTTTTTCTTTATGCATACTGAACTGGGGTTCAGGCCAGAGATGCAGAGTTGGTAAGAGGATTCACCAGGGACAGAGTGGGGAGCAGAACAGGCAGATCCACGAAGTACACTGCAGAGGGAGCAGTGGGCGGGTCAGGAGAGGTCTGCCGGGCCATGTGGTCACCTCCGGGGCGGGCGGGAATCGAACTCATGCGGGAGTGGATTTAGCTTCTTAGTGCTCTGCTTTAACCCGCTGCACCACCAGGGAGGGCCCCCCAAATACATTTTTAATTTTTCTATCATCCTTAACTCCTAGTAAAATTGAAAAGTCATGAAAAAATTCCAGACAGTTTGAAATTTAAGAATCCATTTTTATTTGCCCCCCCCTTCATTGTCTGTCATCAGTATTTTTGGGTTTCTCCTGGTAATTTTACATTCAAATAACTGATTAAAACCACAACTTTAAAAAAAAAAAAAAAAGAAAAGAAAAAATGCAAGAGTTTTAGAGTAGGTGTTTCCATTATCAGAAGCTTAATGCAGTTGCTCTTTGAAAATGCTCTTTTCAAGGCCCTTTTCCCCCTTGATTTTAATTCATACAAGCCAGGCAATGTTACACTAAAAGACCAATTTTTTTCTTTGTCATGGATTCAGAGCTATAAAGTTTCAATTAGTTAGAACATGCCCAAGTGGACTATTTAGTTGAATGAGACTGGAGTCCTTATGATTCCTTTTTAGTCTACTATCGAAAAAAGAAAGAGATTATAGAAGTGCATACCCAGAAACAGGCATCCAAATCTCAGTGGTTTACCTTGCGCTCTTCTACTTAATACTGAAATGCACATATGACCCAAACCAGACCCAGCTGGTTGCCAAGGCAACCCATATTGTCCCTACCAGCAACCAGATGACAAAGACCTGTTACCAGCAACCAGATGACAAAGACCTGGAGTGAACTTGGGATGATATTTACCCAGGAGTGGGACTCCATCCGTTTCTTGTCAGAAAACATTGCCTTCCATCAACAGTGTTTGTAGGCAGCTGAAACCATGAGCAGGAGAAAAGGGGCCCTTAAAAGAATACTTTCTCATACAGAAGGCCAGTAAGCATATGAAAAAATGTTCAACATCACTTGTAATAAGGGAAATTGCCGCGGACCAGCGCAGCAGGAGCAGGAGACAAGTTTCAGGGATTGCAATTCTGGCGCAGGGTGGACAAGGATGAGGTTGAGTGACAGACACGACTTCTAGGAGTGCATATCTGAGTGTAATTTATTTTTAAGAGTGCAGAGCATTTATACATATATTTGCTTGGCAAGCAAATATAGAGGTACAATGATTTTTTTCAATAGAGGCATGACAGGTAATACATTAATTTCTTTTTGTTTCTGTGATGTTGCCAGGGGCCCAAAACCAACGTGGGGCCCTAGGAAACCACCATGTATTCAAGGTTCAGTGGTGCTAAACAAATACCCTATCTATCCCCTATGCCTTTCTAATCCTTTTAATTACTCTCTCCATTCATTTTACAAGCCACCTGGTATACAGGGAGTAATTGTATAATAATATTAAAGATTGTAAGGGAGTTCTCAGAAGTAAATCAGTATTGAGAATAGAAGAAGTTACAGTATCCATAGCATAGCATAGCATAGTTGTGCATCAACAGAATCAGAAAACAAATCAAAAAGTTACAGTGACCATTCGAGAATCAGCCATTCTTTTATTCTTGGAGGGCCACGTATTCCTCCCGTGTGCCCGGTACCTTGACCATGCCAAGCTCTAAGGATTTCTCACTTAGGCGCCGCGGGAGGGGATGTGGCAGAAATGAAAGTTTAAACCACACAAGTGAGAATGGCACATTTTAAAACAAATAGCAACAACAAATGTTGGTGAGGATGTAGAGGAAAACTGAACTGCTGGTGGGAATGCAAACAATCACTATGAAAAACTCTTCGGAGGTTTCTCAAACTGCTAAAAATGGAGCCTCTATATAACCCAGCAATCCCACTCCTACGTATCTACCCAAAAGACACAAAAACACTGATTCAAAAAGACACCTGAGACCCCTTGTTTATTGCTGTTTTATTTACAATTGGAAAGACATGGAAACAACCCAAATGCCCAAAAGTAGGTGACTGGATTAGAAAGATGTGGCACATATACACAATGGAATATTACTCAACAACCAAAAAGCATTAACACAAGTCTTTTGCAGCAACATGGATGGATCTGGAAGGGATCATGCTTAGTGAAATAAGCCAGAAAGAAAAGGAAAAATACTGAATGGTTTCACTAGTAGCAGGAGTATAAAGGGCCAGGGGAGAAAATAATAATAATAATGAACAACTATACATTTAATGGGGGTGGAGTGGGGAATGGGATCAAAAACAGTGGGGGGTGGGAAATGCACTGGACTATGGTGATGGCACACAGGTGATTTGGTGATGGGAAGCCCATGAGGATTACAACTGAGATGGAAAAAAGGCACAAAATGATGTAAAAATAAACTATTATATTATTTTTAAAAAGAAGAAGAAGAATGCTTTCTCAAGAACTGCAAAATTGCCAGTTGTGGGGTTAGTTTGCTAGGAGACGCTGGCCCTCACAAGCAACTCCCAAGGCACAAATTGATTAAACCTGGTGTGCAACTGTTACAGGGCAACCCAATGTAAACCTGGTTGCCTAACTGTTGGTCCTCACCTGCGCCCTTAAAATTCAATTATACTGCAGCCAACACAAAAAGGATCAATAATGGGTTTATTTACAAAGGGGAAAGGAAAAGGTACAACCCAGGGAAAGAGAGAAAGAGAGAGAGAGAGAGATACAAGTTAACTAGAATATCCTACCAGCTCTGCTGACTTGGAACTCTAACAACACACTGAAAGCTCATCAAGAGCCAAACGACAAGCCACCAGCCACTCAGTCTAGAGAGCGCCCCAAGGTCCAGAGAGCCTCTTACCTGGCTCCCATATATATATATATCTCCCCAAAAGTCCCAGGATGCCTGCTCATCTCCGCCCTTGGGTCCTCGCAGTTCTCTCCATAGTATTGCTGGGAGTTGTAGTTTACTGGAGTAGGGGGTGGAGTCCACAAGACTGCAGAGTTCCTTCAGGACATCCTTTCCCCCAAACACTGCCACAGTCAACTGTTCCATCAGTTGTAAAACAAGAGAACTGCATGGCTTAGTGTGCATAAGCCCATGTTTGTTACCAGTTTGTTAGCAGAACTTGGGTCTGGATACTCACCACTCTTAACCTACACCTTGAGAGATGAGAGTAAATCAGCTTCCTTTGCCTTTGCAATAATGATTTACAGGTTGCTAGCACCAGATTTCTTTCCACCAATTCTCTTCTCTCAAATTTTATCTTAAAGTGCAGAATAACCAGACCCAATTCCTGTAAAAATTTTAACAGTGTTTCTTTTCCCAAGCCATCAGCACAGGGTATCTTTCCATTTCCTTGTTTCTTTTATTTACTTTAGCAATCTTGTAGTTTTCAGTTTATAGGTGCTTCATCTCCCTTGATATTTTCTTCCTTTTGGTATACAATTGTAAATGGAATTATTTTTAAAATACCTCTTTCCATAGGCACAACAGATTTTTGATTACTGATTTGTTTTTTTTTAAGATTTGTTTACTTATGCATAAAAAACTGGGGTACAGGTCAGAGGAGCAAGGGCAGTGAGAGAATTTACCAGAGACAGAAAAGACAGACTGACAAAGTACACGGCTGAGGGGAGCAGCAGGCGGGTCAGAAGAGGTCTGCTGTGCCACGTGGGTCACCTCCCTGGCCAGGGATGGAACACGTGCTGCAGTGGCTGCAATAGCTTCATAGTGTTGTGCTTTAACCATTTATGCCACTTGATAATTTTGATAATTTTAAGTTATCAAACTTGTCTTTCAGAATTTGTTCTGAAACAAATTGTTGGTTAGTTCAGAATTTTTTCTGAAACAAATTGTTGGGTAGATCTGGAGGCAGTAAACTCCATTAACCTTTGTCTGGGAAAATATTTTTCCATCATACTTGAATGATCTTTTGGTAGCATATAGTATCGTTGGCTGCCAGTTTTTACTTTACAGAATTGTGAATATGTCATTCTGCTCTCTTCTAGCCTTCTGAGTTTCCACTGAGAGGTCTGACGAAAGCCTGATTAAAGTTCTTTTGTGTGTTACCTGCTTTTTTATCCTTTGCAAACTTTAAATTTTTTGTTTATATTTGGCTCTTGATATTTAACAATGATGCCTCAAGGTGTAGTAACTTTACATTTAGAAATGTGAGTACTCTGTGTGCTTCCTAGACATCTACACATAGTTCTTTCCTTGGCTTGGGAAGACTTCAGCTATTTTTTTTTTTTTCAATAAGGTTTCTGTTCCCTTCTCTGTGTCTTCACCTTCCAGGATATAAATTACATTGTTTCCTCTTCTCATGCGTTTGATATTTTGCATGGCATTTCTTCATATTCCTTAAATATTATTTCTTACTTTTCTCTTAGTTAGTTGCATATTTTTGTCTTCTATTTCCAAAGTGTGTTATTTTGCAAGATTAAACTAACTGTACTTTCTATGTCTGTATTCCATTCTTTCATATTATTCCTCACATTTATCATTCTGCTTGGGTGATTTTTGTTCATTTATTTTGATTTTTAATAGGTTCATTTTCCTCAATAAAGAATTCCTTTTGCTCCTGGCTATCTTTTCTGCTATCCTGGACCTGCCTTGCTGTGCTTATGGAGTCTAGAACTTTATCAGTTTGCATCAAGATTGTTCTTCTCACTCTTTGTCTATTCCTCCAATCCATTGTCATAATACTTCTCACTTGCTGCTTTGTCTTTCTTATTCAACTGTTCTATCCCTCCTTTCCAGTGTTCTTTAACGTGTGAATTGCCGTTTTTTTCCCAGTAGGTGGCACTGCGGCTCTAGTTTTGGGCTGTTGTTCCTCTAGTAGGAGAAGAGTAGGGAAGAGGAAGACCTCAGTAATTGTTGAGAGCCTTGGGTTAGAATGGGAGGCTCTTAGGTTAGAATGGGAGGCTCTTAGGTTAGAAAGCCTGTGGTATTGCTTCACCCTCTAAAACCAGTCGAAGCTCCACTCCCTAAGACTGTTTCCCCCACCTCCATTTCCGTATTATAGCATCCTCAGTTCCTCACTGATTTCTCTCCAGTCTCACAAAAACTTAACTTCCCAAGGAGTAATGGAATACTGCTCTTCTGCAGCTCATGTTTTAACCATACCAGTGCTCTAAGGTTGTTTATGGATGATTCCTCAAGCTGGAAAAGGACCATTGATTAACTCTCCCACAATCAGAGTGGATTTCTTTCAGTATAAGCACCCAAGTCACCTCTGGGTAGGGTGACAGGAATGTGTAGGACCAACTTAGAGGCTAAGGCCCCTTTCCTGAGTCAAGTGAAAGAGAGAGAGAAGGCTAGAGGTCAATGTAACAGTGTGTTCAATGAGGACAGGTAGGACAGTATTCACTGGGTGAAAGCTGTGTGTTCAAGAAATAAGGCAGAAATACCACCTTCTCATGAGCCTGAGGAAAACAAACACCAACACATTTTTATCTTCACAGCCACTGAGGTTTCCAAAGGACTGAGATCTCACTAGAAATAACTGGAACTTCCATAAGGTGATGCAGATGGTAGTGAGTAAACAGATGAGCATGTAAGCAGAAGATGAATTGGTAAGTGAATAAACTTCCCTTGATGTCAAGTGATGGTATAGAACTTTCTACTGTGATCCTGCAAAGTTCTTTCTCCTTCAAAACTACCCTCTTTCCTTTGCAGTTCAGAATTATTTCCCCCCAGACAAATGTGTCCTATCTTTCAGCAACTTCTTGTGTACTTATTATGTGTCTTGTTGTGTGTTCCAGATGCCTTTCAGAGGAATGCTCAGGATCAATGAGGACAGGGGAGGATATCCTGAAAACTGGACAAACAGGAGACAGCCTCCAGAGAAGCAACATTGGGAAAGGCATCCCAGAGTATTCCCAGAGACTCAGGGAGCTACACTGGCCTTCAGAGATGCAAGTCCAACTCCTTGACCTCTTTGCTTTTCCCACTTAGCTGTCACCCCAGCTCACCCAGACTCTCTGTTATCATCTTTACCTCATGGATGTCTGATTAGTGTTTTCACTGCCTCTTTATGTCTCTTTATGTCTCTGGGTATTTCTCCCATTTATAGCACCTCACTGCCAATTATTTTCCCCTAAATTTTAGATGTCAAGGTCTCAAAAGCAATAACTTGGGTCCCTTACCTGGAATAGGCCATCAAGTCCATGTATTTCCATCTCTTGAGTTCCTGACCTGTGTGTGGCCAGTAGGTCGCAACACCACCAAAGCTGCACCCCTGCAGAGTCCCAGTCAAGAAGGCGTGTTTAGGTAGACTTTAAGGTGCAGATGTTCTCTTTAGACAACAAGCCCTCAGTGGGCCTTGTTCCATGCATGAAAATGTCCTATTATAAAGTCATTGGTGACATCCACTCAAATTAACACTTCAGTTTTGGAATAATTTCTCCAGACATTTCCAACAAATGCCCAGGCTGCTCAGGGAGTAGATCATGGCCATACCAGCTGATTAACACATCACAGGACATACACCTGCTTTCACTTTTCTGTCAAAACGTGATCTAAAATATTTAGCCTTCATATAGAAGCATTTTGAGTGACACAAATAAAAAAAGTTCTTTTAAAAATAAACCTCTCAAAAGATGATAGACTATTTAGTGGTATTCCAAGTAGAATTTGGCCCAAATATTGACAATTATTGGAAACTAATACTGGCTCAATGCAAAACTCATTGTAACTGGAGCTATTTACAATAAAATAGGTTGCAAGTCATTGCTATAAATCAAGACAAGATATCCATTTGCTTATAATGCTATCTAACAATCACATGTATAATTTGATCTGATTTTTACCCTTTACACATACTAATTTCAATTCTTAAAACTCCAAATGTAAAGCAGTTAGAATAGACAGCCTCTAAAATCCTTCCGACTCTGAATCTATTTCTCTGGCACATCTGCCTCCTTACTCCCAAATTTAACCTGTTTTTTTTTTTTTTTTTTCCTAATACAGGAACTTAAAAAACGAGCTTGGCTTAAAAACACACCTTTGAGGTTTTAGGTGAACTAAAACGCACACATTTATCTCTGCCTCCTCCCAACCCCACTGCAAAGGTTACACAGGATAAGAAAGAAAAAAATCAAAAGGAATAACCCCACAAGAACAAGGAACAAAGGAGGTGATGGCGAATGACATCCAGGAAAGTTTGAAATCTGGAGAGTCGATGAATAAGTGCTGATTTTAGATTTCTACTTTTCCACTTTTTTTAGCAGCCTTTGTGAGGCAGAAGAGGAGCAATGATCAAATCGAACCTCAGCATTTGAGAATACTCCCACTCCTTAAGTTTTGGGAACTGGAAGCAATGGATTTCCCAGAGGGGTGGCACTAAAGAGTTAAAATTCTGGTATATATAAAGGAAGACAGGAAAAGTAGCCCCTGCTCCTGTCAGTAGCACAGAGAATTGGAGCCAAATGTATCCTGCCACTGGCTCTGACCTCTTTATTCCAACAACTCATGAAAACATGGTGGAGTATGAGGTTTTAATGTCTCGACCAAGACTATTAAAATGGCCCCCAGGGCCCTCCTTGGTGGTGCAACGGGTTAGGATGCAGCACTGCAAGCTGGCAGCAGCCACTTCACTGAGAGTTTAATCCCTGGGCCCTGAGGTGACCCACATGGTGTGGCAATGATGTAATCTCCTGACTCACCGCTGCTCCCCTCAGCAGTGTATTTCATGGACCTGCCTGTTCTGCTCCCCACTCTGTCTCTGATGAATCTTCTCTCTGCCCCTGTACCTCTGGCTTGTATCCCAGTTCTGTATGCATAAATAATTTTTTTAAAAAATGGCACGCAGATAAAAATTTTGAGACACTTTAGTCTCAGCAGAGAGAAAATTTAACAACTTGCTGAGGCTTAGGGGGTGTTATCAGATGCTAAAACACTGGACATCTATGATAAAAATATGCTAAAAATGGAATATCGGTGACAAAAAATAGCAAGATAGGATTAAATGGTAGAGGTGGAACGTATCTTGACAATCCACTTGAGTTTGACTTACAGACTAGCACCCAGAAGATGTGTTCAATTTTGAAGACCCATTTGATATGTTTTAGGTTGTCTGTGCAGAAGCTGCCAGTTTGCCACTGGAGACTTTGGCTTAGTTCACCTGGGCTGGAACAGAATCTCTGGTGAGATGCCAGGCTGGAAATACTCTCTTTCTTAGCCGTTCTTTTACTTAATCCCTCTGTAACTAAACACCATTTTTATCGATTTTCCCTGTGCATCTTCTTTTGGCTCATGCCCAGTGTCCTTTTAAGCATGCGAATGAGGACACAGTGCATGAGTCGGCCCTGGTTTCCCTGAATGTTTATTCCATTACAAGACCATATTTTTTCGTCTTGAACATTTTTGTAGATTGCTGCATGAACTTTGCATTTTTATCGACGTAATCCAAAGTGACCATGACTTCTTCATACTCTAACACTGGCACAGACCTGAATTTTCATTGTTTGAAATGTGAGCCAAGTGGTGTCAGGCTGCTGTGAACATTGCCAGGATGAATCTTCCACAAAAGTAATTTTTTTCCAGTATTTAGTAAATATATTACCACATTCATGGCAATACATTTCTGATTTAATATAAATTAAGGATGTTTTCTAGTTGTGCATGAATACTGGCAACTAAGCATTTTTTGACAATTGTTTAAAAATATAATGTTGACTTTAGGCTTAAAACGTTGGTAACTGGGCTTTTGTCATTTGTGTTAAAAATATGAATGCTTGGGACCCTCCCTGGTGGCGCAACATGTTAAAGCACAGCACTATGAGGCTATCCTTAGGCACTGCAGCACAAGTTCTATCCCTAGCCAAAGAGGTCACCCACATGGTGCAGCAGACCTCTTCTGTTCTGCCTGCTGCTCTCCTCAACAGTGTATGTCTGTCAATCTGCCTGTTTTGTTCCTCATTCTGACTCTGGTGACTCCTCTCACCACTACCCCCGCCTCTGGCCTGTACCCCAGATCTGTATGCATAAATAAGAAGATCTTTTTTTTTGTACTAAGGCAAGTTCTGTATAGTTCATTGTCATCCATTTGATGGAAGAAAAAAGTGAATGTCTGGTGCATTCTCTCCTGTGTGAGAGAAAAAAAAATTCGAGGAGCCTAATAGAGGGAATTCCAGGCCCCTTCTAAAAATGTAATTATTATTATTGGGTTAAATCTAGTTCTTGCTAATTATATGTATATACTTTTATTTTTCCTTGTCTTTTGTCCTCTTTTGGGTTAATCAAGTATTCTTAGCATTCCATTTTACCTTCACTAGTTCTTGTTCTAGGAAAGTAAATATGCCTACCTAATTTATCATAATCTACCCTTATATTAATGTTATACCACTTCATGTACAGTGTAAGAAATTTCAGAAAATGTTATAAATTAGAATCATATTAGAAAATGATTCCTTTTTCTTCTCCTATAGCCTTTGTTACTGTTACATATATTTTATTTTTTACCTGTTACATTATTCAAAAATCTTTTAATATACCTTAATTTTACCACTAAATTCCCTTTTCTTTCTTTGAGGGTGGGGGAAATCAAAGCATAGATCGATACTGAAGAAAGCATCTAGAACTAATATCCCTTCAATAAGTGTTCTTCCACTTTAATTTTGGAAAATAATCCATTCTTCCTGTTTTAAGAACTAAAAGAAAATGTGAACTCAATGTCAGATTTGCATAAATGTTAAAAAAATATATATATAACATTCACAGCTCACTTTTCTTTCCAGGTGATTTCTCCACAAAACTTGAGAAAGTCAGAAGAGCCCCATCTCTTAGCTAGAACAGAACATTTTGTACAGGAAAAAAAAAATTCAAAGTAATGCATAATTTTATCACAGGGTTCAGATATAGAAAGTAACATTAACACCTACTAACTTCAAACGAAAAATTTAGTCACTAATATTCTCATTTTCCAAACATTAAAAACTGAAAACTTCTTAAACAGTTATTAAATAACCACCAAGCATCAAAAATTAACATACATGTTTTCCAAGATTTGCCAGGTAGAGGCTACCAAATTACTTAAATTTTAATTATGTGAAAATAAAAACTACTCTGATGTAGATAAATAAAATGGAAGGTTTTTTAAATTGTATTTGTTCTATAAAACTATTTGTACCTGATCAGATACAATTTGTGGAGATAAACTTCACCTGCCAATGAGAATATCAATTTCATACATCTTTTAGAACATGATCATCAGTAAGATGATGGGAAAGTATAAAAAAAGCAAGATATGGTTTCATTCTCTCTTTACTGTGAATGTCTTCTCAAGATTAAAAGTTGGAAGTTCTGGGGCTTTTTTTTTTTTAATTACTATGTATACCTAATCAAGTTATTCTTCTAAAGAGATTAATGAATATTTTATTTATAAAATATGTCTGTGCTACATCATTGTTCATTTTGTGCACTATTTAAATTCTCCTTGCAGGTGTAGTCCCCATAAAATTCCCACCATCAAGTCACCCATGAAACTATCACCATAGACTCCTGTATTCTTCCCACCCATTTTGATCTCTCTCGATTCCTCTGCTGCTGAATGTCTCAGATTTATAGTTGCCTGCTAGTTTTTTTTTTTTTTTTTGACCCCTCGTTTGGTTCCCCTATATTCCTCCTCTAAGGTAAACCATCCAACATTTTTCTTTTTCCTTCTGACATATTTCACTGCACGTAAGTCCTTCCAGTTCCATCCATGTTGTTTCAAATGGCATGAGTTTATATTTTTTGATTGCTGAATGGTATTCCATTGTGTATATGTATCATCTCTTTTGATCCAGTCATCTGTTTTGGCTCATTGAGGCTGTTTGCACATCTTAGCTATTGTAAATAGTGCTGCAGTAAACATAGCAGTGTAGGTTTCCTTAGTGTTCTTGTGCCCTTTGGGTATATTCCTAACAGTAGAATTGCTGTGTCATATGGGAACTCCATTTTTAGTAGCTGGAGAGTCCTCCACACAATTTTCCATAATGGTTGCACCAGGGTACATACCCACCAGCTGTGGAAGAGGATTCCTTTTTCTCCACATCTTCACCAGCATTTGCTGCTTCCAGTCTTTTTAATATGAGTCATTCTCACCAGTGTGAGGTGATGTCATATTGTGGTTTTCATTTGCATTTCCCTGATAAGTGATGTTGAGCATTTTTTCATATACCTGGATTAATGAATATTTTAGAAATTAGTTTATGTAGCTGGATTTCCAGTCAAACTTTGTTGAACCTATTATGCCTTAAATAAAAAATCCAATAAAACATATCTAAATTCTATACCATTTCTCTAAAGTATTTCAGCTTTTGGTGAAATTACTTTTTACTAGCTGAGAACAGACAGATGCACAATGAGAAACAAAAGGATTTTTAAGGATGAATGTGTAAGAACAGAGAAAATAATTATTCAATTCCATAATATTTTGTGTAAACTAGGTTTACACAGTTATAGTAACACATTTTGTAATCATTGTCCTTTGTTTAGGCTTTTAAAATATGCTTTAAATGTACAATAATTTGTTCTACTAAATGCATGTTTGACATTTATAAGCACTAACTGCTTGATTTTGTTAGGTTTGTAAGTCAACTGTTAAGAGATGTGGTAGACTAGAACATATAGGTAGGACTGAATTTTTAGGAGGGTTCAGTTATTAAATGTTAATCAAAAACAGAAAGGGAAAATTCAAAGTGATTTTTTTTGTAACTGTTAAGAGTAGCTCTGTAAACTGAGTTTATTCATGGGATAATAATGAAAACTGGAGGTTATGGGAAGGTGGTCTCTCCCATACAAAAGCACTTCTTGGAACCAAAGTTCTAATGATGTCCACCAGAATGATGTCACTGATACCTAACTGGTACCTGTGATCTCAGAGAATATGTTCTTAGCAGATTCAGAAGACCACAGGGACTCGGGTTACCAGAACTTCTAGACTTAAAGATCTATTAACTGTATACACCATTATGTTAATACAATAACATGACAAGTGACCCTTTGCTAATGCGTAATCTAATTACCACTGAGGAAAATTTCGTCTAGAATTTTTCCATGTTTTAAAAAGCAAAAACCCTAGGACTAAGCAATTTTTAAAGATTTTAAACTTTCTGTCTACAAAAAAATTGACTCGATATCAATATTTTCTTAGCAAACATGAAGTCAAATCTTTAAGAAAAATCATTGTATCATGTAAACTCACTGACCAAGAAAAACAGCCATCATCTTAATTATCTTTTCTTCCAAGATCTGTGTTAAAAATGAAACATGTTTGGCCCTCCCTGGTGGCGCAGCAGGTTAAAGCACAGCAATGAGAATCTAAAGCCGCTTCTGCATGAGTTCGATTCCCGCCTGCCCCGGAGGTGACCACATGGCGCGGCAGACCTCTCCTGACCCGCCCGCTGTTCCCCTCAGCAGTGTACTTCGTCGATCTGCCTGTTCTGCTCCCCACTCTGTCTATGGTGAAGCCTCTCACCACCCCTGAGCCTCTGGCCTGTACCCCAGTTCTGTATGAATAAATAAATAAATCTTTAAAAAAAAATGAAACATGTTTGATCATTAAGTAGGAGATGGATACTATGATCGTCATTCTATAAAGAAAAAGTCCTTTATTAGCCTTACCCATTTGACATTTAGATAAATGTTAGAAAATAAAAGCAAAAATAAAATGAAAGGATTAAAAAATGAGATTCAGAAAGATTACCAGGTGAAGCTAAATAAGAAAAGGCTTTAATTTGGAAGAAATCACATACACCCTATTTAAAGTTTGCGATTCCTCAATAAAAAGGTCGGAGGAGAGTAGAGAAATAAAATATCTATTGGCAATATTTAAACTAAGAAATACTGAAAGACAACAAAACTTGAGCTGCTAAGATCCAAAATAAAAGAATAGGAAGATAAATCTCTTGGGCGCGAAGTTACAAATGAAGCTAAAAATGTTAAAAGTTTTCTTCTTATTAGCAGAAGATTGCTACAATGTGTATGTGTGGGTAGAGGGATATATAATATAGATTTATACCGAATTTCAAGTATTTACTTGGGATTCACTATTCTGCCACAGTTCTCCTAATTTGGTTGGAACAATAGGTGAGTTTGTGAAAATGCAAGTAAGGAATGAGCAAAAAGAGAAACACATTTGGAATGTGAATCCTTTAATAACTATATTGATTTTGAAAGAATAATAAATACAGATTTGTAAGCAGTGTATGTAACAGTTATATTTTCCTTAGACACAGAAAGCAATTACTTTTATACAACTTATCAGGCAAACACTTTTATCAGAAATAAGCACTGGGAAAAGCTACACAACATATGCATATAAGTAAGCAAAATAAAAAATAATTTGTTCATGACCCTAACTACTGAGATTCACACTCCAGGTGTTCCATCGGAGGTACAGTGGAAAGGTGGGAGATTCCTGAGCTGGGGGACACAGCTCAGCTTCGGGCGGCAGCAGTCTGGGGTTGCTCAGATTGGAGCTGTTTACCAAGATATTCCCTAAAAATGTAAAATAAAATAACAAGCAAGTCAGAATTAAAATAACAAATACCTCTTTTTGAAATCAAAGTATAACATACACTGTCAGACTGAAGTGTATTTACTTCAGTCTCTAGATACCAAATGTCAAGATACCTGTACTATATTAATTTAAAACACTCTACTTACCATACATGATCAAGTCATTACACCCAGAAGCAAGCAGTTCTGCATATGATTATACAGCAATGTAATTACTTCTCAGGAAAAGTTTACTTACTCGTTAGGTAAGTCTTGCTTACCCTTAATCTCCAGTCTAAAAAGCTCACAAATCAATTTAAGTATGAATCCAAGTATGTGGACTAACACATGAAAGTAAATGTCCTGATGCTGGAAAATACAAGATATCTACCCCTTAGCAGATGAAAACAGATCACAGACTATGGTGTCAGGATCATGATACTTACAAAATATCGACAATAATGTAAGCCACCACTACCTCAACTAAAAAAATTAAAATTTTAAAAAACAATCACTACTTTATAGAGCTATGAGCTGCACATTTACTTTGCACTGACACAGTTTAAAACCTTAATAAAGACTTTTATACAGAAACAACAGAATAACCACAAGAACTGAGAAGTAGTCTCATTTTCTGGATTGAGGCAACTGTGATATAGAGCAGCAATTGTCAAGCTCTTTAAATCATATTCACCTTCAGAAAATAAACTGACTGTGCATCCATAATATGTTTATACTTAGTTCTAATTACATGTATGCAAAATTGTTAATTCCAGGACAGAAAACTATCTTTTTCCTATTTACCTCAAGGAGCTGTCTTTGAACTACGTAATTAGGATAAGAAGATATTCTTCAAAGATTGTTTAAAAGGTTCCCTCCTATAAAATAAAAGCATTAGAAACCTGGTTGTGCATTCCAGTTCCACATTTCACAGCTGGTTGGCCCCCAGAGGTGGTATATAGGAAGGAAACCCCTCACCCCTTCCCGGTGTTAATGTGAGGGTTACAAGATAGAGTGTGAAGATGCCTGGAAGGATCACACAGGGACCATCATCCTTCCCTCCCTCACCAACTAGCCATTAAACCTTTCCTGATCTGAGTCCCTCCAGAGCACACCCTTCGGCTACACACAGTGCCTACTGGCAAATATGACCCTCTGGTCTTACCCCTCGAAAGTACAGAATAAGGGTGTAGTGACCTAGCGTTTTACTTCCTGCTCTTTCCTCGGCTATCACAACCCGAAGCCTTGGTCCAAAGCTATCAAAGACATAAAACAAGACTGAGAAAAGAAAGCAGCATTCAGAATTGGAAAGAGGGTTGTGTCAACTAGTGGAGGGGTCAAGGACATCCCAGAAATGAAGGTGAATTATAATTGAAAACAATATGAGGCTGATACTTCCTATGGTATGAATGTGGTTTATGGCTTTTTTGTTTTTTGTCTTTATAGGAAATTTCTTATCACTGATTACTAATTATCTTATTTAGGAGTATAATCTTGTATGACTACTACCTGACATCATAATTTAGACAACTGGAGATCTTACATTCAACTAACACTATGCAGCATAAGTTTGCTGTGGAGGAGGGAGTGGCGGAGTGGTATAGTATTTACTACAAGTTCTCCAGATCATTCATATAATATGCATATTTGAATACATATGAGTGAATTAAGCCTGAGACTAGATATGCTTCATTTCACCAAGACATTCAAATATTCCAGTTGTGAATGTTAGACTATTTAGTCTGAAGGGCAACAGAATATGTCAACTCCAAAATATTACTTTGATCTGTAAGCCCTTGAAAATTCCTAAATGCAAGAAAAAGCTTTCTCTGAATTCCCCTTATCTGCTAAAAGATAAATGTTCCCAAAAGGAGTTAGCTATCCTAAGTCCCCTAGCCAGTAATATCAACCAGAAAAAACTTATCAAAAGAAAAACTTGAAATCTATACTACACACAGGCAAACTTTGTCAAAACTTGCCATCTATCCTTCTAAGGACCCACTCATCTTGCCTAAAAACTTTTTTTTCCTTCCTAATAGGACTACATTTCCACCTTTCCCTAGTAAGATGCATTTAATCCTAAAATCTAAAGCATTTTGTTTCACTGCTTTCTGGATACTTCCCATATATATAAGAGGCATACATATTAATAACTGTTATTTCGGGGGAAAACAAAAGTTTGCCTTTACCAGAATGGTCTCAACTAAGAACTCAGAAAGTTAGGAGGAAATTTATTTTTCTTCCTCATTAGAATGATTTCTTAGAAAACATTTTAAGATTTTATGCAATGATACCACACTATCCTTCGATAGTAAGCTTTGGTTCTTTCAATAAAAGACCAATGTCAAAGACTATGTTCTAAATGTAAGTTCCAGGTCACCTGGGAAGAGAAAAAGGCTCTCAGCGCTGTGACCTGCTAAGTGACCAGACAGGGTCCTTCTGGATGTGTCATACAGAAGTCCCCCTCTGCTCCATCCCTTTCAGTGACATGAAGGATAGTTCGTTTCCAATATCAGGTTTAATTACTTAGGGGAAAATAGTGAACACTTGGAAATGGGAAAGATAAGTGATTTCTTCACAAGATACATGTTGAGGAAGGATTAAAGTAAGGGGATATTAAAACAGAGTGAAGGCCAATTTTTCCAACAGAGAATTTACAAACATGACCAACCATGGCTTCGTCCCTTATTTCCCTGGACAATTTAAAATGGGTAATATGTTCCACTACACTCTCATCATTCTCCTACATACAAGGTGATGCTGAGGCATTCACTACTTAGTGTCAGGCGTGCAGAAAAGTCAGGGTCTCTTTTCCTTTGTCTGCTAACAAGGGTTTATGAAATTTAGAATTTAGGCAAAAGACAAGGACACATATAAACATAAAGGGTTCAACAGAACCTGCATGTCAGGAGCTCCAGATGGACCACTGTGAGCCTGTCGAGATATTGTAGGTCATGAAATCTTCCCAGGTCTCACAGGAGAAGAGCCCAGATGGCACCCAATGAAAGGAAAACCAATTCTCCTCAGGCTTTCTTAAAAATACTATCTTTGCTAAGCCATGTGGGTTTTCAAAATATCAAATGGGACTGAAGTGAAGTTCAACTGAAAAATATATTGTACTATACAAAGAGACTAGCGGATAAAAGGCAATGGGAAAAAGCTACTGCTCTGAACACATTAAGTCTGCTTGTAACACATTAAGTCTGCTTCCCTGATATCAAATGACAACACATAGTCAATGAAAACATTCCCAAAACTCACCCAATAATCACCTCTGAATACGGACACCAAGTGCCTGCACTGAGAATATAGAATGGCTGCTACACTCTGCTTTTACTACAAGTCATCACAAAAGATGATTATAGGTATGCCCACATCTTATATTCCCCCATCTTCATCCTGGGAAATGGGTATTGACATCTCAGAAATCTTTGATAACTTGCTCAGAAAGAAAGTGAGCATGCCCTTGGCCAGGATTAGTGTCAATTCTCCAGGTACCTGGCATCTAAACAAGCCCAGAGGTGCAGAGACACTGGTCCTATTTTCATAGATTAGAAAATAATGAGAGGGTATGAATAATTTCTTCATCTTAAAAATACACTACTATCAGGCAAAAGGAACACTATAATAAACCACTTCAGGGGATTACTACACATCTAAAACAAAGTATCCAAAAACATCATTTTAAATAAGCTGATATTGAATACTGACCAGTCGTTTTCTATACAACAATAAAAATTCAACTTATAATTAACTCAGAGTGTGCATTTTGTAACAGCAATCTATAGTAATTTGATATTCAAATCTTCGCTTCTACTACCTAAGAAGTAAAATCTGAAAATTGAATACTTTATTCTCTTTAACTTCATCTATAACTTAAATCACAAGACATTCCAACTTCCCTGAAAATGAAACAAAGATAATCTAAAGACTTCCAGTTTTAAACAGGGAGTATGAAACAGCTCACAAGAGATAATTTTGTGTGCTAAAAATGACTGTACATTAGATTGAGAAATATCCACTTTATTCTCTTGTCGGTGGCTATAAAACATCCATGCTAAGGCATCTGCTATAATACTGGAAAATTGTTTTCCAGTTTCTTACAAGGCACCACCTAGAATGCTTAATAGGTTCTATTCTGTTAGATGTCAGGAAGCATTTCACTGGCCTTCATCATCACTTAATTGGCAAAACCTCATTAAGGTTGTTCAGAGTCAAACATTTTCATTCTTCCCTTTGTAACTGTATTGAACATATATGATCGTATCACTCAGTATGTTAACTTCAACATTATAATTTAAACACATGGTAACATCAGCTATATAACCAAATACCAGAAATTACAGGGTCACTTCACTTACACAGTTTAGTACCAGGGCAAAAGTAAATTTTCTCATGACAAGCACATCAAGTTAAGGATAATTAGGCAGCTATAGGGCAGTGCAGGCAGGGACTGAAATGAGAACAGTTAACACCTATGTTGCAGAGATGTGTATGAAGATCTAAGTGATAATATATGTCCTGGCTAGTGCCTCAATTGTGTTTATTCTCTTCCTTTTCATGGTCTGGAATAGGTTTCTCCCACTCTAACTGTTATTTCCAGCACTTCCAATGCTTGATAAAGACTGGGAAATACTCTGAACATTTTTAAAGAATGCATTCTTTTCTACCTACCTCTGAGCCTTACCCTTACCTTCAAAGTAAACATTTGGCACACACATAGTTAAATCTTTCACCACGACAAAACTATTTATTCAGCATACATTAAGCACCTATTTTTTCCAATCTACCAATTCATTTCAATGAGTTACTTATTTGCTCAACCAGTCCAGACAAAAGTTTTAATCTCATCAATAGAAAAGGTACTTCAAAGGGAAGCTTATCTACATATTTAAAAGTAGACAATCCCTACCTAAGTAATACTCCCTATTCTGTCCTTTAAGGCTTTCTCTCCATCAATTACTCAGCCTTTGAATCTTCAATTGCTTCCATTCTAACTCCCTCTGGAAGCATTTAAACATTTCCTAAAACAGATGATCAATAAAAATCCAGTCTCTCCTAAGGCCTTCCACTAAGCACTGCCGGTTCCCCCTCTTCTAATGGAGCTTTCAAAAGAAAAAAATCACACTTTATTTCTTCATCATCCTCAGCTGTTGCAATCTCTGCCATCAAGCACAATGGCTCGGTCACCAATGGCATCCTAGCTGCCATACTCAAGGTACAGCTTTCAGTACTCCTCTCTCTCATCCTCTCCATACTATCTTACACAGCTCACCACTATTCAATCCTGCTTGAAATACACTCTTTTGCTTCTCTACAAGCATAAGTTTTTAAGTGGCTTTCTCCTAATTCTCTGGCCACTTCTTAGAATCTCTCCGAATTTTTCCAAGCCCATATCCTCTTTGTGTGAAATGAACTCTTTTTTGACAGTCCCTTAGATGTCTTTGTCTCCTTTTGTAATAGGTTCTTAACACTTTTTTGGATCATAAGATATCTTTGAAAATTTAATGAAAACCATGAACCTCACCCATATTAAATATAGTCACATGTCACTTAGCCACATTTTGGTCTATGGCAAACTGTATGACAGAGATCTAAATAGACTAAATAGTGTAGAATAAAGCCACATCATCTAAGTTTTGGTAATTACGATCTATGATACTCCCTAACAATGCATTTCTCAGAAATGCATTTCTCATTGTTAAGCATTGTATTAAATTGCTGAACACTCACTCTTGATGTTCAAATAAAAACTCAAGTACTAACTTCTGGTGAAAATCATGGTTAAAAGGCTATTAACATCGATCATAAGAACACACTAACAAGATCAGACCCATATAATGTCATCTTCAGAAGTTTACAGTTGATATTGAGTCACCTTTCTCCCAAAATCACTACCTTAAATAATGCTTAAGTACTAGAAGGAAAGAGAAATGGAAATAAAATCCAATTCTTGCTGGCTCAGAAAAGCAGAGCCTGGAATGCAAAGCACGTGACCATGCTTTCCTCCTCTCGCCTTACACCCAATCCAGACACATTTTTTCACTGACTGTTATTTAGCTCTTACGATTCATTTCCTCTGCAACCATGAATCTATCAATAGGCCACTGATTCAAAAGGCACACACATATATAAAAACACAAAATTTCAAAAGGCATTTGACAAATGATAGTAATAAATAATAGGCAAGAAACACCAATGAATGCTTTAAAAAATGAGTGAACGTTTGCTGGGAAGAAAAGCATTTATAATCTCAAAGTACCCACCACAAACGATTTACTACAACAAAGGGGATGAAAGCTACATCCTAAGGATGGAGGAGTGGTATGGTTTATGATTCTTGGTTCTTTTATGATCTTGTTCAGCTGTGTTCCAGGTCTAGACTTGTCAACACATATAATTCACATTCCATCAGAAAGATTAGGTCTTTATGTATTTAAAAAAAAAATTCCAAAAGAAATAAAATTAGTATTCAGGTTACTGTGACTATATTATCTTCCTGAAATACTAAGCTAGTGTACATGACTCAAGGTGGCCTTTCAGCTTTAGTTCAGCTACTCTTGGACTCCCAATTTCACATTTGGTGACACTGCTATGACTTTCCTCATATATGCATATACGTATCTTTGCCTAGAAGTTCTCTCTACATTCTACATCCTCACCAGCTAACCCCTTGTAGAGTATTAAGATTTACCCAAGCATTGTCTCCTTGGGAAAGGCTCAGGTTGGCTGAGGCCTAGCAACCAGGTCTATTCCAGCCCTCATGACACTGTGTTGAACCCATGTGCTCTGCCTCTATTTTCTACTTCATGTCTATTTAATGCATATTGAATTATCTAGTAAGTACTCCATGCCTAACTTAGAGACAGAGGGCTATTCACAGAGATTAAAAAAAAAAAATCAAATATAAAATTGGACATAAATGGAACCAGTACAGTTCCTAAGGCAAACATGAAAATGTTCTCTCATATGATATTTTTTTCTGAGCCTTTTAGCAAGGAGGCAAAGCTGTCACCCAGGGGCCAGGCTGTGGTGGTTTCGCTTTTGTATTCCCCGCAGCTCTCCCACCACCACAGCTCCCATTATCATCACCACAGGTCCTGTGCGCTTCCCTGCCTTGTTTTGACACCTCTGCCTCTTCCTCTCCTGCTATAGTTCTCTATAATGAGCTTGCAAGTTTTGTCTTTTTTCCTGATCCTTTGTTCGGTTTCTCTAGTATTTTTTTACTGAACTGTTTTTTTAAGCTTATAAGAATTGAAAATATGCTGTATGGGGTAGATCACCTACTGAATAGCTGAATAATTCTCTACATTTAACGAAAATTCAACTACAGAATATTTACATCAGAAAGTATCTCTCTATAATGGCAGACTTATTATTTTTCTAATTAACTCTTCAAATTTCCATTGGTGACAAAAATTTAACAAAACATTTCTATTACTGAAGAAAATATAACATCTGGGTATGGTACACACAAAAAACAAGAGCTAATAATTCAAAAACTTAATTCTCTTGGATAAATAAATATAAAACTTGCTTGATCCTATTGAATTGTTTTTTATCCTATATTTATATTTATTCAGTTAATTCAAGTATATACGCACACACAGAATGAAGTTCATGAAATGAAATATTCGTGTCACTACTAATATTCTCTTCCTATCTTTACAGACCAGATGTTTCCTTTGTATTTAACCAGTTTTTAAAAATCAATTCAGGTAAACCACAACATGAACTTGATCCACATAGGTATCTACAGGTGAAATCTTTATATTTAGTTATAAAATACAGAGATTCTATTATCCACTCGTGGTTTTATTTTCTTTACATCCTATCAGAATGCTCAGTATCTATCTACCTCTTCCAAATGTTTACAAGGCTTCTATTTTGCATGGACTACTTTAGAGGGGATTATGAGTTGCTCAACTGATGGTGAGACAACAGCTATAAAGAATTCCTGTTTAGGAACCTCCCTGATAGTGCAAGAAGTTAATTCCCAGCACTAGAAAGCTATTCTCAGCTACTACAGCACAATTGTGATCGCTGGCCAAGGAGCTGACCTACATGGCACAACAGACCTCTCCTGTCTCACCCGCTGCTCCCCTCAGCAGTGTATTTCAGTCAATCTGCCTGTTCTACTGCCCAGTGTGTCTCTGGTGAATCCTCTCAACCCTACCCCCCACACCTCTGCCTACACCCCAGCTCTTGTATGCACAAATAAATAAATCCTTAACAAAAAAACATTAACAATAATTCCTTTAACAAAAAGAAGAAGAAGAAATCCAAAAAGTTCTGTTTGTTTTTGAAATATACCAAACACATGACAATAAAGACTTTTTCAAAGGATCCTTCACTAATATTGTTGTAAAAATAATCTGAAAAACTGGAGGCAGTCAAAGAGAGAACAATTTTTCAAAGTTATTATTATGGAAAATGTTAAGTCTACAAATGTTTTATGTTAATTAAAAATCACATTGAATATTTAGTAACATTATTATCAATGCTAAAAAGATAAAACACAAAGATTTTTTCTTTGATTCAGTTCATAAGTCACTATTTTCATCACTATCTTTATGCCTATGTTATTACAGAATAATGAAAATATCCTAAGTAATTAAAACATTCAGTGAAGAAAGCAGTAACATCCACACCCTTGTTTGGTGAATTCTGCTGTATCATTTATCTATAAACAAAAGAGCTATACAAGGGTAACACTCTTATAACTTACTATTCTGCTTGGAAAAAAAAAGTTGAAAAGAATCTAGAAACAAATAGAAAATTCTACATAATATCCTCTACCTACAAAATTCAGTGTTTCTTTCCTGAAGTCCTGAGCTGTCCATATGCACATATTGTTGCTCCTGAATTAGAGGCTGATTACATTTTAAAATCATTCTGTAGGAGAAAAATGATGACATTTTATGATGTTAAATTGTACAGTACAAACTGAGGTTATATATAAAAGTTCTCTTGAGTAGGTTGTCATTGCATTTATATTTTGACAAACTGATGAGTATAAACCCAGCACTGCTGAAAACACACTGGGAAGGTTAAGGGGTGTGGGGAGGGGACACAGCAAGAGTTCCAGGGTCATTTACAGGGAATGTGAGAGTAACTCTGAATGGGGGGCTGGTTAGGAGTAAGGCAGAAGGGGGAGCACCAAGGCTAGTCAATTATCCCCCAACTCTATTCCATCCCACTTCACTCCCGCTCCTGATCCATATCTGTTAGGGTTATTTGTAATCCTGTACTCCACACTGACAGAGACAACTGTGAGAGGAGAAACAATGGCTACACTTTGAAACCTGCAATTCATGGAAATAATTTTGACATCAATCATAAAATCTTGAAAAAGAATTAATCTTTTCACAGGATTTACACCTCTATGCACCATGTTATCAATATATAAACCAGATCTATCTTCACATTATCAGAAATTTAGTGCTCAACTCCTTAAAACAGAATAGAAATTAAGATAGACAGCCCAGTCCTATGATTCTATAAGTGTCCAATTTATAATAAAAATGTAATTTTGAACTAATACTTTAAAATAATACATCTCCTCAAATTTAAATGTTAATTATACTAGAACCATAATTATGATCTATTGTAATGAACGGAAACTTTAGGAATAATGCAATATCAAAAATCCAAACAATTATCTAAGGCATAAAATCAAAGTGTGCTTGAAATCTGAAAGCGTGACCTAGAGCACAATGATCACAGATAACATGCAAAAATGAAATGAAAATCTATACAAAGATGATTCAAAATCCTTTTACATCTGATGACACTCTTTGCTGAAGATTCACTTTCCAAGTCATTTTCTATTTGGTCTCATATTACTATACTGAAAAATTGCTATTAATTAAGACATTTTTGTTTTCTGGTGTAGTCATAGAAATATGTATCTCATCACAAAATATATAGGTCACATGTGAATTCTAGTCTTTCTTCATGTGAAAATTTCTTTACATTAAAAATGTAGGAAAATATATTAAATTTCTCCATTTAAAGGGATTTCAACATAATTAAACATTAAAGTTAAAATAGTTTGGCACATAGAGAGATGGTTGAAAGGGTAGTTCCTCATCAGCTAGTCAATGGTAAAAAGTGTCTATCAGTTTCTGGTCATAAAACCATATACTTTTCCTTTTGTAGTCATACATCAAAAATGAACAATGAGATTAAATCAAATTTCTAAACTCAAGGAAAAAATCCAGACTTAAATGTCTTATTTTAGGGTTAGAGTCAGCATGAAAAAAAAGAATGAATGTTTTATCTTCAATGCATTATCATCTGAACAATAAAAATCTTCAATCGAAACAATTTTCTCCACCAGCAAAAGCAAAAGATCAACTACCTATTTTACACCCTTCTTTATTTTCACATTCAGATACACATAAGAAAAGTAAAGTCCCACAACAAATCCTTCAAAAGAAAAGACTACTAAAATTAAACTTTTTACTTTAATAAAATAAAAGTACTCTTTAGCAAGTCTAATTTCAACAAGAAGATAAATAAAGCTGTTCATAGAAACTTTTGGAAAAACATCTGGCTTGCTGGTTGCAAAAGCTTTGAGCTCTGTTTAAATACCAACATTCTTTAATATCACTGAACAGATGTAAACTAAGAAATATAAAATTAGTAAACAGTTCATTTATGTTAGAAAAGTGAAACAAGGAAAGAAATTCAAGGGACTACTTTATATTTTACTAACAGACTTGTAAAGTTTCTTCCTCCTGCTATAGAGACAAAAAGCGTTTTGAGTTGGCTTCTACGTTGATCTCATTCTTTCTGCACTGAAGATATGAAGAAAGAAAAATGATGATTTTTAGTGCATCGAGTGCTGCCAGCATTACACTGAAATCTGTGCCAAGCCCATCTTGTTGTCTCAACTGTGTGGTGTTAGTCCAGGTGACCAACCATCTCTGCTATACACTACATGAGAACCTACTAAAATGATATGGCTCAAATATCCCAGTACAATCTATTCTTCATAGAGTAACCCAAGTGATCTTTTTAAACATAAATCTTGATATTCCCCTATCTAAAAATCTTACAGTGGCTTTCAATTCATCTTATAAAAGTAAGAATCAGGCCCTCCCTGGTGGCACAGTGGGTTAAAGCACAGCACAAAGAAGCTTAAGCCACTTCCGCATGAGTTCGATTCCCGCCTGCCCAGGAGGTGACCACATGACGTGGCAGACCTTTCCTGACCCGCCCGCTGCTCCCCTCAGCAGTGTATTTCACCGATCTGCCTGTTCCGCTCCCCACTCTGTCTTTGGTGAAGCCTCTCGCCAACCCTGAGCCTCTGGCCTGTACCCCAGTTCTGTATGCACAAATAAATAAATCTTTAAAAAAAAAAAAGGAAGAATCAAATCACAGCTTGCCAGACACTACGAGTCTGGAGCGCCGCCAACCTCACCTCATCAATCTTTTACCATGCTAGCCCTCACATTGTCCTTCCAATTAAGAGTGTCTCAACCCTGGCACTACTGACATACTGGGCAGCACAGTTCTTTGTTGAGGGGGACTGTGTGTGTGTAGTGTTGGGCATTTAGACAGAATGGAATCCCTGCCCTTCAGTCACTAAGGGACAGCAGCACCAGATCACTACTGCTCATTGTGTCTTCCCCTTTAATTCCTTCTATGTGCAGAGCTAACTTCCAATAATTGAGCTGTAAGTCAGCTCCTAAACATTATTGTATCAGCCTAGCCAAAGTGGCCTCCTCAAAGAAATCTCCTCTTACTATCCTTTTAAAGTTGCACTCACTTCTACTATATCTATATCCAACACTAAGCATAAGGATATAAAATACTCAAAAAGTAGTTGCTGGAAAAATAAATATATGTCAGTATTCATGAAAAAAGTGTTTAAGTGGTAAGATCATAATATTCAATATATGATGCCACAGTAGCACTCCAGGATATTTTCCTAACCCTATCTGTCTTTTATCTTTCAAACATACATTCAAAGTACTATTAATTCTTTCCTTTATAAAAAAAAAAAAAACTTATAAGCTTTAAAAGCAAAAGGCTACATGAATGAAAGTAGAAGTCAGCTTCTACTGTTTTCATATGAATTGGGGAAGTACATTCAGGTTAAACATCTGCTGAATAGTGAACCATGCAAAACCAGAGCATCTCTATTTAATAGTCCAACCTATATTCCATTCAAGTCCAAAAAGACTGATTCAACTCATTTCAGAAGGGTTCTTTCAGTTACTTCTGCAGTTGTTTCTTATAGTAGTACTTTGCATGCATGTTTCTTCAAAACATTAATGCAGCTGATCTTTTAAAACTGTCATGTTACTCATATAGATGGCCAGGCGACTCGTGAAAAACGCTCATCATTATTTCTCATCAGGGAAATCAAAACCACCTAGCATCTGTACAAATGGCCCATAACAATAAGAACAGCAACAACCAGTATTGGCAAGAGTGTGGAAAAAAGAGAATCACTGTACACTGGCAGTGAGAATACAGGTTTGTCCAGCTTACAGAAAGGAGTACTAAGGTTTCTAAAATCTTGTTAACTATATCTATCTCACATTCCAACAATCCCACTGCTAGGTATCTACACAAAGATGCCAAAACAATAAAACACTATGTGCACTCCTGTGTACACTGCAGTACTATTTATAATAGTCAAATTATGGAAACAACATAAGTGCCCAATAACAGATGAGTGGATAAAGTTCTAGTGTGTATGTATGTACATGTGTATATAGATGCACACATGTATGTGTACATGTATGTACACACAGAGTGGGATACTACTCAGCAATCAAAAAGTGAAATCCTGCCATTTCCGACATTAATGGAATTGGAGGGGATTTACACTAAGCAAAGTAAGTCATGAGGAAAAAGACAAATAGTGAATGACTTTACTCATTTGTGGAATATAGAGAAACAAAACAAAAGGAACAGATAAAACTAAACCAAAACAAACCCTAGAAATATGACTACATAACTGAAGCTGCCAGAGGAGCAAGGTGCAAGAGGATCAAGGCAGAAAGAATGCCAATAGAATATGATAGAGGGTTATGTTTGGATGTGTTGGTGGTGGACAGGATGCCACCCCAAAATTATGTACAATGTTAATCATTTTACCTCAATAAAAGTAATACAATAAGAAAATAATATTTCATTGCTCTTATTACTAAAATATATTTCTATATTTGTAGGTCACTGATTTATAAAACTACCATTCATCAGAGCATTTATATAAAGAGATACTGGAATGGGCAAGTGAGATCCTGCAGAAAGTGTGAGCAGGAGACAAAAGCAACACATACCAGTTGTGCACCATGAGCTTCTGCACAGCCAGAAGAGCATTGTAGCGAACTTGCTGGTCTTCATGGTGCATGTGGTTCATCACCAGCTGCTTCCCACCAAGCTGTTCAATAACCCTGTGGAAAAAGTCACTTTGTGAAGATGCTGTAATTACTTTCAAGCTTGTGTTGCTAATTAACAACAGGTAAAAAACCAAGGAGCCAGTCTTTTAATAAAGTAGTTATAATATAGGTAAGTAAACCAACATATCTTTTTTATATCCTTGTGTGCCAGGTACTGTGCTTTTAAAAAAAAATTATTTAGGTAACATTGGTTTATAACATTGTTTGGGTACTACACAGATTCAAACATTTTCTCTTTTGATTTCTTAATAATAAACTCAATTGTTATTTTCACTTCTTAACAGAGACAAATACCTTACAGATAAAGAATTCTATTGTTTTCTAGATAGTTGAATATAAATTCTTTATTATCAACTTTTAATGGCATGTTTAAAATCAGTATCTTGAGCACAGCCTAATATCCATAATATCAAATCAATGCTAAGTTCACCAGTCACCTTATTACTGTAAGATAAATAGGTGCTGAGATGCAGATAGTAGGAATATAGGTTTAAAACAACCCAGTAAAGGAATGTTAATTTCCTGAAAAAAAGACTACTAATCTTTAAGATACATGCCCTCTCTTGTAACCACAGGATATGTTACATGCCCTCCTGGGCACTGAAACAGATGAGAAAATTCCTATCATCAATAACATCAAAATGACTGATGATTGATATTGCTTTCTATCACTGGAGCCCCTCACATCCTGAGACATGCAGTTACAAATGAAAAATGAAGCAAAAAGGATTGTTTCATGAATGGAAGGATGCTCTCTGTTCCTTTGCAAGGATGTGGCTATGGACAGCATCTTAATTACATCGTAACAGGGAGGAATATCCAGTCTACCATGTCCAGTGGCTGATATCACTACTGAAGTCAGTGAAATATAATAGAGCTTTTTGTGGTGGTATAAGGGAACTTAACAAATGAGGAGATTAAAGTGAGAGAGACTTTTTTTTCCCTAAACATTTTATAAAAAATATATTAAACTGAATATTTAAAATACACCGTATGATTGTAACCAAATATTGAGGTACTGTAGGGGTGTTTACCCCCCTTCAATTTTTCTATTTTGGTAACATTGTTACGAATTGGTAACAGTGGTTTATAACACTATTGGGATACTAGAAATATAGCACTTTTCCCCCTCAAGTGGTGTGAACATATTGTACCCTCAGTCAACACACCCACAGTATGCTAAAATAGTCTACTGTATCCCCTCCCACCATCTTGTTTTTATCCCTTTCCCCTCCACCCTCTTCTAGTAGGCTTGTTCAAGAGGAAGTTTTCTCTTTGTTTCTTCAAGATTTATTATAAATCAGTAATTGAAACTTAGAATTGATATAGGAATAGACAAACATAACAACAGAACAGAAGAGAGCACCTAGAATGTTGCTGGGAAGAATCAAGGTGTATTTCAAAGGCGCATGGGTGAAAAAACTCACCAGGGACAAAGGGGAGAACAGAATGGGTGGATTTATTGACATACACTGCTAAGAGAAGCAGCTGGAGAGAGGAGAGGTCTGCTGTGCTCAAGAGTCAATTTGTTAGTTTGGCTTTATCTGACTTTTTGTTTGGCTTCTTCTAAACCTCACATAAAAGTGACACCATTCAGTATTTGTCTTTTTTTTTTTCCCCCCTTGCTTAGCATAATTCCCTCCAGCTCCAGATACCTCTGGTAAATGCAAGAGTGTATCTTTTGTGATCACTGAGTAGAATTCCAATGCATATAGATATCAAATCTTCATTCACTCATCTGTACTTATCACATGTAGGTTGTTTTGAAAGCTTGGCTGTTGTAAACAGTACTGCAATGAACACAAATGAGGATGTTTCCCTTCAAATTAGTGTTTTTGTATCATTTGAGAAATGTGTTATTAGGAGCCTACATTCTCACCAACTGTGAAAGAACTGTGTTCCTTTTTCTCTAAATCCTTGCCAGCTCTTGTTTTGATCTTTTTAATATGGGCTATTCTCCCAGGGGTGAGGTTATTCTCACATTATACCTCACTGTGGTATTAACTTGTATTTCCCTGACAATAAGTCATGATGAACAGTTTTTCAGTGTCTGTTGCCCACCTGTGTGTCTTCATAGAAGTGCCTCTTTAGTTCTTTTACCCATTTTTACATGGGGTTATTTGACTTCTTTTGGTTGAGTTTTACAAGTTCTTTACAGATTTTTACATCAGCTTCTTGTCAAATATATGGTGTGCAAACATTTTCTTCCACTCAATAGTTTATCTTTTTATTTTAAATAGTTTCTTTAAATAGTTTCTTTTATTTTAAATAGTTTCTTTTTAAATAGATGCCTTTTAGTTTAATATAGTCCCACTAATTTATATACCCTTCATTTTTCCTTGTTACTGGAGATGAATCCAAAGAGATCACTAAACTCTATGGCATAGAATGTCTCACCTATGTGTTCTTCTATCTATTTTATAGCATCAGGTCTTAGAATTAACTGTCTTTCATCCAGTTAGATTTGATTTTTGTGGATGGTTTGAGATAATATTCTACTTTCATTCTTGGGCAATATTATTAACTGTCTTGTTTTTGTTGTCCTAGATTAACTGACTATATGGTGTGGATTTATTTCTTAACTCTCAATTCTATTCCATTGGTCTGTATATCCGTTTTTGTTCTGGTGCCATGCTTTTTTGGATTATTATAGCTTTGTATTATGGTTCAAAGGCTGGGATGTGATGCCACTGTTTCCTTTTTTTTTTTTTTTTTTTTTGGTCAGGATTAATTTGGGCATTTAAGTTTTCTGTGGTAAAATTCATACAATTTCTTTGAAAAACACCACTGGAACTGACAGCAATTGCACTAAAATGTATATTGTTTTGGGTAAAGTGCCAATTGTGCCAATGTTATTCTTCCAGCCCATAAGCAAAAGACATTCTCTATTTCTTCAACTCTGTGTCACAATTTTCTATATGTAAGTCCTTTGCCTCCTTTGTTAGGTTTATTAAATACATTTAATTTTATTTTTGGTGCAACTACAAATGGAACATTTTCTTAATATTTTCTGGCAGATCATTACTTACATGTACAAAGAGAAATAATTTTTGTGTACTGATTTTTGTTAACTTGCTACTTTGCTGTTTCAATTAGTTTTTCACTATAGTTTTAGGATTCTCTGTATATTTTCATGTCATGTAATAATCATAGACTTACTACTTCTTTTTTCTAGTTAGGACTTAACAATACTTTGTTGAATAGCAGTGGTCAAAGAGGACATCCTTGTCCTTTACCTAACCTTAATGGAAAAGTTTTCAGCTTTTTACCACTGAAAATAATATTAGTTGTTGGTTTGTCATGGGTTCCATTTTTTTTTTTCCCAAGGGTCATTGATTGATTTTTGGTTGCTGAACCTTCATGTGGCTTTTCTGGATTTAGTTTGCTAAGATTTTGTTGAGGATTTTTTTTTTCCATCTCTGATCATTAGGAAAAATGGCCTGAATTTTTCAATTTTTGTATGACCTATGTCTAATTTTAACATTAGACTTAACACTGCCCTCATAAACTGTGTTTAGAAGTACGCTCTCTTTCTCAATTTTTTTGAAAGAAATGAATAGGACTGGCTTGTCATTGGCCACAGAATTTACTTGTGAAGTCATCTGGTCCTGGGCCATTGTTTTGGAGGGACAGCTTTGATTTCTGTTTCTATTTCCTTGCTTGTGATTAATCTATTAAGGCTTTCAATTTCCTTCCTACTCAATCTCAGATGGTTGTATGATCTAAGAATTTGTGTATCTCCTCTAGTTATTGAATTTATAAAACATACAAATGCTCATAGTATCTTCTGAATTTGTGCATATATTATAACTTCTCTTTCATTTCTAATCTTGTTTGAGTTTTCTTCTTCTTTTTCTGTTTGCCTGGTTCGCAGTCTGTACTTTTTTTTTTTTTCCCAAGAACAAGCTTATGTTTCATTGAGATTTTGGCCCATCTTTTTTATTTCTACTTCACTTACTTCTGCTCTAGTTTTTAATATTTCCTTTCTTCTCCTGGCTTTTGATGTTAGTCATTTTCTAGTTCCTTGAGATGAGAATTAAGGTTATTTATTTACTTGAGCACTCCCTACTTCTGGATGTGGGGCTGTACTATTTATACTTCCCTCAGTACTATTTGCTGTACCTCATAAGTTCTGGAAAGTGTATCTGTATTTTTATTTGTCTAAAGGCATTTTTGAATTTTTATTGATTTTTTTCATTAATCCTATAGTCATTCAGTAGTGTGTTATTTAGTTTTCATGTACTGAAAGCTTTTTCTGCTTTCTTTTTGTGGTTGATTTCTAGTTTGATACCTTTATGATTAAAGAAAATGCATGGTATTATTTAATCTATGTTTTTTAAAGATTCATTTATGCATATAAGAAATGGGGTACAGGCCAGAGGTGTGTGGGGGAGGGGTGAGAGGATTCACCAAAGACAGTGTGAGGAGTAGAACAGGCAGAATGACTGAAATACACTGCTGAGGGGAGCGGCAGGCAGGTCATGAGATTTCTGCTACACCATGTAGGGCAATTCCCTGGATGGCTGGGAGTGGAACTCATGCTGCAGATCACTTCATAGTGCTGTGCTTTAGCCCACTGTACCACCAGGAGGGCCCTGATTTCAGCCTTAATGAACTGATTAATACTTGTCTTGTGATACAATATGTGTTCAATTCTGGAGAATGTCCCATATGCACTTGAGAAGAAAAGTATGTTCACCTTTTGGGAGGTACAGCCCCCTATAAATATCTATAAAGCATGTGTAGTCTGGTTTCTTAAGGCTACTACAGCCTTAATTGTCTGTTCACTTGACCTGTACATTGGTGAAAAGGGAATGTTGAAGCCACGTCATGAATGTGTTTTTCACAAAGTATTGCCAAAGCTGACATTAATTACCTTACATATTTTGCTGCACTTTAATTTTATGAGGATATGCTAATGAAGTTAAGTCTTCCTAATGAATTCTCCCTTAATCATTATACAGTGTCCATCCCTATCTCTTGTTAGCTTTTTTAATTGGAAATGTAGTCTGTGTGCTACAAGTACAGTTGTCCTTGTCTTCCTTTGGTTATCATTTGCTTGTTTCACTGTCAACCCTTTATTTTGCTGCTTAGGTACATTTCCTGGAGATAGCAAAAAGGCTAAATGTTTCTAAATCTAACCACTTTGTGTTTTTAATTGGTAAGTTCAATTTATTTATAGAGAAACAGTTCATATGTGAAAATCTGTTGCTGCCATTTTGACAGTTTTTTGGTTCTATTCTCTTGTTCAGTTCTTGTGTATATTCTTCTCCAATTTAGATAAAAGAGTGCTTTTCAACTTTTTATGGAAGGAGAGTATAGTATTTGAAAACACCTTCAGCTTCTGTTTCTCAGGGTAGCTGTTTTTCAGCTTCTGTTCCTTTCTTTCTCCCTCATATCTGAAGAAGAACTTTGCAAGATAGATTGTTGGCTGACAGTTTTTATCTTGATGTATTCTCATTACATTATTTCATTCTCTCCTTGCCCACAGTATTTATCCAGATATCTGATGTTAGTATGATTTGGGTTTTTCCATAGATTATCTGCTTCTTTCTCCTACCTGTCTTTAATGTTCTCTCTTTGTTATTGAGCTTTTAGAAAACTCACTACTATGTGGCTTGCTGTAGGCCTCATATTTTGTTTTCACAGGTGTTCTAGTGTTCTTTTAGTTTCATGAACTTGTATTTTTAGTTCCTTCTCCCAGTTTGGGAATTTTTCCTCTATTATTTTTTAAGTTTTATTTATTTATGTATACAGAACTGGGGTACAGGCCAGAGGTGCAGGGGCAGTGAGATGACTCACCAGAGACAGAGTGGGGAAGCAGAGCAGGCAGATCCCTTGCCACTGCCAAGGGGAGAAGCAGGCAAGACAGGAGAAGTCTGCCATGCCATGTGGATCACCTCTGGGGCTAGGGATTGAACTCTCACTGAAGGAACTGCAGCCAACTTGCAGTGCTGTGTCCTAACCTGTTGCAGCACTAGGGAGGGCCCATAACGGGATAATATTGTGGAACTCTTTCAGCCTATTTTAACTGAGCTATCAAACCAATGTATCAAACACTAAAGTGATTCTGTGAGAAAACACAGCATGCAGATTCTGTGATAGAATGTAACAACATATTCTAATAATTCCTAATGCTGTTAGGAGATATGACTTCAAACATAAAAGGATCCAGAAAGAGAAGGATGTTTTCAAGTGTTTTGGGGAGAGTATTGTATCATGCTGTAGGCCCCCGACATACAAAGAAGAAAAAGGTATGATAGCTTCTACTCCCATGCCAAGGGAATCACATGCAGAGATGGGTGTGTATTCTCTGCAGTTGAGAGGTCAGTAAACTGGCACCTGAAAGCTGCACAAGTCTTAAAACTCTCAGCAACCTGTAGCAGCAACATGTAGGGGAAGATGGGACAGTATGTATATCAGTGTACATTCTCAGAATCTGGGAGAAAAGAGGTTTAAATGTCACCATGAGGCTAATGAAATATACAAATGGCTCATTTTAGCCCATTCCAACTCAACCCCACAGTTTAGTGGCCCAGAAAAAGTACTTCCAATGAACCAAAGAAAGGTGCTCGCAAGGAAAACTCTCAGCTTCAGAAATCCACCGGAGCGAGAACATACTGTTATTAATGACAGTTATTAATGGCAGTGCTTCTCCCCACTGCCACCCAATTTCTTCACTTACCAGCCTCAGGGAGCCTAAGTGAACAGTGGGTAAGCTCAGGGAAGCAGATTCTTCCACCTGCTAAAGTCTTTAGGGACACAATGGACAGGAATCCTACTTTGGTTAAGAAGTGCTACTAGAAAACGGACTAAATTATTTTTGTGACTTTAAATGGCCGTAGGGTTATCTCTTATTTAATGAAGAAAAAAAAAGATACCAGACCCATGGAGACTTACATCCAGAGAAATAGAATGGTACCATTACTAAATACATTTTAAAGGAATGCTAGGGAACAAATCATTTTTATTTCATCACAAACTGCTTATTCAACCAACCAATCTGGTTTTGGAATATATGAGCTACTTTGAGGTGTCAGGAAAGACTGGAATCTTTTCCCTGATATTTAGAGTATTGTCCTATCTCTTCCACCTTTGCTTAATCTCCTCAGAGGAGACTTTTGAGGTTATACATTATTTTGGCCTCTAGCTTTTATCTTTTCTCAAATAGCTCAAGATTCAGGCAGGCAGGAGAGGAATAAATTGTTGGATAATTTATACCTCTGGCTCATGGGAAAATAGTTATTTTCACTGTTCTCAGAAACTATGTTCTACATAGAGAAACACTGTGAACAATGATCTAGATGCTGAGATTCCTAGGGTAACAGCACTAATTTACAATAACCCTCTGGTTTCATTTTCATCAACCAAGCAATACATAACCTATTTTGTTTGTTTTTGTTTAAAGACATCTTATTTAAGGTATACTGTTAATGCATTAACATTGAACTCATGGCAATAGCATTATTACTCATGACAGAATGAAGCTTATCAAGATGTAGATTTTCTCCCTAAGGACATTAAGCCTTCTCATGTTTAGAAACACTAGACAGCACTTCAGTACTAAGCCTGGGGCCTTTTTAAAGAGTACAACAAAATATAAACAAAACAAAAGATATGCAATGAACATATCTCAAAAATGGCATTTGCTAAGAATTTAAAAGCTAAAGGGGGATGTAGACTATATCTCCAGCTGCCAGCTAGGACTGTGTGCATTCAATGACTCAAACTTTGCTCTGCGTGAGTCCACAAACGATTCTGAAAGCCAAGTCTTGATTTGGAAGTTACAAGCAAATTTTAACAGATTCAGAAATCTAGATTCATAAATAAGATCAACTTTATATGATTATTAATTCAGAAAACTGCCACACATCTGCAAAATAACAGACTTTAACAAGAGATCATACACCATTTATAATAAGAGCAATTTTATGCATGTTGGGCACTATGGTAAGTGTCTCATATTTGTTTTTATCTCATGTACTTCTCACAGCAAATGTACTACCTAGCACTATGTAGAGTAGTATAGTTTTTATGAGTTGTTTTTTTTTTTTAAACCCTTGCCCTTACTTACACTAGCTACCAATCTTATCCCTAGGCAAGAAACCTTAAGTTTTTCTTTTAATAATTTATATTAATGTACTTATTCACTAATCATTCATTTTCATACAACTTACTGCCCTCCATTCCACAGAGTCTAATAGATCTCACAAAGGGACGGAGAACCTCCACTCACTGAAAGTTGTTGCTGTAAAATAAACCGATGTTTTCAGTCTTGTAAATTTAAGATACAACTGAAACACCAGTTATTTTCTGATTATACAGTTGTCCAAAATCACAGGTGTTTGAAACTTTCCAGTTGGAAGATTAAGACAGCATTTAAAAGACAGGATTCTTAAGATGATTTAATTTAGAAATAAATTTGAGTACCTGTTGTCTTCCAATATGGAAAACTGCTCATTGTACTTCAAAACATGTCAAGTGGACAACGTGTTAAGCTTTCAAGACTTGAAATACTACATTGCAGGATTAACAAGTTTTGTAACAGTAAGAATGGATTAGGAATATACCTGCTATAGTTAAACAAAAAGGTACTTCTAGAGTAAAGCTGAAGTACCCTAAATAACACAGCACTGTAATTGTTTGTTCTAAAGGTCATTTTCCCTCAAAGTAGTTTCATAATATACAAAAAGTATTATGGGTTAGCATTCCAATTATATTATACTATAACATTACAATTTTATAACACATTGCTATAAATGGTTAAGTTGCATGATTGATTCCACTGATATAAAAGTAACTTTCATACCTAAACAGCAATATACTCTGTAGAGTCTATAACTTTAGTAACCACTGAAATCATATATATTTTGTTCTCCTTATAACAGGAAGATTATTAATATCTTTAAAACAAAAGTGTAATTTAGGAAAATAATCTTCAGATTTCTAAGTGGGTAAGTTTTTTCTAAACATAAAAATAGTGGAAGAAAACCACAAGGTTTTAACTAGACAATAAGCACCACAAGGCAGTAATAGAAGTGCCAGCAGACCCTCAATAAAAAATGAATAATGGATGAAAATGCTACTGTGTATAGTAACTGGAAATCATATGTGACAAAAATTTATGAACAGAATAATAATATAAACAGCAAACTTAAAATGTTTATCTTAAATGAGGTAGTAAATATTCCTGCAAATGTTAAATAATCAAAATATAAATTAAAAGCACCAGGTGCCTTTTTTACCCAGTAAAGATTACAGGAAATGATAGGATGGTAATAATGCTTTTCTCATACCTTGCTGGTAGATGTGACAGAATGACAGATGAGAGAGAGTGTAATATTTTAATTAAATTGTTTTGTGTAGAATGTGTATGTTCATATGTAATAACTGAGGTTGTAGTATGTTCAGTTTATTGCACATCATAACAAACACTTTTCTATGTCATATCAAAAATTCTCATTATTTTGCATGAATGTGCCACAGTGTTAACAATGCAGATAACATTTCATGTTAAGGCTTGTATTAAAATTTTTTTGTTGTTATAAGTAATGTTGTAAGAAATAGTGTAGATAATGAAATACTACTCTGATGAAATCTTGCCACTCATGACAATATGGATGGAACTGGAGGGGACATGGGTGGAAGTGGAGGGGATTAGAAAATAAGGACAATGAAAAAGACAAATAAGGACAATGCTAAAGAAAATAAGGACAATGAAAAAGACATTTACTGGATAATTTCATTCATATACAGAATATACAGAAACAAAGCAAAGGGGCAAAACAAACCACAGCACTTTGCAGAATTTAGACTACAAGTCAGGGAGGATGCAGGGTGGGTAGAAAAGAGGAGAAAGGATTAAAAGTGGAGGGTTATTGGTCCTTTTGTGGTTGGTATGGTGTGGTGACATACATTTGAAGAGGTGTGAATCTGTTCCGTAAAAACATACAAAATATTATAAACCAATGTTATCTCACTGAAATAAACTTTAAAAAAGAAATCACATAGAATCTTGATGCTTTTTTTTATTATGGAGTGAGGCATAATTTTTTTTTTTTAGTTATCTTCCTATGAAATATGTTTTTCACAATAGTTCCCATTTGTTTTTGAAGTTTCTTAAAATGTATTAAACTCTTATACATAAGAAGATCTATGCAGCTGTCTATACCCATACTATCTGCATTTTAATGTGTGCCTAAAATATGAAAGACCATATTTTTCATTTCTGGGTCAGATTGAAAACATCTTACACTTCAAACACAAAGATTCCATAGCTATACTAAATAATTTTCTACTAAGCCTGAATTATATACCAATGCCCTGAGTAGTCTTCCACATGCCACCTGCTTAATGTTTCTTCTCTCATTTATTCTCAAAAAGAGCTCCAACTGGGGCCCTCCCTGGTGGCACAACAGGTTAAAAGCACAGCACTGTGAAGCTCTCCACAGCCACTACTGCATGAGATTGATCCTTGGCAGGGAGGTGACCTACATGGGGTGGCAGAACTCTCCTGATCTGCCCACTGCTCCCCTCAGCAGTGTATTTCAGTACATCTGCCTATTCTACTCCCCATTCTGCCTCTGGTGAATTCTTTCATCCCTGTACCTCTGACCTGTACCCAGCTCTTGTATGCATAAATAAATAAATCTTTAAGAAAAAAAAGAACTCCAACTATGGTACAAGATCCATCCCACCACACCTACACGTCAACTCCAACTATGGTACAAGATCCATCCCACCACACCTACACGTCACTATGCTGCATTCGCACATTAATCCATCACATGGACTGCAGGATATTTATTATTCCAACCAAGAAGAAATAAGAGAAACATTTGTCTTACCACAAAAGAAACAAGTTATAATCTCTCTTTCCCTTATCCAAACCAAAAAGTGGATTACCTTACCTCAGAGGTCTACTTCAATAGTGTCAAAACTGAAACCCAGTATGTGACCTACAAGACATTTGACAGCACTGGCAAATTCTGTTCCAGATGAAACTATTAGAATTCTGGAGTCATGGTTACCAAAGTTCACCAATATAAAGCAGCCCGAGCTACTATATAGCAGATATAGAAAAACAAGGTATAAACCAAATATACTAAATTCCAGATATTGGGAAATAAAGGTAACTTAAGCTCTCTTTTGAAAACATTCATCTCCAACTAGTTTGTTGACGTGCTTTATGATATTTAAATATTTATAAATAAGGACAAAGAAGAAATCATGAATTGTAAAATGCTGAACTCTGCAAGTATAACTACAATTCTCCCAGTTTTTCTTCAAATTATATGGAATTCTGGGTTTATATAACACTATTTGTAATGAGGAAAACATTGCTATGCCTTCCTATATAACTCTGATGTGTACAAAACATTAAAATAGTAGCTACAACATATTGAGTACTTACTATGCACCTACCAGCACTATTCTAAATGTTATATTTGCCTTAACTCATTAATCCTCATAAGAAATATGATTACCACCCCAACTTTATATATTAATAATCAATCAACAAATGAAATAGTCACAATTTAAAGCAAGGCACTATACATGCCTGCTTTTCCAAGTCACATAAAACAGCCCTTTGTCCCACTTAATGTTTCGTCCCTCAATAAATTTTGACACTTTGAGCTCTTATTTTTTGGGAAAAAGCTTGTCTTTTTTTTTTCATTGTTAATATATATGTGATTTTAAATTATATGTTCAACATCACCTCCTCTGAAAGTCATTAACACTATGAAATACACAATTGCATCATTTTAACATCTATTATTAGCTTTTTTATAGTTATTATATTTCCTCTTATACTTTGAACCTATGTTGTTCACTATCAATGTCTCATTCATCTATATGATGAATTATATAATTAGAAAAATAATTAGTGCTCACAAAATGATTATTGAATTAAATAACACAAACCATAAAAATTCTAAACATGAAATTATTATTAGCTATTATACAGTAGTATTATTGATATATGGGTTACTTATATTTTTATACTGCACATATTAGGTTTAACATAATTTCTAGTATTGCAGTAATCTCAGTATTACTCCTCTACTAGTTTATCTGCTAATCTACTCTATTTTAGATAAGAACAATAGTTTGGAGACCCATTCAGTTTCAATTTACTTTTTTTAACTTGAAAATTTATATTTTGCATCACTGCTCATTTCTATACAAAGTTTCCTTTCTTTTCTCAGGTGTAGTCCCCATAGAATTCCCACCACCAATTCACCCATACTCTATCACCATAGTCCCCTGTGCTCCCCCACCACTGGCACTTCTCTTACCGCTTGCCTCGTGGATAATGTCGCACGTACTCTCCAACATCATGAGCAGCAACGGCTAACACTTGTGGATCATCTGATACCTCCAGAAGTTTTGTCAAAATTCTGAAATAAATTTAAAAAGACTGAATCTTAATGCTTCTATACAGCACAGCAAAGCATTGGTATAAAGTGAATACCATTCTGAAATAAATGTTTATATATGTATATGTATATAATATATATATATACACATATACTCTTAGAAAATAGAAAATTCTATTTTCTACAGACTTCATAATATATTACACATAAGTTAACAACTTTCAAACCTTTACATATATATAACAGGTTATTTTCAAATTCACAAATTAAATTACACACCATTCTCAAACTATCAGGCACTCCCGTTCCTCTCAAAAAAGAAAAACAAGGCATGAGTAAATGCTACCTTAATTACATTTAATAAGAAGGATCTGTGGATCCTTAGAATTATATTTTAAAAACAAATCATTTGCAGAACTTTTGTTAGTATTTTAGAAAAATTATTTGCAGATGTGATCATGGAACTGAGCTCTGAGTATATACATATCCCTCTTTTCCTGCTCTGACTCACACAACATACTTCTACAAATACAGCAAAATTCATAACAGCACACATTTTTGAATAAAGACTGTCTATCTAATATTTTCTCAAGAACAATATACAAACTGAGTAAAACACCTGCTAGAGCCTGACAAGGACTTTAGAGAAGAGGCATTAACCACGACCAATAGAGAAGATCCCCTCTGCTGGGAGCCTAGAGCCATGACCATGACCTCCTCAAGATCTCCAGGAAGAGGGTTCCTTTTACGTAAAGGAAGTGTCTGGGGGAACAGAAAGAAGGGGGCTATACTGTTTAGAATCAACAGGGGAAAGGCTGCCTTCTCTTGAGTGCAAATGCAGATCATGGAACAGAAAATTCCTATTATTAAAACTGCCAAAAGACACAAATCTAAAAACTTTTCAACTCATTCTACAAGCAAAGAATAACTATGGTGACCAATCAGAATGCATCTGTTTTAATGCATAAATAGAAGACTTACATATTTTTTTTAAGATTTATTTATTCATACAGAACTGGGGTACAGGCCAGAGATGCGGAGGGTGAGAGGATTCACCAGGGACAGAGTGGGGTGCAGAACAGACAGATCGAGGAAGTACACGGCTGAGGGGAGCAGCAGGAAGGTCAGGAGAGGTCTGCCACGCCAAGTGGTCACCTCCGGGGCAGGCGGGAATCGAACTCATGCGGAAGTGGCTTTAGTTTCTCAGTGCTGTGCTTTAACCTGCTGCGCCACCAGGGAGGGCCAAGACTTACATATTTTTAAAAAACTGCTTTTTAGTCTTTCAGCAATAGTCACTTAGATACAGACATATTAAAACCATAAAGAATTAGCTAGATGAACTCAGTAGACTACCTAGAGAATCTATTTACTCAGCTCTCAACTCAAATGTCACCTCTCTTGCTTGAGAGCCTCCAATTATGCCGAGATGATACATCACGTCCCCATTATTCTCCATGTCCTTTTTAATTTTATATTTCAACACAGAACTAATCACTACCAGCTATTATATGTTAGATAGTTATATAAGGATTTTCTCGGTTTTTCCCTCAAAATACAATGTAAGCTTAATGAGAATAAGAGCTTGGTTTTACTTGCCATTGTATCTAAAATATATGTTACAGTATTGACTGTGCAACCGACACTCAATAAATGCTTGATGGAAAAAATAATTAGTGTATAACAGTGAGGTCAACTGGGAAAAATAATTTTGACAGTGTCTAACAAAATCTAAAATGCACAACCCTTCAATCCTGTAATTCTGTTTCTAAGAATCTACCTTTAAAAATATTTTCACAAAGCTTTCTATGTATACTACTTAACAAATATGGCCATGTAGCAGGGTTGGGCTTTTTTCTGTGCAATGACAGGAACTAGTGAACAAAGCAGCTTCATATTATCTAATTCCTACAACCAAGCTTACCAATTCTTCTTATTTTACAGAGAAGTAAACTGAGGCTCAGTGAAATAAAATAGCCAAATTTTAAAAAATATTCAGCCAGTCCTCCCTAATGGCATAGGGGTTAAGTTTCAGTGCTAACATGCTATGACCTAGCATTGTAAGTTCAATTCCTCACCAGGGAGTTAACTCACATATGGTGAAGCAGATCTCTCGTCTGGCCCACTACTCCCCTCAGCAGTGTTTTTCAGCAGATCTGCCTGTCCTTCTCCTCATTCTGTCTCTGGTGAATCCTCTCCATTCACTCCGACCCCCACCTCTGACTGACACCCCAATCTTTCTATGCATAAATAAATAAATCATTTTAAAGAAAGATTCAGTCATTTAAACGATCCCAAATAAATAGTAATTAAAAGATCAGTTAAGTAAAAAGACTAGTCATGAACTAACTCATTTAAGGTGGTGACAACATCTAAGTTCCTCTACCTAGGCAAGTCTATGGACAGGAGTGTATAATGCCTATTGATTCTGTTTACCATGGGGAAGAATTTGAGGTAAGACAGTAAAAATGTCTTGAGTTCTGGAGACCTTCAAGAGTACCTGACTGATTTGGCCCCATGCTGTTTAACAATAACTTAGACATAAATATTTAACAAATCTCACAATTTAGAAAAAAAGTTAACCTAATATTCTCAAGATGTTCATGATGTTATTATCCCTTACAACTATGAACTTAACATTAAGTTTACATTTCAGTTTCAAATATTTGAGAAAAAATGAAACCACTTAGTTATCTGCATAAAAGCATTTACAATATGCAAAATATGTCTTATTCTTAGTCTTTACTAGAAAACAATTTGAATCACAACTATCTTTGCTCATACCATCTGCACGAAGTCAAATACTTCAAGGGGTAAATGTTGATAATCTGCATGATTTTTGAAAACCAGCAGGCAAACTGGGAGGCTCTTTATTTCTAGAGTACATTTATTTGGTAATGCAACCTTAAGATTGTAGTTTAAGCTTTCTCTGCCATCTTTCTTTCATCATCTTAGCCAATCAAATAGTTAAAACTATGTAGTATGTATAAACAACAGGAAGCACTGATAAAGAACACTGTTTCAATCAAGTGGTAATTTCATTATGAAGCAATTACATGTCTCCTATCTTTCAGACTAATTGGGAAATCAGCACTTCTAAATATAAGAAATAAGCATTTAATATACACATGCAAGTTCCAAACTGTGTAAATTTATTCCTCACAATAACCCATAAACAAAGAAATAAAATCCAGAGGAGTTATGTAATCTGCCTAAGGACAAAACAAGTACTGAAACTGAGAGCTAAATTATTTGCTGAGTGTCACCCACACAAAGCACAATAGTACCCTGATGGCAGATCATTCAATTTAAGCACATAACAATCCACTAAGAAAAAATAAAGACATTGAGTCCATTTTCCTGTATACTTATACTTTTAAAATTTTAAACCACATTCTTTATAAAAGGCCAACTTGCAAATTATTCTAAAGCTAAGTTCAATTTAATTCACTTGAAACATTTTAATAATTTCAAAAGACTAAATTACTTGGATGTTATTTTATTATTTTGAAATGCCAATGATTCTTTTTTGAAATAAGAATATTAACACAAGGCTCCCTGAAAGTATAACAAATTCTTCTGAATACCTTAAACCAGAAGTCATCAAATTACAGCTCAAGTTCATCTGTGCCTGTTTTTATAAATAGTTTTACTGGAATACAGCCATGCTCATTAATTCTCTTAGTGTCTGTGGCTACTTTGGTGCTACAAGGACAAAAAAGAGTAGTTGTGAGAGAGAATGGCTCACACAGGCATGTTTACTACTGGGCCTTTAGAGAAAATGTTTGCCAATGCCTGTCTTAAAGCATAGTCAAAGACTCAAGTCCTTCATAGGACTGAGATCCCTGCAAACCAGCCCTGCAAACCACTCTCACCTGAACACCTATTAGAACTGCTGAATGACAAACCCAACCTAGACCATTAACACTTGAATGGAATAGTGTCAGATTCAAAGTACATTAGAACTAGATTCTTTAATCATAGAGATTTTCTTCTCAAAGTTAGGAAACAAGTTATTTTAATGGTTGTGCTTTATAGGTTCACTTAGTTCACTGAATAACTTCTTGTGAAGATAAAATATATTACTGTATTATTATCTGAAAATCTATTAAGCATGCTTTCTATTTCTATATTCAAATGATCAATAAAAAGAGTTTTGAAAGAGTAAGTTCAACAAAGGGAGATTCTGTGGTTAAGCAAAGAGTTTCTTCTACCTCTAAATGCAATTGTTAAATCAACAATAGGTTCATCAACCATAATCCAAGCAATTCACTTATCATCATATTAACCACAATACTCCAAACAGATCAAGAAAATAATACACCACCACTCTGGAGTTAGACCAAAAGTAAATTCTGGCTCTGATATTTGCTAGAAGTTTAATTTTGGAAAGTGTCTATTCAAACCCAAAACAGAATTTAATTATGATCCTAATAGGTCACTTCACAAATTTGCTCTTGTTCTCTTTCACAATGTTGTTCCTCGGTTTCACAAACTAGTTTGCACCTTTTGCTTTTGCTTTTCTCTTATTTATCATCTGTCCTAATTCTTACATTTCACAATTATTTTCTTATTCAAAATATATACCTAATTCAAAATTTTCTGAATACTATCACATTCAAAAACGAAAGAGTAAAAAAATTAACTTAAATCACATACTTGTTAAGTTTAGAAACATCTGGAAAATGGGTCAGAGCCTGACATAAGTCCAGTTCTCCACAGACAAAAAGGCCAGTAGACACTGTACTTTTTAAAAACAGAATAAAGATTCCATCTGTATTTATTTAATCATCTAATTTTAAGGGTAGCTTTAGAATGTCCCTCCTGTCAATCATCCCCATGCTAATTTATATGAATAAAAAAATAAAGAAAAATAATAAACTTCAGGGTCATGCCCAGGAAACATGTTAGCATTCTCAGGAAAATATCTCCCTGGGGACATCCAAAAAGTTTAGTGTTTCATATCACCTCATTATTGGAGAACACTTGATTACCTAATCATCAGCATTACTGAAGATGAGCTGGCGGCACTAGCTGAGTCAGCAGAGGGAAGACTGGGCCACAAAGCCAGCAGTGGCAGAGAAGGCAGCCACTATAAGCCGCCTCAGCAACCAGCAACACCTATCATGCTGGAGTCTGGAATAGAGCAAAAATGTTCAGATTTATGGGGCCCAAGTCTATAGCACTGTTAAACAAAGATGGGGTGAGCCACCTGAAGCTAGAGGTGGTAGTTAGATTGAATTCCTCAGAATATCTACTGGCTGGGAATTCCTTCTCCCCAACCCTTAGTAAAAACAGAAATTTGCTCCTAGCTAACAATTCTTAATTTCTACCAGTTACAAAACCTACTCTACTAATCTTAACCAAGCCCATTATAGTTGGTTGACCTGGGCCTACTCTAAAAATACTGACAGCTGAACAGGCTTGGATCTGACTTATCTAGAGCTCTGGGTAGTCAGATGGGCATCTCAAAAAGGACACACCCCTCCCTGGTCTATACTTTCTGAGATTTCCTTGGGTTCCCATCTGCTATAAAAAATATTCAGTGCCAGGCAGGAATTGAGCAACACACCTCAAGCTGCTGGCAGCTTCTTCTGTGCCAAAAGACACCTGGTGCCTTTCCCTGGCATGGACCACCAAGACTTTGTCTCTGCCCCAGCCTACTGCAGATCAGCAAGTCCTACCTTTCTCCCTCCCCAAAAGAACAGACTGTTGGGTAGGTCTGGAGTTGATGTACGCAGAACCAGAATGGTGGACCCAAAAGACTACTTCACTGACCACATCCCTGGTGCTTACTTAAGCTCATAAAGCATCACAGCCAGGCAAGTGCGAGGCAGCTGCTGAGCAGATGGCACCTAGGCTATCCTGATGGCCCCAAGAAGTACCAAACCTTCCTACTATTTGGCCTTGGCAAGCATTTAAACAGGCTAACAAATATATAATCTGCAGTTTTCTGAGCAATTGACTGTGACCTAAATCCACAGCCTTCTGGCTTATTCTGCTCACCCTAGAGTTTCTATGCCATAAAAACCAGCTGTGGCTGCATGTGGCTGCAACACCAAGAGAGGCCTTTGCCTTGTCAATCTACTTGCAGCAATTGCTAAATTCCACACACATCTGGCCTACACCAAGTAGGCTGCATTCCTGGACCTCACCATGCACTAGCTCTTGAGCTCCATTCATGCTGTTTGGTTTCTACCAATGCAACAAAAGAAAGTACTGCTTACTGACCAACACACTGACCTGTAATTCTAATGAAAGATCATCTTAGTAGGACTAAAAAGTAAAAGAGTCTAGATTAATCAATAGAAATAGTCACAGAGCATCAAACAGAATAAAGAAACAGGAATTCACTCCAGTTGATAGGTCACAATAAACGTTGGAGAAAATTCCCAATGGAACAGAATTAACTATTAATTATTAATTATTAGATGAAGATGTTAACGTAATATTCTTAATTATACTTACTGAAATTAAGAGAATAGATGAACAAAACAAGAACTATAAGTGGGACATAGAAAATATTTTTTTTAAGTCCTGAACAATAATTACATAGAGAATGCAGTCACTGAAATTAATTAAAAGGAATTAGATTAATTAGAGGAAGAGTGGAACATGTACACATATGATATCTAACTCCAAGTTTTATTTTATTTTTTTTTAAAGATTTATTTATTTGTGCATACAGAACTGGGGTACAGGCCAGAGGCTCAGGGGCGGCGAGAGGCTTCACCAGAGACAGAGTGGGGAGCAGAACAGGCAGATCGACGAAGTACACTGCTGAGGGGAGCAGCGGGCGGGTCAGGAGAGGTCTGCCGCGCCATGTGGTCACCTCCGGGGCAGGTGGGAATCAAACTTATGCACAAGTGGCTTTAGATTCTCAGTGCTGTGCTTTAACCCGCTGCGCCACCAGGGAGGGCCTCTAACTCCAAGTTTTAAAAAAAGTAAATAGGCCCTCCCTGGTGGCGCAGCGGGTTAAAGCACAGCACTGAGAAGCTAAAGCCACTTCAGCATGAGTTCGATAAAGAAAAAGCAGTCAGACAGAAGTAGAGCCATATTGAAGAGAACCCATATAGGAATATTAGATTTCTCAGAAGACCTTCACAAACCAGAATGGAATGGCATGATATTTTCAACATGCTGAAAGGAAAAGATTTCAAACCAGTAACCCTCTAACCAGCGAGGCAAATATTCAGAATTAAATATTCAGAACTGAAGGAAGTGTATAGATCTTCAAAGACAAACAGTAACTTAAGAAGTCAATCTCCACTAAACCAGCCTGGCACAAAACATGAAATGAATAATTTTTTAGAGGAGACAGAGACATAAAGATTGCAAAAATGGAAATTATGGGTGTGGGTAGAAGGAAGTACAAATGGAAGCTAGTATAAGAAAGTCAAGATTAACTTGTCTTCAATTTAACATAGGCTATATAAATAACTGGGTTACCTCAGAACAAAAATATAGAACAGAAACAAGACAAAATCACAATCCAAACACCACACAAAGACTTGTTTTAAAGATGCAAGGAAAGAGAATTAGCACAAAAGAACATAAACAAACCTATAAAGCTAGTAGGAAAATGGCAATAAATACTTATCTACCAATAATTTCCCTACACAACAACGGTCTGAATTCACCAACCAAAATGGAAGTTAGTAGTTGATAAACTAGAAACCAAAACCCAACACAGTGCCTTCTCCACAAGATCCATTTGATATCCAAAGATAAACAGTGGCTCAAAGTAAAAAAAAAAAAAACTAAAAAATATTCTTGCAAACAAATGGAACCATAAAACAGGCAGGGACAGCCATGTAACATAGAACAGACTTCCAAATGAAAAAAACTTAACAAAAAAAAAAAAACAGGAGATGGTCCCACCCTGGTGGCACAGCGTGTTAAAGCATAGATAGCATTGAGAAGCTAAAAGCCACTTCAGCATGAGTTTGATCCCCCCCTCCCCCTGGAGGTGACCCACATGGCTGGCAGACTGCTTCTGACCTGCCGGCTGCTCCCCTCAGCAATATACTTTGTCAATCTGCCTGTTCTGCTCCCTGCTCTCTCTCTGGTGAATCCTCTCACCATCCCTGCACCTCTGGCCTATACCCCAGTTCTGTATGGACAAATAAATCAATCTTTAAAAAAAAAAAAAAAGGAGATGTATGTTATATAATGATAAATGGATCAATATATTCAGAAAGACTTAACACTTTTAACACTCATCAGTTTTTATATGAACCAAATAAAGGCAACTACTAACAAACCTTAAAACAGATATTGACAGCAGCCCAATAATAAAAGGAGACTTTAACATCTCACATCAATGGACAGCTCAATCAGACAGAAAATCTACAAGGAAACAACAGTTGGAATGAGGGATTAGAAAATGTGGGCTTAAAATATTTACAGAATACTGTACCCCTAAAAACTTTTGTTACACATTCTACTCAAGTGCACATGGAAACTTTCCAAGGGATAGACCATTTATTGAGTCAAAAAAGTAGTGTCAATAAATTCAAGAAGAATGAAATCATATCGCGTTATTTCCCTCATCACAATGGTATCAAGCTTGAAATTAACTGCAAAACGAATGATAACAAACTTCAAAACATGAAGATTTTATAACACACTATTAAATGGCAACTAAATTAATGGAAAAAATTGAAGAAGTTGAAAAATACTTGGAGATGAATAAAAACTAAAAGTGAACTACTACAAACTATGAAATGCTGCAAAAGTAGTATTAAAAGTGAAAATGCTCAAAAAAGTAATCTAGTTTCAAATCTTTAAGAACCAGGAAAAAACAAAACTAAAAGCCACCAGGAGGAAGGAAATAATAAAAATTAAAACAGAAATAAATGGAACAGAAAACAAAAAGAAAAATAAATCAGTGAAACCAAAAGCTACTTCTTTAAGTATAAAAAAAAGACAAGTTTCTAGCTAGGATCATTAAGAACAAAAGAGAGAAAATTCTTACAAATAGAATGAGAAATCAAAGAGGAAACGTTACAACAAAAGTCAAAGAAATACAGAGGTTCAGAAATTATTACTATGAACATCTTTATGCAAACATTGGAAAATATAGAAGAAATGGATAAATTCAAAAATTCATACAACCTGCCAAGACTGAATCAGCAACAGATAAAAAATTTGAACAGACCAAATACAAGCAAGGAAACTCTAACAGCAGTCAAAATATCCTGTAAAAGAAAAGCCCATAATAACATAGTTTTAATAGTGAATTCTACCAAAACTTCAAAAAACAAATTAATACTCATTCCTTCTCAAATTCTTTATAACAAAATGAGAACTTCCAAACACATTTTGCCAGCCAACATTATTCTGATCCTAAAAGAAGGCAAAACATCATTAAAAAAGAAAACTAGAAATCAAAATCCTGATGAGCACTCAGGTAAATATCTTCAACAAATTCTGTGCAAATGAATTCACACAGGTTAAAAGATTATATACCATCACCAAGTCAGATTTTCTCCTTGGGATGCAACATATGTAAACAGATAATGTTATTCACCACATCAACAAAAAGAAAGGCAAATATTCGGTCACATTAATAGATGCAGAGAATGTTTCTGACAATATCCAGTGTCCATGAGTGATTAAAATAACCAATAAAAAGGGTACAGAACATACCTAAACATAATAAATATTATCTATAACAAATCAATATCTAACATCACACAGTGAAAAACTAAAAGCCTTCCCCTAAGATTGGGCCTGAGATATGGATGTCAACTTCCACCACTACTATTCACCCCACAGTATTGAAGGTGCTGACTATAGCAATTAAGCAAAAGAAAGGAACACAAGGAATCCAAATTGGGAATGAAGTACAAGTATAACTTTTTTCCCCCCCCTTTTTTTCAATAGTTTATTTTTCCATCATTTTGTGCATTTTTCCATCTCAGTTATAATCCCCTTGGGCTTCCCATCACCAAATCACCCATGTGCCATCACCAAAGTCCAGTGCATTTCCCACGCCCCACTGTTTTTGATCTCATTCCCCATTCCAACCCCATAAAATGTCTCTGGTATATAACTGCTCATTATCATTATTATTATTTTCTCACCCCGTCCCTTAACAAGTATAACTTTTAAAATATTACATAATATACAAAAAACTCTGAAGACTACATAAGAAAATTACTAGAAATGATAAATATAAGTGTAATAAAGTAGCAGTAAATCAATATACAAAAGTCTATTATATTCCTACATGCATACAATGAACTAGAAGAGACAAAATGAGAACAATCCCATTTATTATTACATTAAAAGTAAATAAGTATCTAGGAATAAACTTAACAAGGAAAGGAAAAGACCTGAACAATGAAAATATTAAAAAAAAATGCTAACCGGCCCTCGCTGGTGGCGCAGCGGGTTAAAGCACAGCACTGAGAAGCTAAAGCCACTTCTGCATGAGTTCGATTCCCGCCTGCCCTGGAGGTGACCACATGGCGTGGCAGACCTCTCCTGACCCGCCCGCTGCTCCCCTCAGCAGTGTACTTCTTAGATCTGCCTGTTCTGCTCCCCACTCTGTCTCTGGTGAAGCCTCTCGCCACCCCTGAGCCTCTGGCCTGTACCCCAGTTCTGTATGAACAAATAAATAAATCTTTAAAAAAAAAAATGCTAACCTAGTTAAAAATATTTTAAAAAAAGGAAATGGGAAGATAGCATATGCCCATGGATTGGAAGAAGTAACATCTTTAGAACAGATATCTTACTTGAAGCAATATACATATTTAATACATCCCTTATCAAAATTTTAATAGCTTTCTTCAATGAAATACAGAAAAAATTATAATTTGTATGGAATCACAAAAAGATCCCACAGCTAAAGCAATTCTAAGGAAAAAGGTAAATAAGGGTGTTACATTTCCAGACTCCAAATTATATGACAAAGCAGCAATAATCAAACTTATATGGTATTGGTATAAAAAGATGCCTATAAAAGGAAATAGGATTGAAACTCCAGAAATAAACCCAAATTGTATAAACAATTCATTATGACAAAAGGAGCTATGAACATTCAATGAAGAAAGGAAAGTCTGTTCAACAAATGAGGTCAGGAATACTGGACAGCCATATGCAAACAAAAAAATGAAATGACCTTTATCTCATACTATCCAAAAAAAATATTATTCAAATGGATTAAAGAATTGACTAAAAGTCAAAAGCCATTAAGATATACATAAAAGAAAACACTCCACAGCATTGCCTTCAGGGATCTTTCAGGACCTGACTATATTGGCAGGAAAATAAAGGCAAACATAAGCAAGTCAGACTGTATCAAATTAAAAAGTTACTGCACAACAACAAAAAAAAACTATCATTAAAGTAAAAAGACAACTTACAAAATAGAAAATGTTTACATTCCCATACCCAACAAGGGACTAATATCCAAAACCTGCAAACAACTCATACAACTCAACTAAAAGCAAGCAATAACTGAATCAAAATATGGGCAAAAGTCCTAAATAGACACTTGTCTAAAAAAGACAAACAGACACTTGAAAATATACTCAAGATCACCAGTTATCATTAGGGAATGCAAGCCACAATGAGATATTCTCTCACACCTGTAAGAAAGTCCTCTGTCACTTAAGACCAAAACCAACCTGTCTTGGTAAGGGAATGGAAAATGTAAACCCTTGTCCACTGATGGTGTTAGTACAGACTGATTCAGTCACATGGAAAACAGTGTACAGACTTCTCAAATCATTAAAAATAGATGTATTTCTTGGGCCCTCGTTGGTGGCACAGCGGGTTAAAGCACAGCACTAAGAGTTCAATCCCTGCCCCAGAGGTGATCCAGATGGCATGGTAAACCTCTCCTGGCCCGCCCACCGCACCCCTGAGCAGTGTACTTTGTCATTTGGCCTGTTCTGCTCCCCACTCTGTCTCTGGTGAATCCTCTCACCTCCCTACACCTCTGGCCTGTACCCTACTTCTGTATGCATAAATAAATCTTTTTTAAAAAAGATGTATTTCATGATCCAACAAACTCTCTCCAAAGTATCTACAGCCAAGAACACAAAAACTCTAATTCACACTGTAACATTGTTTACAATAGCCAAGCTACATAAACTAAGTGTCAAGGGCAGATAAGTGGATAAAGAAAATACAGTATGTGGTGGGAAGAGTGCACTGGACTATGGTGATGACACACGGGTGAACTGGTGGTGGGAAGCCCATGGGGATTACAACTGAGATGGAAAAATACATAAAATGAAGAATGATGTAAAAAATAAAATACAATATGTATTATGTATACACAATCAAATTCTACTCATATAAAAATGAAAACAAAACCTTGTCATTTGTAGCGACTTATATGGAACTGGAGGAGATTAAGCTAAAGGATATAAATCAAGAGAAAGACAAATACTTGATAATTTCACTCATATGTGGAATATAAAAACAAAGCAAATGAGCAGACAAAGCCAACCTAAAACGAACCCTCAGAACTGCAGTACTGAAGTTACCAGAAGGGCCGGGGGGTTGAGGGGTAATGAGAGCAACATGGAGCAGAAATCCAATCGACCATATAGTAGATTTGGTACTTTGGTGGTGAACTTGTTATGGTAACATACTTTTGGAGGTATGAAAACCTTTATTACTAAAACATATAGTGTTGTAAACCAATATTATCTCAACAAACGTGTTTAAAAAGCAGTTAGCGGGCTCTCCCTGGTGGTGCAATGGGTTAAAGTACAGCATTATGAAGCTTTGCAAAGCCACTGCAGCACGAGTTCAATCCCCGGCCAAGGAGCTGACCCACATGGCATGTTAGACCTCCCCTGACCCACCTGCTGCTCCCCTCAGCAGTGTACTTTGTCAATCTGCCTGTTCTGCTCCTCACTCTTTCTCTGGTAATCCTCTCAACCCCCATACCTCTTTCTTGTACCCCAGTTCTGTAAACATAAATAAAAAATTTTTTAACTTTAAATTTCCCATCACATAAGCATGAAATAAATCTAAAATTTTGCATGCCATTGCTTCTAATTATTAAGAAAAATCATGAAGGGTCATAAAAAGATAAAGGGAGTAACTTGAAGGAACCATAAAATTTAAAACCACATGCCAGAAATCACAAATGTATTTCAGAAAGCTCTTGAGACATAACATAATAAATATATATATAATACTTGAATAGTAATTTGTAAAAATCCTCCCTCCATCACATTCAAGTTTTCAAAACCCAAAGGAAAGAACAACATGCAGAATTATACAAAAGTAACATGTCCTGAAGTGGAAAGTCATAAAAACAAAGATAAATAATTTGAGAAAACCAAAAGCACGCTGACAGTGAGGTCAGTTTACTGGCAACCTGATTTGCAACACACAACTGTTTCTATCTGTGTTTTTGGAAACCAGACTCAAACTGAAGTCACTAACAACATGAGCTATTTAACTTGATTGAAATTTCATTAAAGTAAATAATCAACTTGTCAATCACACCAGCAACATTGCTCTTTAGCCACTGACTTGAACATTTTAAATGGGAGAATTATGTGGCATGTGACTGATATCTCATTTAAACAGAAACAGTTTTAGACAATGCAGTGGGGAAAATGTTATTTTCAATAAATGATGCTCGTTCAATTAAAGAGTTGTCATGAAAAACAATCTTGATCCCTGCTTTATCCCCAAACTAATTCGAAATGGAATGGAGATATAAGTGAGATGTTAAACAATAAAAATCTTCCATCAAATAACACAGAAATATATTTTTATAACTTTGGATGGGCAAAAACTTCCTGCATAGGATACTAAAAACTAGTGGCCATAAAAGGAAAGATTAATAAATTGAGATACATTAAAATTAAACAGTATGTGACAGACAGAATAGGAGAAAATACCTGTGGTAAACAGACATGACCATTAACTCATGTTCAGAATACATAAAGAATGCCTATAAAACGTAAAAAAAAAAAATGTTTGAACAGGCACCTCTCCTGGAAGAAAGATATGACAGTAACTAAAATGTCTATGAAAAGCTACTCATTCACATTACTGAGCAAGAAAAAACAAATTAAAGTTATCTAAAATTTTTATAATAGTGATAAAAACATGTTGATGAGGATGTGGAACAAGTATTAAGAGTACAAAGGAGAATTTAAAACTTACTTTAAAAGCTCATAATTCTTCTCATTTAACCTCACAGCATTTTCTCTCCAAAATTTCTCAGATTTGTGCACAGGACTCCATTCCAATCTTCCAGATTTAAGTTCTGAGCTGTATTCATCAAATGAGCTATTAAAAAAATTAAAAGTTTATGAGAACCTTAGTTATTCTAAATTTAAGTACAATATATCCACGATAACTTACCTACAAAAACTGGTCATCCTTTGTACATTAGCAAACTACTAATAATAAATAAACAAATGTTAAACAGCTTAAATAACTTTATAAAAAAACATGAAATTTATTGACGGTATTAAGGTCCAATTCTCCTATCTAACATGAATGTTCATCGTGAGGTGTTGAGAAGACCATGTGATTTGTAAAATCCTTACCCTCATGTATGTGTTAATATGTAACAATAGATTATCACATAATATAGCAAAAGTTCTATACCAAGTGACTTAAAATACTGTATTTACCAAATCACTAAATATATATAATGTAAATTTATAAAAAATTATATTACTTTAACATAAATAAAGTGGTAGAGTACTTATAATATTAATATACTGCATTACAAAAAGAAAATATAAGCACTGATACAATATTTTACAGTATGATTACCAATATAGTAGGGTTAATTCATTAGCTGAATTAATGCAAATAGATTAAGTCCTATGTACATACAACACAATGTAACATACTTTAATTCAGAAATCATTCAATTAATTCAAAACTCCATTAAAAGTTGTTAGTGGCACTAGTTAGTATATAGATATAAGGCATGCATGTACTTCTTTCAAATGAAAAATCTTAAAAAGGAATGGCCATTTAAAAACTGATTGGTAACTCAATATAACTAGGATTTGCTGGTTAAGTTGATCAGAGTATCCTGTTGCATAAAGTAGCAATTTGCTTTGCTATATAGCCTATTCACATGAGAAGCTAGTATTTTAAAATATCTTTTAACATTTCTTTATATCTTAAACCTATAATAGCAAAAACATACACATTTCTTTTAACTGAAGGCTTCACCCTATTATCTTTATGTGAACAGCAATACTTTACAAATTACTACATTCGACATGAAAAAAAGTAATAATTGGTTAACACAGATTAATTTAGAAAGCTTACTATCAATCTGACTTAAAAATATTTTATAATAACTTCATTTTCTTTATTTTTTCTGTAATATTAACAAAGCTAATGATACCTATTATAAAGTAAATAGAATTTACAAAAACTTTGTTCTGGATGCTTATAACATTACCATTAACTTACTCATATTTGAATTCATAGAAAGATGAAAATCATGATTATCTTCATAAAACTCCATTATAAGCCACTGATATGGATGATACCTCCATCTTATAAAAGCTTCTGAGCCTTCCAATTACCGGCTGCATTGAATTATCTGGTAATTACATTTCTGAATACATACCACCATGAGATATTTACTGGCCATTTGAAACCTCAGAACTAAACCTAAAAAGTTATAATTTTTATTGTTATTTTGCCAAAAGGAAAACTAAAAGACATTAAAAAGTCCAGAAGTTTGTTCAAGGGCACACAGAGAAAGTAGTCAAATAATTCAAACAGGAGTCCACCTGGCTCCCAAACCCACCTGCAAAGAAAGATCTATTTCTAAAGATTAACTCTCTTTTAAAATGCATCAGTACTCAAAAGCTAAGACTGTGTGTGTCAATGGGAAAGATTTCAAGGTATTATAAAACAACAAAAAATAAGGTTCAGAAGATTATGTAGAACTCCATCTAGATGGGTGTGTGCACGTGTGCCAGGAAGATGCAAGAATGACATGGAGTCCCATCTGTACTCTGTAAGATGTTCTTTTCTTTACTGCATAAACATTATTTGTATAACTTTTTAATATAAAAAAATAACAATAAGACCTTCAAATAAGCAAGAAAAAAAATATTCTTTCCATATCTGGGCAAACCTCCACAAACAAATTAAGAACCATTGTTGCTTAAAACAATTCCTAACCAAGGGGAAGATTATCCAGGGGCTTCAGGAAGGTGCTAACATCCTGTGAAGAACTGCCAGTCCGATTTAAAACAGAAAATGATGGGAATCTTCCCAAAAGAAATAACACACAAGCTCTGGCTGACTGGTGCCATAGTGATATCCTTCAGTCTATAACAGAGGATACAATGTTTGAATAAAATCTTTTGAATTTATAGATAGTAATAAATTAGAATTTTCTAAATACTAGGCCACTGAAATGAAGCCTAATACACTCAGTCTTATAAGTAGAAAGGATAACATACCTAAGATCCTGGACACTCTCACCAAGCTTTTCCAAAAGAAATTTTATATCTTCACTGATATCCTCATCATCATACTTCTGCTGTTCCAAATTCTCCAACTGTTTCAGAACTTTGCACTGAATCATAGCCAGAGCATATTCTTGGCGAGTTTCTCTTTCAGTTGATTTTTCTAAAAAGTTCTGAGTTAAACAGAGACATAATGAGGAACCATATCATTAGTTATGTGCTGTTCTTAGCCCTCTGTACTTCCTCTTACACCCTTCTCTTCTATTGATATGTTAAATATCACATTTAAATGAACAACAACATTGCAAATCCTTAATTTTTTTCCATGAGCTTCTATCCCATATCAAAAAGTTCTATGACATTCAGGCAAATTTCTGATTATTCTGCTGTGATTTTTCTGTTTGTAAAACTATGAAAATGCCAAAAAGGGTCCTCCCTGGTGGTGCAAAGGGTAAGGACACAGCACTACAAGCTAGCCACAGTCCCTTCAGTTCGAGTTCGAGTTCGATCCCAGGCCATGGCACAGCAGAACTCTCCTGTCTTGCCCACTGCTCCCCTCAGCAGTGTACTTCGTTGATCTGCCTGTTCTGCTCCCCACTCTGTCTTTGATGGATTCTCTCGCCACCCCTGCACCTCTGGCCTGTACCCCAGGTCCGTATGCAAAAATAAATCTTTTTAAAAAAACCTCAAAAAAATCAGCTCCCTACACTCAAAGTAGAGCTGGCCTCCATGGAAGGATTATGACTATAAACTATCTTCACAGGAAAATGTATGTAGGACCAAGTCTGTGTTTGAATATACATGTATGGGAGAGTGAGTTAAACACAATATCAATTTTAATCTAATGAAAATTCAAATTCAATTTGGTGATATTTTTCCCTAAGTTATTCTGACAAAAATGTTGCAACTAAAGAAATGTAGTTTACCTTAGGATATGTACATTATGTAGGCACTCAAGAATCAAACAGAAATAAAATTCACAACATTTAAAATTCTAGACAACAAATATGATCTTCAATGTCTTAGTCATCCTCAAAACATACTAATTAATTTTAGGAACTAAAGACTGACAGGTCAATGTAACCAATAAAATAACTTTTGCAGAGGCCTTGAGGTCAGCACCTGCCAGTCAAATGGGAGAAAAAATAACAGTAGCTGCTATATTTCTTCATCTTACAGCAGCTCAGTTAGAATTCCTAACATCCGCAGCACAAAAAAATTTCCTCCTGAGTTTCAGGAAGTTGAAGGAATATACATAAGTAGACTATTCTCAAACAAACTCATCAATTAAATCTTTCTTAAAGGCTATGAAAATTTAGAATGCCAAAGTAAAATAGGAAATATCATTCTTCATTTTTGATGAACAGGTTAACAACCTAAATCAAATGCCTTTATAATTATTAGTTTCAATTCAGTTGTGTACATCAAAGTTGTAGATATCTAAAGATGTTCTTCTGACCTTTAGCCTTTAGCATATTCACTCATATTATCCCAAAAAACAGGGGAGTCCAAAAAACAAATCTTCCTGTCGACGCAATGGATCTACTTTAAATAATCTGAAATCCAAATTAGACATTATAAACCCAGAAATCGGCATAAGTTCCATGCATTGAAGGCAAAATTTTAAACTACAAAGAAAGTTTAAACAAAATTTATAAATTTTGCTAAAATATTCACACTTCCTCTTTTAAATCAAACAGAGCAGCAGTGGATCTTTGCCTAGGTTCAACATTAACTTAAAAAGAATGCAACTCTGTAAGGTAGGAAATTTAAAGGGAGGGGGGAAAACCAGGAGATAAATACACTTTGGATGTGTACTATTATTAGTCACTTCATCTGTTATCTTACTCAATCCTTAAACTCAATATAGAAAAGAGTTAAAGTTACTACCTACCTTTCAGAAATGGAGAAAATAACTCTAAAATTCAAACTACTCTCCTAAGAATCTAGTACTGGAATTCACACCTTATAAATGCCTACACTCTAAAACACCACACTGAAAGGAAAATAAGATATAAATTATTTTACTTTTCAAATTCCATTAAAAATAATCAATCTAGGCCATCCCTGATGGCACAGCGGGTTAAAGCACATCACTAAGAAGCTAAAGCCACTTCAGCATGAGTTCAATCCTGGCCCTGGAGGTGACCACATGGTGTGGCAGGCCTCTCCTGACCCATCCCTGCTGCTCCCCTCAGCAGTGTACTTGTCAGTTCTGCTCCCCACTCTTTCTCTGGTGAATCCTCGCTTTAAAAAATAGTAATAATAATTTAAAAAATAATCAATCTAAATCAGGTAAACAGAAAAACTGAGCATCTCAGCTTAGTTCTGTCAAGTCTTGTGACTTTTGGGCTTTATATTTTGTAAATATCCTTCAAGATGACTTTTTGAAGTCATGCCATCAAAGACACATATTTAAACAGTACACAAACATGAATGGTGCTGGAAAGATTTTGCTAGGGAAAGTAAGTCAGAAAGTGAAAGACAAACACCAAGTAGTGTTACTTACATGTGGAATATACAGAAAGCAGGCAAAGGATCAGAAATAGCCAAACTCCATAACTAGTCCTTGAAAGAAGACTATAGAACTGAGATATTCAGAGGAAGAGAAGATGGGAGGAGAGTACACAAGAAGGAAGGGAGGATTATAGACAAGGGTGCTGAACTATGATTGCTCTGGTGGTAGGAATGCTATAGTGACATTACTGGTAGGGAGAGATCCTATACTTTCAAAATACAAACAACAGGCCCTCCCTGGTGGCACAGTGGGTTAAAGCACAGCACTGAGAATGTAAAACCACTTCCACATGAGTTCGATTCCCACCTGCCCGGGAGGTGACTACATGGTGCAGCAGACCTCTCCTGGCCCACCCACTGCTCCCCTCAGCAGTGTACTTTGTAGATCTGCCTGTTCTGCTCCTCGTTCTGTCTCTGGTGAATCCTCTCACCACCCCTGTACCTCTAGCCTGTACCCCAGTTCAGTATGCACAAATAAATCTTAAAAAAAAAAAATACAAACAACAATGTAAACCAATGTTACCACAATAAAAAATAATTAAAGAAAAGTGAAAATAATGACTAAAAAACACTAAGAAAAACTATCCTGTCTTATTTGTCCTTGCATACTCTAAGGAGCACACTGTTACATAGTCTTCAGTAAACATGAGATGCACTGACATACCAGTGAAGAGATAATCCATGAATGAAAGAGGGGTTGGGAGAGAACAGATAATGAAGAGAAAAGAGGGAGGGATAAAAAGGAGGAAAGAATTTTAAACTAACACCAACTAACACCTTTATAACAATATTAGAGATACCTGCTTCCAATGCAGAAATAGGAACTGGACAACAACAAAATAAGAAGGTTTGCAGAAGGCTCAAACAGAACAGCTAACCATACACCTTATGTGTATAACTGCTTATGATGAGCTTTAGATTAAATCCCAACCCACTACTCAAAATTACTAGAATCTGATTTCACATTATTTAATCAAATGTTGAGATACAGTCTGAAGCAACGAAACAGTAAAAACAAATCTCTTTCCCTCCTTCCTTCCTTCACTGTTTACTTTTTTACAATGTTTGATTTCTCTTCGCAGTTGTTCCCATAAAATTCCCACCACCAAGACACCCATGAACCATCACCACAGACTTTTATTTTCTTCACTCTCATTTTGATCCTTTTCCTCACCCCCCATAAATGTTTTCAATTTATAGTTTGTTAGCTTTAAGATCCTGACTTTTAACAGCTCTTTTTCCCACACCTGTATTTTACCTAAAGCAAAAAGTTACCCTATCAACAAATTAACAAAAGAAAAAAATATTTATCTTCAGCATTTAGAAAAATAAAAACTGAAAACATAACTAACATAAAGAGGAAAGTATTTATAATACTATTGCTTCCATATTAATTACTCTGGCAAACAATGATGTTTTAGTTCCCAAAAATCAAAGTCATGGAAATAATAGCAACAAATAATAATATCATCCAAGACCTTTCTAGGTTAATCTAACTGCAAAAACACTGAGTGAAAGATTACTCTTTCCTAATAGTTGAGCATATATATAATATACCTCATTTTTGGAAAAGAGTTTTCATGTCAAGTTTAGAACAGTTTCCAAACAGAAACTGGGCAAACAGAAAATCAGGGCTCTGTCCCTTTGGAATTGATTTTTGCAATGTGTTTTGTTGAGTGGATTATTTTAATAAATTTCTAATTATAACATTTATCTTAACATACTCATGAAACCTAGATGTAGAAGACTTGGAAATGAGTTTATTCTCAATTTAAAAGTAATGCCAAGCCAATATATTCATCATAGAATGTTATTATCATCATGCTTTAAAATAGAAGAACCAAACAAAACAGTCAAAATTTTAAAACAAATTTAACTAGTCAATATAGAAGCCAATAAAAATATCAGTAAAATCAATGCCACTACCCTATTTCAGTATTTTGGTTCAATCTCTCCTACAGTCACAAATACTTACTATAAGCCTGCTATGTGCTCATATTTATCTCACATCACATCTGCTTTTTTCTAAGTGTATTATCATATAACACATATATCATAGCACGCATAAATGTTTTCTATAGGATCTTATTCTTAACCACAAGACAGCACTATTTTTATATGTAAGATCAAACTATTTGCATTTTCTTAAATGTAAGGTGTTTCATTTGGAATAGAAAGGTTTAATAAAATAAAGACTTTCCATTAGACAGTCACAGACAAGAAAAGTAGATACTGAGTTGTAACGATGTAATACATTTTTACAATAGCAAATTACTCTTCCTCATGCGCCAGCCAGCATATAGTATGGGCATTACTTGGAGATAGTCCAAGTTCAGCTCCAGATAACCACAAGGAAGCAAATAGAGCCATAAAGTGAGACATACAAATTACTTTGTTTCTCAGTCCATGTATATTATGTTTACATTGCACTCAGTCGGATAAGTATCCAACTTAATTTAGAAATAAGTTATTGCTAAAAATATGCTAATATCACCTGAGTTTTCAACAATCTGTACTCTTTTTGCTGGTGTTAGTTGCTGACTGATCAGTGTTGTGTTCACTGTAGGTTGGTGTGTCTGTGGCAAGTTTTTAAAATAAAACAACAGTGAAGTTTGTCCCATCAACTGACACTTTCATGAAAGATTTCTTTGTAGCATCCAATAATGTTAGCATTTTACCCACAATAAAATTTCCTTCAAAATTGGTGTCAATCCCCTCAGTCCCTGCCATTGCCTCATTAATTAAATTTATATAATACTCTAATACTTTGGTTGTCAATGTTCACAGCATCTTCACAAAAAGCATACATGCCACTTTCTTTGCAACTCTCCATTATTCAAGTTTCATCAGGAGATTGAAGCAATTCAGTTACATATTTAGGCTCTATTTCTAATTCACTTGTCATGTCCATCACATCGGCAGTTACCCTTCACTTACATCTTAATTGAACAAAATACACTTGCTATACAAGCACAGTTGGAAATCACCCCAAAAGCTCATAGTACAATATATTTACTTAAAGTATACATTTCTTTATAAAAAGTTCATAAAACAGGGCCCTCCCTGGTGGTGCAGCGGGTTAAAGCACAGCACTGAGAATCTAAAGCCGCTTCCACATGAGTTCGATTCCCGCCAGCCCCAGAGGTGACCACATGGCGCAGCAGACCTCTCCTGACCCGCCCGCTGCTCCCCTCAGCAGTGTACTTCGTCGATCTGCCTGTTCTTCTCCCCACTCTGTCTCTGGTGAAGCCTCTCACCGCCCCTGAGCCTCTGTCCTGTACCCCAGTTCTGTATGCACAAATAAATAAATCTTTAAAAAAAAAATAGTTCATAAAACAATCACTTGTCAACAAGTGACAAAACAAAGTATGTCACCAATCTGTGAAGCAAACTAAAGAGTAAAATGCTTCCAAATATCAATTTCCCAATTATAAGTCACCATTTCACTTTAAATACCAATTTTCAATAAAAAGAAAAAATCTACAGTGGAAAGCTCCTGCAGCAATACTTATTAAGATGTACTTTCCTGAAGATGTATCAAAATACACTTTGAGTTTCAAAGTCTATAAATTCCTGTCAAGTGTTATTTTCTACTTTTTCTCCTTTATGCTAGTCCTCCTGGTTTTGCTTTGAGCATCCTGAAATGTGCTCTTATTTTTCATTATCTACCTTCTGGTAGCAGTCCAATTTTCTTAGCATTCTGTGTGGCATCATCACCATTAGCCTCATATATGTTAGAACATTTTATTACCAGCTCTGGAAGCAGAGGTTTATTCCCATAATACAGATCCCCTAGGTGGTAATTAGTTTAATGTCCATAACTGAATTCCTTTGCAGATATCTCAGTGTGCTGACAACATACCTCTCCCAGTCTGTTTACAGGACCATAGCTAGTAAACCTTCAAAGGACAAGCTGACTCCTTTGAAGGGATGGTTGCGGAGAAAAGACCTCACTGAAATTCCAATCCTATCACCTACTAACTGTGAAATTAATCACCAAGTCTTGATTTACTCAATCATAAAAAATCATAGAAACACTAAGTCTTGATTTACTCAACCATAAAAAATAATAGAAACTATTGTGCAATCATGAAGATTAAATATGGCAATGCATAAAAACCATTCAGTAAATTATAACATCTTAGTCTCAGCATTAAAGAGAGATTAGCAAGGTGATTAGCAAGCATGAGTCATCCAACTGAGTCTGAATTCCTCTACCACTTCCTCGCTATTTTGGCAAATTATTTCTGGTGGCCTAGTGCAACCAGAAAATTAAATGCATAGCATTTAAAATTAGAACAATATCTAACACAAAATAAGCACTCAATAAATATTAGCTATTATTATTGTTGTCACTAACTATAAACATTCAAAAAAGAGATCCTATATGTCAAATGTTTAGGTTTAAAAGGAGACTAATGATATGAATAAGCATTTTATTGGATAGAAAAAAATGGCTGATGAAATTATTTTTTAAATGCTGTTAATTCATTAACAATACAATTTTGAAATGATTACTTTTCAAATAATTTAATAGTCTAAAGATCACTAAAATATATGTGGGAAAAAAAAACTGTTCTTTCTATCTCAAGCCACCACAGAAAGAGAAGCCACTACCATGGCTGCACATTGGATATGCATACTACCACATCTGCCCTGGATAACAGCTGGAACTGCCCTTTCCTCAGCTAGAGGAACAAGAACAGGTATAGCACCAAACCCAATCTCAAGGCCCACAACTCATTCTGCTACAACTGGCTGATCCACCATCAGATGTGGGCAGGTGGCTGATGGCAGAGGTATAGTGAGATCATAAGATCTCACGGGCAGCAAAAGCCTGTCACCTCCTACTTGCAGACCACTGTTAACAAGAACACAGAGGCCACCCTCAGCAGCACTCATAAGCAAGAGCCACCCTAACTGCACATGCCTGCCATCCTGCCCTGCCGGAAACCAGTGAAAATGAATAGCTCCCACACCATCAACAGCTCCTGAGTGTGCCCCCTGCAATTCCTATCCATTCAGTAAAGGAGTCAGCTGTCTCCAGTCAATCAATAAAAAAACCTAGAAATAGCCCTACACATTCATCAATAGGACACTGGTTAAAATAAACCACTTTATATTAACCCAGTGGAATACAGCCATTAAAAAGAATCCTGGGGCACTCCCTGGTGGCACAGCTGTTAAAGCACAGCATTAGGAAGCTAAAGCCACTTCAGCATGCATTCGAGTTCAATCCCTCCCACCCCCCCAAACAGGTGATCCACATGGCGCAGCAGACCTCTCCTGACCCACCTGCTGCTCCCCTCAGCATTGTATCAGGTCAATCTGCCTGTTTTGCTCCCCACTCAGTCTCTGGTGAATCCTCTCACTGCCCCTGCACCTGTGGCCCATACCCCAGTTCTGTATGTATAAATAAAGAAATCTTTAAAAAAAAAAAAAAAAAAAAGAATCCTTAAGAGCTATGTAAGTGAAAATGAAAACAGTCACTGCATACTGCTTAGGATAAAATTATAGAACAGTATTAATATGGTGCCACTTTAATTCTTAAATACAAAACAAAATGACGCATCTACTTACACATTTTTCTCTGTATTTATAAAAATCCAAAAGATGTTAGTGACTATATCTGACAAATGTGATGTCTAAGCTATTTAAATTTTGCAATACAGCTGTACTATGTTTTTCATTGTTGTTTATTTAAAGAAAGCGTAAGAACAGAAATCTGTGAGAAGCACAGATTCTGAAGCCAATAATTTGGATTTGCATGTCTACCACCTGCTAACAATGTGCTGTCTCAGTAACCACATTTGTAAAAAAAGGAGATCAACCATTACTAATGACCAATGCACTAACAAAACAACAACTGTCACATCTTCAGACTGTGGTGAGCATTAAATAAATTATCAAATGGAAAGCCTTGGAAGGATGCATAGCATACAGCAAGCATTAAATGAGGTGTGAACACCATTCCTACTCTTGAACAACATTCTTAGTAGACACTAAGAATGGTCAGCCATACAAATTCTAATGCCCTTAGAAGCCATACAAATTCTAATGCCACCAACAGATAATTACAGCAGCAAATCCATTGACTTTGTATAACAAAACAACAATATTAAATATTTTTAAGATTTTTTAAATTTATTTATGCATACAAGAACTGGTGTGTAGGCCAGAGGTGCAGGGTCAGGGACAGGGGGTATGTGAGTGGATTTACCAGAACACGGAGACAGTGGGGAGCAGAACAGGGAGATTGACTGAAATACACTGTTGAGGGAAGCAGCCCTGGTTGGGGATCAAACTCATGTTGTAGTGGCTGCTAATAACTTCATAGTGCTGAGATTTAACCTCTTGTGCCACCAGGGAGGCTCCTAACAATATTTCTGTGTCACAAAGCCCAGCAGCCAGAAGTCTTAGGATTTATATTCTAGCATGGATCCGCCAACCCATCCTGTCTTCAACTTCCTCACCTATTCAATGGAGGAAGCTGACTTTGATAACCACCAAAATCCTAATATCCTAGTAGGGTAACTTCACTGTTCAAAATAATAACACCTCTTTTAAAGTTGCTTCAGAAATATAAGGCGACCAGATACAAAATAAAGCCCCTTTAGAGAAAAATTTCAATTACAGTCTGTTGGAACACGCTATAACAAAAAGGGGTTTCCTTTTTTTTAAGCATAATATATTTGCTTGCAAGCATTCTATCACTCACATATTTCATCCAGTTAAATTAATTCTTCACCCCTGTTCCACTCCCCCATGTCATAAACACGGATTAGTAATGTTTTACAACATGTTCAAGTTTTATAACTATACGGAGACATTTTTTTTAAAGCTACAAAATACTTACACGGAATGCTGCAAGAATGATTCTTGTCACTTTCTCTTTGACAGATTCTTGAAGGATATCAGACAAAACAGGAATGATATTATAACGTTTCAGGTGTTCACACATTTGAGGACTGAATGCCAGGAGCCATATTGAAAAAATCATTTGGTACTGGAGTTGAAAGCCACACTTGTTACTCAAAACTCCCATTATGCTGAAAGGAAACAGATTTAAAAAATAATTTCAATATGATGGCACACGAAGAAAGAAAAAAATGGATTATTCGCTTTTTGTAGTAGGGCAACAAATCTATCTGAATTATGTTTTCAGTTTCTTTTCCAGCAGCAGTAACAAGCTAGTTTAATCCCTAAGACAGAGGACCATTTCCTGCACAACTACACCTAGCCTTTTTTCCTACTGACACAGGACTTTAGCAAGCAGGAGAGTCTGCTGCAGCAAAGAAATGAGAAAGGAAATGTAGATTTAGAATACAACAGAGGAAGAGGAACCTGAAAAACAGAGAAGCCATAATCAAAAAGAATTTAGTGACACAATAGATATGTATCTTTGTGAAGTCAGATGTATCAAGATTTTGAGTCAGAACACCAAGAAAATCATTTATAGCTTTAAAAAATATTAGGAGGCCCTCCCTGGTGGAGCAGCCGGTTAAAGCACAGCACTAAGAAGCTTTAAGCCACTTCCGCATGAGTTCGATTCCCGCCTGCCCTGGAGGAGATCCACATGGCGAGGCAGACCTCTCCTGACCCGCCCACTGCTCCCCTCAGCAGTGTACTTCGTTGATCTGCCTGTTCTGCGCCCCGCTCTGTCCCTGGTGAATCTTCTTACCCTCCGCATCTCTGACCTGTACCCCAGTTCTGTAGGAATAAGTAAATAAATCTTTAAAAAAAAAATATATATATATATATTAGGAAACTATTTTAGGATCAGTGATGAGTCTGGAGAAAACTACATAGAATGACAGATCAAGGAAAAGCATTACAGAAAATTTCCCAGGTGAATGTCTACATCCAAACAAAGAAAGTCAGAAATCAATCAATTAGACGATGAAAGTTAGAAATCAATCAATTAGGACCATTTAAAAAATGATTGAGAGCCCCTCCCTGGTGGCAAAGTGGGCTAAAGCACAGCACTGCAAGCTAGACAGCCGCTTCAGTGTGAATTCAATCTCCAGCCCCAGAGGTGAACCACACAGAGCAGCAGATCTCTCCTGTCTTGCCCACTCTTCCCCTCAGCAGTGTCCTTCATCAGTCTGCCTATTCTGCTCCCCACTCTGTGTCTGGTGAATCCTCTTACTGTCCATATGCCTCTGGCCTGCACTCCAGTTCTTTATGCATAAATAAATAAATCTTTTAAAAAATGATTGATGGGCTAAGGGGAACTTAAAATCTACAGAATGTACAAATAAAGAGTGAACCCTAATACAAATGGTGGGATTTTAGCTTATAAAAATGTATCAATGGGCCCTCCCTGGTGGCGCAGAGGGTTAAAGCGCAGCACTGAGAAGCTTAAGCCACTTCCTCATGAGTTCGATCCCTGCATGCCCCAGAGGAGATCCACATGGTGAGGCAGACCTCTCCTGGCCCTCCCGCTGCTCCCCTCAGCAGTGTACTTCACTGATCTGCCTGTTCTGCTCCCTACTCTGTCTCCGGTGAATCCTCTCACCCTCCACATCTCTGGCCTGTACCCCAGTTCTGTATGAATAAATAAATCTTAAAAAAAAAAAAAGTATCAGTATTGGGTCCTCCCTGGTAGCACAGCGGGTTACAGCACAGCACTAAGAAACTAAAGCCACTTCAGCATGAATTAATCCCCACCCCAGAGGTGACCCACATGGTGCGGCAGACCTCTCCTGACCCGACCGCTGCTCCCCTCAGCAGTGTACTTCGACAGTCGGCCTGTTCTGCTCCCCACTCTGTCTCTGGTGAATCCTCTCATGGCACCTGTGCCTCTGGCCTCTACCCCAGTTCTGTATGCGCAAATAAATAAATCTTTAAAAAAAGTATCAGTACTGATTCATCAACTGAGACAAATATACCCATTAATGTAAGACAATAATTGTACACTATAGGGGGAGACAGGTATAAGTATATGTGGACATTATCTATGCTTTTCTTTTTTAATAAAAACATCTAAACTGCTCTAAAATATTAAAGTCTATGAACAAAAATATTTTTTAATTTATTTATTTATGCATATCGAACTGAGGTACAGGCCAGAGGTGCCAGGAGCAAAATGACTCACCTGAAACAGAGTGGAGAGCAGAACAGGCAAACTGACAAAATACACTGCTGAGGGGAGCAGCAGGAGGGACAGAAGAGGTCTGTTGCACTATGTGGGTCACCTCCCTGACTGGGGACTGAACTCATGCTGAAGCAGTTGAGGCCAGCTTTGCAGTGCTGCGCTTTAACGCACTGCACCACCAGGGAGGGCCCTACATTAACTTTTAAGCCTACTTTTACTATCCCAAATTATCAACTTAGTGAAAGGGTATACTTGTGCCATTTCTCCATATTTGTAACTTATATACAATTATAAACATGCTGAATTGTCTTTACTTTCCTTGTGCCTGATTTCTACCTTGAGCATTCCTGCTTTTCAACTGTCCATAAGATTTGTTTCTATTTAATGCTAATATCAGCAGTTCAAAAGCTATATAATCATGTAATTTTGCACTACTGGCACTATACCTAGTACTGATTTCCTTTACTCTCTGATTATTCCAGTTACTAAGGTAGTTAAGTCTTCTATACTTTCCTTTGTGATGTTGTGGTGGAGTGTAAACTGCTTTTTCTGCTTTGCTGTTTCTGCCAATAGGAGGTGCTAAACATTAACGGCAAAGATGGAGTGGGAAAAAAAAGACTTTCTCCTATTGGCTTCCTGCTCCTGAAATGTCATTTCAGGGAAATTGTACTCACCCCAACAGTAACCACTCTTTCCTGTGACAACAGCTCAATTCATTTTGCGGCAGTTATGGCAAAACAAACCTCACTGCATATGCTCCACACACAGAGCCACCAGCCAGAAAAGCACAAATTATGAGGTTCTTCACTGCACACAGGGTAACAAGCATCAAATGAGCAGTAATCTACTCACTAAAGCCTAAGATCAACTTCACGTGGCCCCTCTTTAAAGAGGGCAATTTTAGTTATTCTAATCCTTTTAACCTTTACTTACCAGCTTAGGGATTGTATCTACTATTGTTACCTCCCTGATACTTGAGAATCCTTCTGTTTTCAGAAATCTAGTTAACAAATAAATACCTAGTTAACAGTTCACGGTAAATTATCTCTATTACAACAAAAGGTTTTTTGTTGTTTTTTTTTTTTTTTTAAAGATTTATTTATTTGTTCATACAGAATTGGGATACAGGCCAGAGGCTCAGGGACAGCGCGAGGCCTCACCAGGGACAGAGTGGGGCGCAGAACAGGCAGATCGACGAAGTACACTGCTGAGGGGAGCAGCAGGCGGGCCAAGAGAGGTCTGCCACGCCATGTGGTCACCTCCGGAGATGGCGGGAATCGAACTCATGAGGAAGTGGCTCTAGCCTCTCAGTGCTGTGCTTTAACCGCTGTGCCACCAGGGAGGGCCACAACAAAAGGTTTTAAATGACCAAGCTACCACATTCTCACAGGTAGAACACAACTGCTGAAATTAAGACAGAAAAGTTTCAAAGGAAGGCATGGTGCACAATTATGAACACAGCAAAGATGTTCAAGAGAAAATAAACTTTGTAATAGATATGATTCTATTAAAAGTAAGTTTTCTAGGCCCTCCCTGGTGGCGCAGCAGGTTAAAGCACAGCACTGAGAAGCTAAAGCCACTTCCGCATGAGTTCGATTCCCGCTTGCCCCGGAGGTGACCACATGGCGCGGGAGACCTCCTGACCCGCCCGCTGCTCCCCTCAGCAGTGTACTTCATCGATCTGCCTGTTCTGCTCCCCGCTCTGTCTCTGGTGAAACCTCTCGCCACCCCTGAGCCTCAGTTCTATATGTACAAATAAATAAATCTTAAAAAAAAAGTAAATCCAAAATATTAATATAACTATATCCAAAATATTAATTGTAAAAAATACCCTAATGAAGCAAAATAAAGTTCTTGTTCACAAGAAAAAAGATGGGATTCCCTTAGAGGCAAAAACCCTAACTCTGAATATAGTGGAACATAAGAACATGTTAAGGAGACACAAAGGAGACAGGCCCCAAATAAATGTAGATATAATAATTTTGCAAATATTTATTAAAAATCTGTGTTGTGGGTCCTCCCTGGTAGTGCAGAAGGTTAAAGCACAGCACTGAGAAGCTAAAGCCACTTCAGCATGAGTTCAATCCCTGCCAGGAGGTGATCCACATGGTGAGGCAGACCTCTCCCAACCCATGTGCTGCTCCCCTCAGCAGTGTACTTTATCAATCTGCCTGTTCTGCTCCCCACTCTGTCTCTGGTGAATCCTCTCACTGCCCTGAGCCTCTGGCCTGTACCCCAGGTCTGATGCATAAATAAATAAATCTTTAAAAAAAAAAATCTGCGAAGCAGGTACAGAGTGTTAGGGAAAGCAACAGTAAGCATACAGACTGCTATCCTTTCAGGAATAGATAGTCCAGACCTGAAGAAAAAGTGAGCACTGATGTGGGCACTGACGAAAAAGTGGGCACTGATAGGTCTCTGCTAACCCTCTCAAATTGGTGAGTTTAATGTATTCTTAAAGTCACTGAAAAAGTTACTAAATGATTCTGTCAAATCCTACATGCTAACTTTGTTAGGTATTGAATACTTTCCTATTAGATTGTAAATTTCCTAAAGGAAAGGACATGTGTGTTCATAGATAGACCTAATAAGTACAGTGCAACATTGTGCAGACAGATGAAAAAATACAAATAATTGTCAAACCCAAGAGCAGAAAGAAGTCTGGGCCCATAGGCCAAAGCAACTACCTGCTCTGATACTGTTTCATTTCAAGAGGAAATTTTAATAATAATTCAGACCTTAACTAGCATAAATTTCCTCATCTTGTTTTGTTTGTAAATAAAGTTTTTATTTCAATCACAAGCAAGGAAATTGAAACAGTAATCAAAATTCTCCCAAAAAAAAAAAATACCAAGACCAATGCCAGATGGAATCACAAGTATATTCTACCAAACTTTCAAAGACAAACTAAAACCTATCTTGCTCAAACTCTTCCCAAAAATGGAGAAAGAAGAAATACTTCCAAACATTTTATGAGATTAACATTATGCTAATACCCCCAAAAAAAGGCAACACAAAAAAAAATTTTAGACCAATTTCCTTAATGAATACAGATATGAAAATCCTCAATAAAATCTTAGCAAACTGAATCTCACAATGCACTGAAAGGACTATACATGACCAAGAGGAATTTACACCAGGAACATAAAGACAGTTCAACACATAAAATCAATCAAAATAATTTACCACATCAACAAAAAAGAAAATTGAAACCATATGATCATATCAATAGATGTCAACAAAGCATTTGATAAGACTGAGCATCAATTTATGTTGAAAACTGGAGATAAATGAAACATATCTCAATATAATAAAAGCCACACTGACAAATCCACAGCTAGAATGATATCAATGGAGAACAAATGAAAGTCTTTCCACTAAGATATGGTACAAGATAAGGATGTCCACTGATATAGTATTAAAAGTCCCAGCTTGAGCAATCAGCAAAATAAAATTAAAAAAGAAGTTGAATTGGGAAAGCAGTAGTAAAGCTATCAGTACTTGCAGATGATCTACTTACAAAGAAAGTCCCAAAGATACCACAGAAAAATTAAAACAATAAACCAGTTCAGCAAAGCAGCAAGATATAAAAACAACACCAAACGTCAATTGCTTTCTTATATGCAAACAACCAGCTAGAAAAAGAAATTAAGAACTCCATCTCATTTACAATCTAACAAAAGAAATTAAATATCTTGGGAATAAATCTAACAAAGGATGTGAAGGACCATAAGGAAAACCTAAAACATTGTTCAAAGAAGAAGAAGACACAAATAAAGGGAAAGATATTCCCTGGTCATGGCTAGAAAAAAATCAACATTGTCAAAATGGTCATACTATCCAAAGTGATTTACACATTCTATGCAATCCCAATAAAAATCTTGAAAGCAACAGAACAAATATTACTGAAATTCAACAAAAGACACTTTGAATAGCCAAAGTTCTTCTGACTTAAAAATAGCAGAACGGTGGTATTACACTTCCAGACTTCAAACTATACTATAAAGCCATACTAATTACTACAATATAGTACTGGAACAAAAACAGACAGATAGAATAATGGAACAAAAATAAGACTGCACATGTATGGGCAAATAACCTATGACAAAGGAGTGAAGAATATGCACTGGAATAAGGGTAGCATCTTCAACAATGGCATTAGAAAAGTTGGATTACCACATGCAAAAGAATAAAACTATACTACTAATTCATGCCAGACTTGAATGTAAGACCTAAAGACATGGAAGAAAACATAGCCCAAAACTCCATTAACATAACCTTCAGAAACAGCTTTACAGAATCAACTCAAGCAGCAAGAAAAACAACAGAGAATATAAACAAGTGCTACTATATCAAACTGAAAAGTTCTGTACAGCAAGAGAAAGTAAGCAAAACGAACAGATATCCTACTGAATAGGAAAAAATATTTGTATACCATACATCTAACAAGGGACTGATATCAAAGACCAACAAAGAGCTTATACAGCTAACAAAAAGAAAACAACTTGATCAAAAAATGGGCAGAAGAGCTAAACAGGCACTTTATTCAAGAAGGTATTTAAATGGCCAACAGGCACATGAAAAAAATGTTCATCATCATTAATCAGGGAAATGCAAATCAAAATCACAATGAGATACCACCTCACATCTGTAAAAATGGTCCATATTGGCCCTTCCTGGTGGTGCAGCGGGTTAAAGCACAGCACTAAGAAGCTAAAGCCACTTCTGCATGAGTTCGATTCCCGCCTGCCCCGGAGGTGACCACATGGCGTGGCAGACCTCTCCTGACCGGCCCGCTGCTCCCCTCAGCAGTGTACTTCATCGATCTGCCTGTTCTGTTCCCCGCTCTGTCTCTGGTGAAGCCTCTCGCCGCCCCTGAGCCTCTGGCCTGTACCCCAGTTCTGTATGTACAAATAAAATAAATCTTTAAAAAAAATGGTCCATATTAAAAAAATCCAAGAAATAGCAATGACTGTTGAAGATATAGAGAAAAAGGAACCCTCTAATATATTGGTGGGAATGTAGGCTGTAGCAGCCCCAATGGAAAGCACGTAGTGGTTCCTCAAAAGGTTAAAAATGGATCTGCCATCTAACCCAACAATTCCAACGTAAGACATCTACCCAATGAACACAAAACACTAATTCAAAAGAAAACCTACACTCCTGTGTTTAAAGCAGCACTATTTACAATAGCTAATCTAAATGTCCCAGAACAGATAAGTGAATCAATAAGGTGTTGTGGTATATGAATAAGATGAAAAACTACACAGGGATCAAAAAAGATAAACTTGTGACATTTGTAGCAACATGAAAGGGAATATGCTAAGTAAAATGAGCCAGAAAAAGAAAGATAAATACTGGATGCTATCTCTTATGTGTAGAATATAGAGGAAACAAAGTAAGGGGCAGATAACGACAAACTTTAAAAACAAGCCTTGAAAGATGAGATTTGAGGTATCCAGCACCAGAATGGACAGGGAAAAGAAATGGGAGAGAAATCCAGTGGGGCTGAGGGACAAGAGAAAAAGCACAATCAACAGACTACAGGTGTTTTGGTGGCGGGAGAACTGTAGGGATAACACCTGAGGCAAAAAATTCCTATACTGTAAAAAATTAACAAGGAAATAAAAAAATGGTACTTCATTAAAAATAAATTAGTTAATTAAATAAATAAAGGGGTTTTTTTACATGAAGCTAAAGTAGGACGATGTCAAACAACTAGTTTATAGCTGAACTTCTACATTTTAAGTTTCCTGCTGCTCTTGAAACCCACATGTACTCATCATATAATATTCTCCAACAATGCAATTTTTGATGTTTAAAAATAAATCTTTTATATATATAATACTTTATATGGAAATATTTATACATTCAAAGTACTTCAAATGTGAGGCATATAAATGTTCACTAATGCCAGCTGAAAGTGTGGAGCAATAGCACCCAGCAAAACCCTCCTGTTAGCTTCACTAAAAAAAAAAAATCAATGTTGACCTTCAGTCTTTTGAGTGAAGTGAACAATAAGCAATTATATCTTTTTGATCAAAACAGAAACAGTGTTTTTTCATACCTACAATAGGGCTTTTTAGTGAAAAAATAACGGAAACATAGAGATAAAAACATACTGGAATTTTTAAAACATAAGTTCTCTTTAAACAGGTTTGCTTGAAAATTTTTTTTCTCACATGATCCCTACTCATAATTTTGATGTGAGAAATCATATGTTCTATTTCTTTAAAAGATGAAACAATTAAATGACTTCTCTAAGTTGCTACACTATCAGCAAATTAATATATCATCTCTCTATTACTTTCTCTTCTCAACCTAAATGTCTATTTGTTTGATTACTGCTAAACTTGCCAGTGATTATCAAAATGTACAAGACAAACATGGAATACTCTATTTATCCTGTTATTATTAAGCTGAATAACCCTTCTAAAAAAAATTAAGTGCCAGTAGTTAGAACAGCATCATTAGAATGTTGGTATATCATCAGGGTCCACTGGACCATATTTTAGTATTTGAGATTTTTTTTGAGCAATTACAACTATATGTAGAAATTACTGATCATGACCTTTATTCTTTCTTACATGTCCTTCAAAGAACAAAATTAAATCTACTCTCTGTTTAATAGAATAAGGTTCAAATTTATTTTGCAATTACCATACAGAGCTATTTAATCCATTTATAAACCAAAGATATACTTGAGATCTTAGTGATTTTATGTAACCTATAATTTAAAGAATTAAATCATCCCAGATATTATTTTGTCATTACTCATTCATTATTTCCAACTAGGCTAAAAAACTAAAAGCTAAAATTAAACGAAAATTGGCAAATGAATGAATTTCCAAATAATAGTGAAATAATAACTGTATTGTACCTTTGAACATTGCTAACAGACCTTAAGATTTCTCATCACAAAGGAAAAAGTTGTAACTGGTTACATATTCAATATGTTGTGGTGATCCTCTCCCTAACAAATGTGTATACTGAATCATTAGGTTGTGTATCTGAAACTCACATTTTATGTCAATTATAACTCAATGAAAATGTCATTTATTAGAAAAATAAAAAGAGTAAAATAATTATACTTTCTTATTATACTGCCTACAATACCATTTCTCAAGAAAGTAAAATGACAGAATGGCAGTTTTGCAGTCTATCTTTAGGCTTTTGTGTAAAGGACAATTAACATCATAGCCCTACAACTGTATCCTTAGAAAGCGCTGCTTGCAAAGCTGGCCCCTGGCTGGATTAAGGGACCTTGACTAGTAACAATTCTCTACACTAACAAAACTTTTCCTGAATGTAAGGGTGACTCACTCTACCTAAACGAAGAACCAGAACAATATTCTTTCATGTTTGCTGAATACATGCTTTCCCCCTGGAGTCTGGAACTTGCTGCACAGTAGTCAGAGGGTGCCTCAGTGTCTAGTGGGTTTCCATGTGAAAACCTCATGCAAATGTTGCTATATTTTTGATGCTAAGGAAAGGATGGGCTGTTGACTCCATGATGTAAAGGAGAGAGCATAAAAAGCCTTACAGATTCCCTGACTCAGTCTGTGTGAATATGCCTGTGAGCAGTTGTATATCCTTATTCTGTTTCTGTAATAGAGTTTAGCCATGAGAATAGCTACAAGCTGAATCAGAAGATATAGAACATTTTATTTTCTGCCTGCAATGGTAATTACTTGGAGAAAGCAATTTGCACATACTAGGTAAATCAGAAGATGGTCAAGTATATAAGTGAATTCTCAGAATGTGAGTCTTCAAATGACTACTGTGCATTTACTCAAACTCAAAAATCAGTAAGCAAGCAACATATTCCTAAAAGCAAAAAGAAAATATGGCATGCTCACCTACGCAGATATTCAACATGAAAGACAATATTTACAAAAAGAACCAGGACCATTATACCATTATATTTTGCTGAAAGGAGATGTGATGGTTTTCTTTCAACTTTTATGGTATTTGTGCATCAAAATCCATGTATAACAAAAATGTTTGCTATATATAAATTCTAATTAAAATTTCTTAATGCTGCTTTTCTCTAACTCTTTATTCTTAATTCCATTAATTTTTCATAATAGATGGCAAATCATGCTAACAGGGTTAAAAAATAATCTTATATAAATATGCAAAGTTTAAATATAAACAAATATGTCTCTATGGAATATAATTATATACACTTTATTTAAACAAAATTTATACTTGAACTTTGCATATTAATATAAGATTACTAATTTATTGAGTCAGTGATTATTAAATAATTCATGACAATTCATTCACATAAATTACCAACCCTAAGAAATTACATACAAGCAAAAAATTTAGGCTGTTTGTATAAGTTTGTTAAACCTATAAACTTTTGACATCTGCATATGAAAACCAACAAAGGATGGGTTAACTACATAGCATTACAAATAGTTTATATTCACACTACAAATGATTTTTGCCTGTATTTACATAAGAGACATCTATAATTATTTTTCCATTCTGAATATCCAGAATTTGTTCTGTCAAGCATTAAAATGTTAGGAATCCTTGACCTTTTATAATAACAGACCAAGCAAGAGAGAGAGGAAATACTCAGTTTGGTAGTCACTGACTTCTGTGAAGGTTAGCAGACATTTAAAAAAAACTTGCTTTAGATGATTACATGCATTAACTTCCTTGAAATGTCAAGGAGAGATGCTCTTAGATGTTACTATACGTTAAAAGTAAAAGGGGACTCACCAGTTTACCCCATCTGCTTCTACCCAGGCAAAGCGGTACTCATTGACCCGAAGCATCAGCTGCAGACACCCAGCAACACACTGCACATACTGAGAGCTCTATGCAAGAAGGAAGACAAAGTTTAGTCAAAGATGGTACATGTTTGAAAAGTCTGAGCTTTTACTTTTACTGATGTTTCTTATCAGAACAACAAAATTTCTTAATATTAAAAGTCAAAACTTACTCTTGCTTTCCTATCTATCAAAATGAAGCTGATTTTTCTGCCAAACTAAGCCTACACAATTCAAGGTTGCTTGACATACACAGTTAGGGAGAAAAAAGGAAAAAATTAATTCCTTGATATTGTTTGGTAAGTAGCAATACTTTTCAATGCTTTATTTACCGCTTAGTGTAGAGAATAGAGCTCATCACAATTATAGAAATACCAAAGAACAAGAAAATAAGAGAAAAGTGTATACTTTGAGGCAGACCTATATTTTAATGGACTTAGGTGAGTTACTGGACCTTTCTTGTACTTAGTATCTTTGTTCTTAATGAGGATAACATCCCCAAGTATACTCAAGGAATTTAGAATTAAATGAATGAATTCATTTAGCACATACAAGCCATTTCGTAGAAATGGGAACTTTAAAGAAAAAGTTATACAGCATATAAGAAGCCTAATTAACACTAGAAAAGACTGATTTTTAAAAACTGTTAGTCCAAAAGCACAGTCTTAGTCAAATACTGATTAAATCTAAATCTTGGAATAAACCAGAATATCACCAGAAAGTCACTGGCTCCTCCATTTTACCAAAGCTAGGTCTTTTAAAGTAAAATTTACAAGGAGCCTACTTCTACCAGAAACGACAAGATAAGAAGAAATTTCATATTACCCTTAAGAAAAGAACATACTAATTTATAAAAGAAAATGGAGAATCGCTGATGTTACATCGATTTACAAAAACTAATATACATGATGCTATTAAGCTCATTTTAATTTTAAACAAAGTTTGTTGAAACTTACAAAAACACAATAGTGAATGTACAATTGCCATAATAATCAAAAGTTATCAAGAAAAAGTTCTTCTTTCACTCCCAGCAAGAGATAAAAAGTGACCATTAGTTAAAGGTCAGGACCAGCATCTCACACACCTCCTTTAAAATTAATTTTAAAACCATTCTTACCTTTCACCGAGAAAAGATACTCAGCCCTTTCCCTACCCAGGAGGCACAGCTCCAGCAGGGTCTGTATCCCATTCCTCCCACCTAATGTCTATCAGTCAGACCCCTCCAGTTCATCTTCAGTTTGTTTGTTTGATGATAATCCTCTCCCCAGCCTCTAAATATACTCAATCCTTTCCCATCTTAAAATTATCCCCATTACTGCATCTTTCTTCACCCCAGTACTTATCACCAAACATTTACCTGTCTTCTATCTTACCACGCCACTAATACAGCAAATGACAAGATTACCAGTGATGTTAATTACCAGTTCCAACAGCTATTTTTACCTGAGAAGTGGCCAGTTCTCTCCAACTATTTACTAAACTCTCCCTTTGTGTATTCTCCATTTACATTGACTCACATGCTCTAAGTTTTACATCCAAGGTTGATCTACTCACCGTGAAAGAAATACAGCAGCATAGCATAATGGTTAAGAACAAAGATCCTAGAAACTAATCTACCACACTCAGCCACTTATAATTTATTTAACTTTGAATAAACTTCCTACCTACAAAGCAGATTAATAGGACAAACCCTACAGTGTGAGCAAATAATTTCATTAATGTTTGAAAGTTTTCAATATTACCTGTCACGTAATATCCACCAAGTGTTTGCGGCTGCATCTATTATTTTTTTGTTTTCTCCAATGGAAATAATAACTTCCATAGTATCACATACCAATCTCTACACTTGTACTATGTGTGTGTCTGTGTGTGTAACACATATTTATCACTCATCTCCATTTGTAGAGTGGAAACATGCATCTGATGAGGTGTGAATCTATTTCCCCATCTACTTTTGTAAACTAATGTTACCTGAATAAAGGGGGAAAGAATAATTTCCAATAGACCAAAATGTGGTAAAGTTTAGTATTTTTATCACAGCACTTAAGCACAATCCTAGTAAATAGCAGCATTTTAAAAGTGTTTGTTTACTGAATAATTATTCTTCCATTTGACCTTTATTTTTGGCTAATTTGTCATTTGGCTTTAGAAGGAAAACAGTAGAACAGAAAGTATTGTGATGTATTTGGTCCAACTAAAGTCATTTTTGTTTTACACCTATCAAGATTTTTAGGAAAAGGACCAAACGTAGACAGCTCCAAATTTTATATTATCATTTCCCGTAAGTTGATTTCTATTATGACATAGGAATGTCTCCCTATATGCCAAACAAGTCAGTGCAATCACCAACCTTGATCTTTGCTTGCTGTGTATTTTTCCTTTTGTTAGTATTTCCTATTCTATTAGCAGACACTATGACATTTGAAAAGTATTCTTGAAATAGCTATAATTGCTGATAGAAAATCCTCAAATGTCACACAATTTCATATAAAGGCAAAGTAAACAAGAACTGAAAGGCAAAGAAACACTCTATTTTACATGACAATATTGAGAATCACCAAACTGATGAAGTAGTATTTGAGTTGATAAAATATTGCTCCTCCGAAACAGGAATGTCACATGAAAGAATCAAATAAGGAAGAGACTCTCTAAGCTTTCTCTCTGAGTTGTAGCAGAGTATCACCTTTTCTCAGATAACCTCTTTATGAATCCCCTTAATGTCTATGCTCAGAACCCCCAAGGAGGGTGCCTATATAATTAGGTATTATTAAATGTAGTCATAAACTGGAGGTATGACTTGTCAAATATTATGGAGCAATGCTGCTATTTGCGTACATAATTTTTAATGACCTCAATTTTACAGGAGATGTTTTGTGTATCCAATCAGTAGAGAGCAGAATAAATAAGTTACTCAATACCCTTCATTACCCTTCACAAGACTAAAGCAGTTAGAATTTCTGTGCAACAGTGTAGAAATCCTGAGTGATATGTAGCTCTTTTTAAAACTCCACTGCAAGAAATTTCAATATCCTTCACACAAAGAGGTATAGCCCAAATACCAAACTCAGTTCAATGTGTAAGAGGCAGAAGTACAATTTCCAAGCCAAGAGCATGGGCGAAAACTGACCAGCTAAAAGCTCCACCCACAGAAGTATGGCCATGACAAGGAATGAGTAGACAGAAAAACTCAACAAATGGCCTTATGAGTCCTGAGGGGAATATTATACCACAGAAAGAGATAAGTTCCCAGAACCCAAGCAAAAAGAAACTAAAAACTGATTCTTCCTAAGGGAACTCAAAAATTCCATGATAAAGAAATTTGAAGAGCACAGAAAAGTGGATCCAAGAGGTTTAAGAAAATTCAACATAACAACATTAATGCCCTCAAAATAAAATCAGAAGAATTAATAGTCTAAATATGAAATAACAGAACTGCAGGTTGTAAAAGATATTTCATACTGTAGAAGGTATGAAAGTAGACTTGGAAGAGAAAAACCAGTGAATCTGAAAACCTAAATATACAATGAAGCAATAGAAGAGGGAAAAAGAGAAATACAGGGAAAAAATGGAAGAACACTTCAAGAACCAGCCAAAACCATGAATAACGGTAACATAAGAATAATGTGTATTCCAGAAGGGGAAGAGAGAAAGGAATAGAGAACTTATTTATGTGAAACTGGAGAAGGGACTAAATACACAAATCTATGAAGCAAAACAACAGCTGAGTACCTAAATAAAATGAGCTCTAAACCAAGACATATAATAGTGAAACTTCTAAAAACTCAAAAAAAGAAAAAATATTGTAGTCAGTGAGGGGCAAGAAGTAGTTAGCCTATAAAGCAATCCAGTCAGAAAAACATCAAACATCTGTGAAGAAACACTGGAGGTAAGGAGAGAATAGAACATTATAAAAAAAAAAAAAAAAAAGACAGCCAGACAAGAATACTCTGCTTTGACTCTTCTTTAGATATGAGGAAGAATAAAAGGCCTTCTCAGACAAACAGAAACTGAGAGTTTGCAAAAACTAGACACTCCTCCCCAAGAAATAATGAAAGGAACTTCAGTATCTAAGCAAAAATTGCAAAATATACACAAAGAATTGAAAAAGGAAACAGATACAACCAAAAAAAATAAAGGGCAAAGGACAGCAACAGAGTTTCAAATATCATTGATCAATATCACCAATGATATTCAACTTTCATCTATCTCCAGGACACACATCTGAGCTCAAAAATAATCAAGACTCAAGAAAAAGTGTTAGGAAACAATCCTGTAAGTGAATGGGAAACAAAGGAAGGTGGAGATAAGCATGCTTGTATCTGACAAAACAGATTTCCTGTTTTAAAAAAAAGGTAAGAAAAGACAGGGATAGACATGATATAATCATTAGGGGAACAATACATCCAGAAGCTATAATACTCATCAATATATAGTCACCAAACAAAGAAGCACCAATAGCATGACAGACCTCTCCTGACCCACCCCCACTGCTCCGCTCAGCAGTGTATTTTACTTGATCTGCCTGTTCTGCTCTCCACTCTGTCTCTGGTGAATTCTCTCATCTCCTGCACCTCTGACCTGTATCCCAGTTCTCATATACATAAATAAATCTTTAAAAAAAAAAAAAAGGAGCTCCAAAATATATTTGGGAACTACTTTCAAGCCTGAAAAAAATAAATTTGTGGTAGAAGATTTCAACAACCCTCTCACCAACAGACAGATCAATGACACAGAAAACGAGTAAGGACACAATAGCATTAAGCAAAGAATAGACAGCAAGGACCTAATAGACATCTATAAGACATTACATCCCAGAAAAGAAGAAAATACATTTTTTTTCAAGTGCACAAGGAACACTGTCCAGGACTGACCACACATTGAATCACAGAACAAGTATTAACAAATGGGATTCACGTGCCTTGTTGATAGTCACATAAAATGGTTTAGAAGAGAGATTTTACTAATCACAAAAGTTCAGCTAAATTATCTTTAGCAAATCACTTAAGCTTTTAAACTTGCTTTATTATCAATGAAGGAAAATAATACTAATTTCAGTAGCAGATTTTTTAAAATATGGAAGTAACTAAAATCAGTTTCTATAAAGCACTAAAACATTGTAAGTTATGATTATTATCACCTCATATTTTTTTTTTAAGATTTATTTATTTGTACATACAGAACTGGGGTACAGGCCAGAGATTAAGGGGCGGTGAGAGGCTTCACCAGAGACAGAGTGGGGAACAGAACAGGCAGATCGATGAAGTACACTGCTGAGGGGAGCAGCAGGCGGGCCAGGAGAGGTCTGCCACGCCATGTGGTCACCTCTGGGGCAGGCGGGAATCGAACTCACGTGGAAGTGGCTTTAGCTTCTCAGTGCAGTGCTTTAACCCGCTGAGCCACCAGGGAGGGCCATATTACCATCTCATATTAAGGAACTATAAAACATGTAGCTCAAAACTTTTCTTGAAGTTGGCATATTAAAAGGGATCCTCTAATCAATATTTATAAAATACCTAGATTGAATGATATCTAACTGAAGATGCAATCTTACAGAAAAAGTAATTTCATTATTAACTTAAAAATTTACAAATCTTCGGCCCTCCCTAGTGGCGCAGCGGGTTAAAGCACAGCACTGAGAAGCTAAAGCCACTTCCCCATGAGTTCAATTCCCGCCTGTCCCGGAGGTGACCACATGGCGTGGCAGACCTCTCCTGACCCGCCCGCTGCTCCCCTCAGCAGTTACTTCATCTATCTGCCTGTTCTGCTCCCCACTCTGTCTCTGGTGAAGCCTCTCACCACCCCTGAGCCTCTGGCCTGTACCCCAGTTCTGTATAAACAAATAAAAAAAAATTTACAAATCTTCAAATATTACTTTCAATTGAATTTGCTTAGGCATATAGCTCAATTATATGACTACTGGGATTCTTTATTAGAGGCAAAAATAATATGGACTTAAAGTATGATTTACTTTATAAATTACTGCTTTACATACAACTTTTAAGAACACATCTAAAGCAACCTTATTATTATCAGCACTATGCTTTGATAATGACTGTAAAAGAAAATCTTGTAGTAAAATACTTTACCATTTAATTTTCTTTTGCATTGCCAGATGCCTCTCCAAGCAATCCTTCCAAATTTCTGATCATAAAATTTAAAACTTAAACTTTTCTATTTCCTCTTTTTAGCATTCATTTTGTATATATATTGTACTTATCCTCAATATTTTCAGTGTGTTAAAGATTTTAGTAAGGTATAAAGCAAGTGAACAATGAAAATCATCCAAGAATTGGTTTAGGTAAATAACAATGTTCTTAAAGCTTACACAAAACAATGTAACTGAATTATTTTGGATTCTCACAGACTTTACAACTCACCAGACAGAGAAAACTACACTTAAATAAACAGGCCTGAACTGTACGAATCACTGCCACAGTTCACTTACTCTGCTATCTGGGGATTACTTTTGATGTACTTGGCAACAAAGTAGTAAAGAACTAAATCACTTCTTCAAAAAGATTCCACTTTTTTTAAAAGACTGAAAAGTACTACATACAATTAAATTAAAAGCAAAGCTGTAAAGTCAATGGCACATTAACAAGCTATTACTGCCACAGAAAAACATTTCAGGAATTTGGTGAAAAATTTTTCAAAAGTTAAGTTTTTTCTCTCATTCTAAAAATGGTGAATCTTGAAAATATCATGCTAAGTGAAAATAGATACTCATAGGCAATCATGTGATTTATTTATAATTATATGATTCATTCATAAGAAATACCCAGAAGCAAATCCAAAGACACAAAGTGGCTGCCTTGGTTGGCAGCAGGGATGGGGAATGACTATTAGTGTGTTTCTTTTTCAGATACTCAAAATGTTAAGAAGATCAGATTGTGGAAATGGTTGCACACTTCTATGAATATACTAAAACCTACAGAAATAAATGGATTTTATGGCATGAAAAATACATCTTGTAAAATAAACAAGCAAAACTGGAAATTTACCTTCTCTTTCATACATGCCACATTTCTAAGTGTTTAGTATCCATCACAAAGGACAGGTATATAATACATTTCCATCACTATGGAATGTTCTATTAGACAGAACTGCTTACGAACATTAAAAGGCAAGATAAAAATAAGCAATAAGGAGAACCTAACAACTTAAGTTACCTATCACTAATAAAACTATCTATCTGACACAAGCTATGCAACGTCCATCGTCTTGACAGATTCCGGGTAGATTGGGATAAGTTCTGGAAAATCAGACTGTCCACTGCTAACTTATGTTATGACCTCCCTTTTTTGTATAAACATAATAACAAAATATTCTGAGCAACATTCAGTTTATAACTGGATTGTCTTAGCCACACAGGCGGCTGCCTGGTTCAGGCAAGCTGCCCCAGGAGGAGAAATTCCTCTGTCTCCTGAGACAAAAGGCAAGCCCCAGGAGAAATAAGACCCCAGGACATAAAAACTCCTGGGAAGCTTCCTTGGTTTCTTTAAATAAAAAAGCAAACCTCAGATAAGGCATCCAGGGCATAATGGACAAATTTTAACCTTGACTACACAGGTGTTGTTTCATATACAACTGTACAACTTTCTCTTAATTTACTCCTTTTTAAAACAAGCACTGATAACACTGCTAATACAATTTATTACTACCCCAAGACCCCTAACAACCTTTTGCTAACAAGCTCACCCCTTCCAGACCCCTCTTCCTTTGAGTGATAACTAGACAGCTGTATACATGATAACTATCACAAAATGTATAATCTATTATACCATAAATTGTTAAGAAAAGAATGCTTTTTCCCCTTGTCCTTGAGAATGTTTTATGGAGATATCTCATTAACTTACCCTATACATTATTACAATTAACCACTTATTACACAGTATAAATAAAGACCTACCGAAGGGGAAGGATGAAGACTTGCAACCTATCCTGACTCCCGTGTCTTCCTCGCACCCGCTCCTGTCTCCCCTTTTGGAATCTCTGCTCACCGACGCCTTCCCATCTTAGGGTCCTGCCTGTGCTGCCTCCAGACACCTCAAAAGTTGGAGCTAGTCTCCGACATCTATCTAGCAATAATTAATGTGAAACAAGGTCTACAACAAAAATAGAGAACAGGACAGGTCAACTTCCACATATCTAACAAACCAGGCAGAGGAGAAAGAAAAACAAACCAGAAAAGAAATCCCACATTCTCACTAACCCTCCAAAGTTTCTTGTCAGGGCATCTACTCAACAATCTACTTCCTGGGCTGTGCTGCTTCCTCAGAACAAAAGAAACTTGACAATTCACACTGAAGAGCCAGTAAAGAAGCATATAGTTTATAGTAAGCACCTATAATTTGATATTATTTTACAAATGTAATAGTCCGTTTAGAACTTAGAATGATACTTTGTTGGTCATTTTAAATGATAAGAACTATTGGTTCATGCCTTTTTCTCACTTTGCAGCATAAAACTTTCGTCTATACTGACATCAAGTGGCAGTATCATATAATGCAGCTTACCAAATAGTTCTGACAACCTAAAAGAATTTTAAGATACAATAAAATATTTCTTTAAACCTGAATAGGCTTTGTGACATGAAGAAAACCTAAAGATATAATACTCCAGTTTAGCTGCCTCAAAAATAATTCTCTCAGTAAGCAATTAATTTCTTAGGAGGTTTTGCCATTCATTAGCTTTATTACCTGCAACAAGCTAAAATACCTTTCTGCACAACTAACTCATAAACCATGAGTAAGACCTTTGTCAAAAAGCAAGTAAGAATATTCAAAGATATATAAAGATAAAATGAGTAAAACAGTACTATACACATAGTAAATATTCAATAAGTATTAACTACCCGTTGATTCTTCTACTACAACTATCAAAGAAAGGGCTAACAGACTAATCTCAGTTTATGAAGGCTACTTTTCAAGCTGATAGCTATCTGAAAAAGAACCTTCAAGAAAGAGACTGAGAATATGTTCAGATTTCAAGGGTACCAACAGAAAGCAGGTGGGAAATCAAAGAGCACCTTGTTCTAGTACATCTGAAGTCAGACTATGGTTTTGATTCTACAATGGCAAAACTATACTTTGAGGGATCATTTCTATAGTTTATTACTCAAGGGGCCTGAAAAAAAGAACAGGAAAAGCCAAGTCTCATGTCTACCAACAGGAAAAAGTGATCATCACAAAACAAATATTTATGTAGTTTTAATTATACCATTAATCCAACTGGAGATGAAAACAATTTCATAGATTTACATTTGGGGAACTAGTAAACACTTTCAAAACTGTAGAAGTCCACAACTCAAAAATAAATTTATATTTAGGATGTTAATGTTAGGAGATCAGCAAATTAAGAAGGAATATACTTACATCACTTGAAGAGACTGTTCCTGTTTCAACAGCGACACCGCTACCACGCAGTTTCTATTATGAAATAAATAACTTATTACTTAGTTTTGTTTTTAATTTTATTCTAATTTATCAGCTTATGTATGGGAGTTAATTATATTTTATAATCTTTTCCCTAATCCTATTTAACAAAGTACCACCAACTAGTAAAAAGCATAGGGATGTTATAAAATATTCCAAATATCATTATGGTGTTCCAGATAATAACTTAATCAATAAATTACTTAAACTGAAACAGAAATAAGTTGAATATTAGGCTCTAGCTAAATTCATAAGTGAAGCTAGTACAAATTTCCAGGTCTCAGGAGTTACCTACTGAGTTGTTTCCCCAAAAAGACACTGCCTTAAGCTGAGCCATCTATACTATATTCCATCGTAAAGTGTTCAAAACAGGTACCTGATGATGGGAAGATACTACACAAAACCTAAAATTAGGTTATCCACAGCGACATGAACAAGTTATAGTATCAAATCTCATATACTCATATACGTAAAAGTACAGTATATGTATCTCATATACTGTAAAGAAATGATCAAAGAAAAGTTAAGAGTGAAAATCAGAAGCTGAATGTACAAGAGAAGAGTGAAAATGAATAAATTTCTAAAAGGAAATTTTGATTTTTTTCAATAATTAAATAGTAAGTGCTAGGCATGTGCCCCCGTAACCTAAGAACAATCTTAAAACTACCAAACACTCCTAAATTTCACTATAAAGTCAAAGAATAAAATACCCAAAATTGCTGCTAAGTTGGATTTTTGATAGCTCATTTTCATTAGAATCTTGTAAATGTTGTCCCTTTTAAGGACAGAGAAAATATCTAAGAGACAAAGAAGCCAGCCAAATAGAGAACTATCACGGAATATTTAAGCTAAGCAGCAAGTAAAAATCACCAATGATCCTGTACTTCATTCTTTAAACAAGAACTCTGTAATATAATCCTGATAAAACACCATGGAAGACATGTCTTTTCACAGTAAGATAGTGTGATCCAGAGCCCAGCAGAAGCAGTGAATAGACTCTGAGAAGCAAAGCCAGAATGAACCCAACAGCCTGAAGTCACCTGTAGCAGAAGGACTTGCAAAGCAGAAATGCCACACCATAACAAAAATCATTGATGGTGCGATAAAAAGAACGAGCTAGGAAGATATAGAACATATTTTGAGCATTTATCTAATACCAAGAAGCTCAATTCTAATATAAACTGTCCTACACATTGAAACATTTCCTTCAGCTACTGACAAGAGATATATTTCCCCCAATTGGTGGATATGGCTACAAAGATAGTTAATGGTTCCAAAAGAGAAAAATCATCTGTGAGGCACAAAATAAATGTTTCTTTTATGAGGAAAAGTTTGTGATGAAAATACAACCCATGATCTTAGTGGTAGTGGTAAACTACAGTATCTTTCCAAGAAATTTTCATTTTATGAATTCAGCTACAGAAGAACCTCATTACCACTATGCATGAAAGCAGAATGTAATCTGTTCAAAGGAAAAACTTCAAAATAGGAAAAAAAAATAATAATAATGGTGAGGGGAAGAAGAGTTTAACTATTTAACTAGTAAGCATTCTGAACCCAAATGATACTGAGAAAGTTTAAATCTCGTCTTCACACCCATTCTTTCATGCTCTAAATATCTTATGTTGAAACACCTCAAAAACTCAGCAATATCTGTAAATGTGTGGTTCCTGTGAAATACTTTTTAAAATGTAAGCCAAAACAAGTGCTAGAATATCCTAATCCAAGAACAAAAAAAAAAAAATCAGTGAGACTCCCATCAAAAAAGGCAGGCAGTGACAAGATTTAAAAAAAAAAAAAATCTTAGCAAAATGTCATCATGGGTCTCTTATGCCTCAATATAAAATCTAAGAAAACATTAAATTTGAAGTTTAAATTACAAAAATTTATTTCCAATAGACATTTATTTGTAATCTAACACTAACATTGTAATGACCAACATTACTTCTGGTTCCATTTTGCCATGTCACCAATCCTATACCAAACTATCTCATAGTCTTTTCTTTCCCAGAATACTCTTCCCACACACCTTCATTCACTCCTTTTCTAAATATCATTCCCATCAAGTCTCCCCACCCACCCACCCCCAGTTGAACCTAATGCTTTCCACTGGAGCATAAAATAAAGGAACACTCCACTTAGCCGAGTGTCAGATCTTTTGCCATGGCAACAAAACAGAAAAATTGCCTTTTCCCAACTGTTAAATCAGCAAGTTACCTGCCTCCATGGAGAAGTATGGTTACAGCAGCCTCAAAGCAACCAAAGTAACTAATGAGCAAGCTTAATGATTAGGCTTCAATCTCCCCAAGATGCAGTGAAACCCTGAGAAGATGTCACTGTGTGAGACAGTTTGTGAAAGCTGGACCAAACAGCTCCTGGCTTACCTAAGTGTGCTGGAAGACAAGTTCAGAATCTTTGTCAAGACTAGGGTAAATGGATTACTTACAATCTATAATTTGAAATTTGAACCAGGTTCTTTACTGGTGTAACTAATTATACAGCATGGCCTGGATACATGATCAGGAGTTTCCCACTAGCAACTTTTGGAAAACTCTCCCAAAACCAAGATTTCCTGCACAAGTCTTGGGTGGTTCATAGTCCATGGAAACCATGCCTGAAAGTTGCTCAGTCCAAAGCTTGCCTTTTCTCTCCTGCTGGAATGTTTCTCTTCCTTTATTACAAGCCTTGAATAAATATGCTCTTTGGAACTGTTGGAGTCCTTTTAATTCTCCGACCTGTGTAATCTCAGCAGCCACCTGGAAGAAAGATACTCTCTACCCACTCAAAAGCAGAAATAAGAAATTCTCAAATGACAGAAAAGACATTGAGTTGAATACAGTCAAAGAAAAAGCAAGCATACTACCATTCCTAAAAGTAGTCTTACTTATCAAATTCAAATGGCATGATTTTAATATGAATTTTTTTTAATTTCAAATAATTACCATAAATAGCTTAAAAGAGAATATGGATGCTATTCCTTCTAAAGATTCTAAAAGAAATGTCTTTTACCTGTGAACTCAGCTGAGTTTTTATCCAATTAAAATAGTAATTTAAGTCACTGCCTTCCATCAATTCTTTTCCCCAAGCTGCCAACTTGGCAATAATTCTTGCTGCCTGAAAAATAAGGAATGCATTAAAATACTATGGATAAATCACATCATATACCTTAAAATTCAAGACGCAAAACTATTTGCCAAATGATTTAACAATTCTATAAAATTGCTAATCTTTCATTTTTAAAATATATTTTAAAATAGCGACATCTTTTTAAATTATTTCCATTAGAGTGAGACAAAATTAGTTGTGTTCTAAGAATTTCATGACCCTCCTGTATTTTTCTGGGATTCAAAAGTAGTAAGACGAGCAAGAATCCAATACAAAAAGTTTTCTTAAGAGGCAGGCTTTCATCAAATTACCAAAAAAAAAAAGTCTCGCCACCACTATACATCCTCACTTCAAGCTACTTGTAAGTGATCACATCTTAAACTTGTTTAAAATATATACTTAAAAATCTTTATGTTTTTTTAAACTAGGTATTCGAGGCCCTCCCTGGTGGCACAGCAGGTAAAAGCACAGCACTGAGAAGCTTAAGCCTCTTCAGCATGAGTTTGATCCCAGCCTGAGCTTGCATCAAATGTTTATTTGATCTTGATTACTGTTTATCAATTTTATTATAAAACAATCAATATCAGGAAGATATTTAAATTAGATATATACAATGAAAAAAAGCCTCAACAATTTAAAGGAAGAAAAGGTATTATTGGTCTTTAAAAATATTTCATGGGAAATGGTTCATGATTTGAAAAATGTAAAGCAGCCACAGAAAGGAGCAGCCTCAGGGCCTCCCCCACTAAGCCCACTCCACTCTCGGAATAGAAAAAGCTTGTACAAAACTTCAGTTTCTCAACCCTCTTCTAATAATTTCTCCACACTACATAAAAGATTTTCAGTGGTAAAGCTCTCAAAAAACAGCCCCAACGCTAACTTTAAAACAGGAGTGTGTTTACTATTAAAAAGCAATTAAATATTACTTAACTAAAATAAAAAATTAAACACTGCAGCTTCAAAGAAAATTTAATTTCTGAGGTCAAATTCAATTAATCCTGTCACTGACAATCAAAAGCTGTTTAAACATGTTTTTATGTCAATTTCAGACTAACTGATTTTATGCCATTTCAGGCAAATTCTATCTTCCTTGACTTCCCAGTATCCCCCACATTACTAAACATCAATTTAAAAAACTGCTGTGTGGCCCTCCCAGGTGGCGCAGCGGGTTAAAGCACAGCACTGAAAATCTAAAGCCACTTCCGCATGAGTTCCATCCCCGCCAGCCCGAGGTGACCACATGGTGTGGCAGACCTCTCCTGACCCACCCGCTGCTTCCCTCAGCAGTGTAGTTCGTCAATCTGCCTATTCTGTTCCCCACTCTGTCTCTCCTGAAGCCTCTCAACGCCCCTGAGCCTCTGGCCTGTATCCCAGTTCTGTATGCACTAATAAATAAATCTTTTAAAAAAAAAACTGCTGTGTGGGCCCTCCTTGGTGGTGCAACGGGTGAGGATGCAGCCCTGCAAGCTGGTGACAGCTGCTTCTGTGCAAGTTCAATCCCTGGCCCTGGAGGTGACCCATGTGGCGAGGCAGATCTCTCCTGACCTGCCCGCTATTCCCCTCAGCAGTGTGCTCCGCCGATCTGCCTGTTCTGCTCCCCACTGTACTCTGGTGAATCTCCTCACGGCCCCTGCACCCTTGCCCAGCTCTATATGCATAAATGAATAAATAAATCTTAAAAAAAAATGCTGTGAAAAGTCAACAACACAGCAGTTAATTCCTCTGGGAACTGGGAGGTTACCAGTGACAATATCTTTTAAAAATGTAAATAGCCCTGTTTTGTTTCCTTCCTAAATCAGAAATTTGATTAATGAAAAATTTACCATATGAACAGTAAAGAGATCCTGGCGATTCAGCATTGGCAGAAAGTAGGACCAGGCAGTGTTCTTGCTACGTTTAGCATACTCAAAGAAAATACTAACTCGCTGATGATTTTCCTAAAATAGAAAAAGAAAAGTGAGATCACCAATTAGAATACATTTTACAAAAGATTGTTAACAATATGCAACCTTTCATTTTATATCCTATCAGTGTGTTTTCTTCTCCCAGTGTCTATAAAATGTTAGTATGGATTGAGGCTAGCAATGGGAGTGGGCATAGATATTTTAAAAATAAAAACACCGTTAAAAACTATTATAAGGCGGTCCTCCCTGGTGGCACAGCGGGTTAAAGCACAGCACTGAGAAGCAAAAGCCGCTTCCGCATGAGTTCGATTCCTGCCTGCCCCAGAGGTGACCACATGGGGCGGCAGACCTCTCCTGACCGGCCCGCTGCTCCCCTCAGCAGTGTACTTCGTGGATCTGCCTGTTCTGTTCCCCACTCTGTCTCTGGTGAAGCCTCTCACCGCCCCTGAGCCTCTGGCTGTATGCACAAAATAAATAAATCTTAAAAAAAAAAAAAAAACTATTATAAGGCCCTCCCTGGTGGCGCAGTGGATTAAAGCACAGCACTGAGAAGCTAAAGCCACTTCCGCATCAGTTCGATTCCCGCCTGCCCCGGAAGTGACCACATGGCGTGGCAGACCTCTCCTGACGCGCCCGCTGCTCCCCTCAGCAGTGTATTTTGTCGATCTGCCAGTTCTGTTTCCCACTCTGTCTCTGGTGAAGCCTCTCACCGCCCCTGAGCCTTTGGCTTGTACCCCAGTTCTGTATGCACAAATAAATAAATCTTAAAAAAAAACTATTATAAGTTTAGGGTCTCCCTGGTGGTGTAGGGGTTAAAGACAGCACCATTAAGCTATCAGCCCAGCCTGCTAACCACTGCAGTTTGATCCCACCCGCCACACTCCCTAACCAAGGAGCTGGCCCACAAGGAATAGCAGAACTCTCCTGTATCTCCAGCTGCTCCCCTCAGCAATGTATTTCAGTACATATACCTGTTTTGCTACCCACTGGTGAAAGCTCTGACTTACTCCCTCCCCACCCCTACCTCTGGCCTATACCCCAGCTCTTGTATGCATAAGTAAATAAATCTTGTTTTAAAATGTTATAAGTTTAAATCAAGTGAGACAAAATAACAGGTCCCGGCTCTGTAAGCTGTAGCACCTTAAGTGACACTTCTCCTCAACCTGCACCTCTGACCTACCTACGGTCCCCTGTGTTGTTTCAACACAGTGATAAAACCATGTGAGCACACTGCTTCCACACAAACAAACTCAGGCAGAGGCAGACAGACCACAGATTAGCTTTAGATAGAAGCATTGACAAAAGCACTTCAAACTACTTATAAGCAGGCAAGGGAAACAGGAAACCAGAGAAACTCAAATGTTCAAGGTTATTCTTGCCATACAAACAGAAAAATCAGGGCAAATAAAGATAGTAAAAACAGCATGTCACACTAGCAGGATTTAGAGAAAAATTCATTCTGACTTCAAGTCATGCAAACTCTACCTCTCAATCTAAATTTCCTTTGTCTATCACTGGCTGAAATACATTTTCTGGTTCACTAAGTGAACATGGTTCCTAAATAACAATACATATGGAGGATCTGTTCCAGGAACTCCATGGATGTCTAAAATCAGGCATAGTAAAAAACTGTAGGTATACATTGTTTCCTCCTGTGCATATATAATACAGTTTAATCTACAAATTAGGCACAACAAGAGATTATCGATAACTAGTAACAAAAGAACAAGTGTAATAATATATTGTAATAAAAGCAATGAATGTGGCCTCTCTGCACCTTCCAATATCTTATATACATGTAATATTTTCACACTAGATTGACCATAAGTAACTTAAACCACAGAAAATGAAATCATGGCAAAGGGGCTACTGTATTGTCTGAAAACACAAACCAGGTAAGCAAAAATTTAAATTTTCAGACCAACATTTAATTCTTTTTAATTAACTATATTGGTTTTAATTTTAGGTCTGTACCAAAAAGTACCTATATGGAGAACAAACTACCTTTCCTCAAGTAGTAAGACATTATTTAGAATAAATAATTAGAATAGTTGTGATAATGAGTTTATAAAAGAACTTGAAGTTCAGAGAAGTCATCATCACTCCACTCCACTGGTGGATTATTTACAAAATTGTAGTACTTATTATATATTCTGTGTATACACAGAAATAAACAAAGTACCCTGCATATGTAAAGAGCAGAATCTACTTTGCATGTTTTAAATAAGCCATGTTCCTCTTCAGTCCCTGCTTTAAAACCTAAGCCTAAAGATGGTGGCAGAGTGAAGGCCCAGGCTTACCTCCTCCTACATGTGTAACTAAACTGCAGCAGAATAAGGCCAAAAGCCCTGGAGGATAAAACAGACCACAGCACACACTAGGAGCGACCGTTCAAAAGAAACGCAAACACTTTAAGTGAGCAGACCTTACTGTGCTACTGAGGCAGTAAGGGAGGGCAAGCTGCTGTGAAGGGTTAACTGAGGGACCCAAACCAACACTGAGGACTTAGGAGACCCCACAATGCACTAGGTAAGAGGACACTCAGAACTGGTACCAAGGACAGACAGTACACTGTGGGAAAACTGCAGGACAGGAGTCCAGTAAGGGTTACTGGCTTGAGCAGGAGGCACTCAGTACAGAACAAAGAAGCCCGAACCAGTGGGGAATACAGATCAGATGGCCAATGTCTTGGGAGGGAAGAAGCTGCTATTCAAAACACATCCCACCCTACCCAAAGAGTAAAAACAAAAGAATAAATGCAAATTTGCAAAAACCAGAGTTTAAGCACCAGCTAACAATAGGAATAAATAACAAAGGATGAGGCTCTGTGCTAGAAAAGAAAACAATTCCCAGTCTGTGACCCTTATATCAAATACAATCTGAGAACAGATTGTATCTAGTGCTCAAAAATAGCCTAGAGGTGGAAGCTGACAAAAGACCAGTTGAGAGACTTAGACTGAGTGCTGGCCTAACAGCGGGGATCCCTGTGAATCCCCACCACACAACTCCAGTACACCCCACAAAACAATATAAGATTCAATCCCTGACACTCACTAGAGGTGATCCTATGGTGCCCTATTGCCTGGCCTTTTTTTACATACTACCCCTTGCCAGTACTAGGTTTCTAATTACTTCAATAGGGGCAAAGGCAATAGTCTAAAAGTCTATCCCTATTATAATCCTTAATGACAAAAATGAAGAGATATAAGAACATAACACAAACACTAGTGTAAAAACAGAAAAAACCCTAGGAGTTTCACTCCAGCAGAACTGTGTATCATGACTGAAGGGAGTTCAAGGTAACAGTTATGAAATCACTTACAGAATTCAAAAATACAGTGGGGGATATAATAAAAGAGGAACAGACTAAAGACCAAGAAAATATAAGGCACTTGCAATTAGAAGTAATGGACTAATACTATAATCAAGTCAAAAGAGAACAAAGAGGGCCTCAAAAGCAGACAACCAGAATTAAGAGAATTAACGAAGTCAAAAAAAGCACAATGTCAAAGAACACACAAGAAGAACAACATAGTTAAAATACAATTTAAAAGACTTTTTAGAGTATGAGAGCCCTCTGGGACAACCTAAAGAGAAATAGTTATGTATCATAGGGGTCCCAGTAAAATAAAAAGAGAAAAGCACAGAAAATTTACTTAAAGAAAGAATTGAAAACCATCTCAATAAGGGAGTCCAAACTGAGGTTAGTATTCAAGATGCCCAACTAGTTCCATGCAAAGCAACAGATACATGCATATCAAGATAAGTTATAACTCAAATTGGTGAAGAACAACAAGCAATTTTGTCAAAAGTATTCTACTCAAAGTGCCACAGTGAAGTGGATTAAAAATATGGGAAAATTTTTACTATAAAATTTTTAAAATAGCACAAGGAATCAAATAGTTAAAGTTGTCCAAATTTCTCAATGTAACTAAAATGTACGTAATAAAAAATCAGATGCTAAAATATATTGAATTGGTAGTAAAAGAAAATGTCAGCTACTTAAATTTGAATCTCTGAACAGATCCTTCAGAAAGAAAAAAACAAATCCCTAGCTAGGAAGATGTTCAACTTATGATACCATTTTGACTGGTAAAAGTGCAAAAGTTTGGGCCCTCCCTGGTGGCACAGCAGGTTAAAGCACATCACTAAGAAGCTAAAGCCACTTCAGCATGAGTTTGATCCCTGCCCTGGAGGTGACCACATGGCATGGCAGACCTCTCCTGACCCACCCACTGCTCCCTTCAGCAGTGTACTTCTTCCATCTGCCTGTTCTGCTCCCCACTCTGTCTCTGGTGAATCCTCTCACTGTCCCTACACCTCTGGCCTGTAGCCAAGATCTGTCTGCATAAATAAATAAATCTTTAAAAAAAAAATGGAAAAGTTTGACAGTGCCTCCTATGGACAAGGAAGTAGGGGAAAAGCCACTCTCCTATGGTTTGGTACTGCAAAATGGAGTATTTCATAGTATCTTGACAAAGCTAAATGTGTAGTTTGTATAGTCCCTTTTACCTAGAAATCCCAATTCTCAGAATTTGCCAATAAGTACTCTCCTGACAATATAAAAATACATTCATACAAGGTTATTCTTTGCCTCATTATTTCTAAATATAAAAGATTAGAGTCACTTTTTATTTGACACCTTAGCAAGGATGCAGATAGCAGTTGCATGAGCTACGCCATGTTATCCAAGGAAATAAGATGTCAGGAAGTCTAATAAGACAGCCAAAGATCTAGTGAACAAATCTGAGGGCAAGGTCAAAACATAAGTAGTGCAAAGGCAAAGTTTGGATCAATGACCTAGGCTTATTTGACAAAACCAAATATGATAAGCTCCACAAGGAAGTTCCCAACTCTAAAGCTTATAGGCTCAACTACTACTGTCTCTGACCTATGGAAGACTGGAGCTTCTCTGGCCAAGGCAATGCTTTAAGAGCACTTCTGTAAAGAAATTAATTCGCAGGTTTCAAAGCACACAGTTCAAGTAACTTATACCAGAAACATGAAGGCTAGAGATGTCCCAGTTGCTGGTGAGAAATGCATGAGTGAGCAGATATTGTATATTTTGAAAAATAAAACTTCATTAAAAACAAATGGGATGTATGCACATGAGCTTGAACTATATCAAAACACTTATTTGTTCCATCCATCATCTCTACATTCACAAATTCAACTAATGGTAGATACTAGTCCATTGATCAAATCCAAGGATACAAAATCCAGAGATATGGAAGACATATCAATAAAGAACTTGAGCATCCTGTGAATTTTGGTATTGAAGAGATGAGGTGGTGAGGTGGGATTCTAAAACCAATTCCCTATGGACAGCAAGGATGAATGTAGTCAAGTCTTGGTGGAATCAAATATTACAGAAGGATTTTCAGCACAGAGATTAGCTCTCCATCCCAGTGCTCAAGAGTCAACAGTACATTTGTGTGTGGATTTATACATATTTATGCATAAATTTGGATACAGATATATTTACATATATATATACGCAAACACACATACATATATGGGAACCAATCTCACTGTACATTACAACAGAGGTTGATTAAGTCAACTATGGCATATCTGCTATGGTAATGCACGTGTTTTATAGTTGTCAAAAAAGAATATGGGGGCATTTCTATAACTAACATGAAATGATTTCTGGCACATTTTATATTTTCTTACACTGTTGTTTGTTTTTGTACAGTCATTGGTTTCTCCCCTCAGGTGTAGTCCCATAGCTCTCCCACCACCATAGCACCCGTGATCCACCATTATATTTTGTGCTCTTCTTTCCCCTACTTAACCCCTCTTGTCCCCCCTCCCTTGCTATATGTTCTGCTATGTTTTATTAAGTGAAATACAGGAGATTACAATATGTATTTTTTATATGAAAGAGGGTGAAAATAAGAAAACGCATATTTAGCTATCTATTTTTGCAAAAAATGAAACAGGAGGGATAAACCTGAAATCTCCAATATTGGTTATCTACAAGAAGTACATAAACATGGGATATGGATTGGTGTACATTTTGCAAAGTTTTGAGTGTAGCATTTTGCAAAGTTTTGACTTCTGGAAGCATTAATGTTTCACATAGTCAAAAATAATAAAATCAACACACATAAGCAAAAAATAAAGAATGCAAAAACAAAATAATGTAACTGCATTTCAAGAAATATAACTATGTAACTATATATATAACTCTGAATAAACCTGAATACAGTACTCTGACAACCTACCCTCAATTTAAAGGTAAAATACTACAAATACTGACACTATAAAGAACTTGTTTTCATAGTTATATGGACCAACAACTTTGAAACCACATTTTTGGTACTACACATAAAACAAACAAGTAAATATACAAGGAGTAAGAGGAGCTTACTATTCCACCATCACAGAAAAGTGTTATATTATAGGGGAGATTACAATAAAATCTGGTGTTGAGCTTAAATGAAATGGGAAATAGCAAAAACTCATGGCTCTTACTTTTGTAGCATATAGTACAGTACAGGTGTGTATAAAATTTCACTATATTTTATGAGCACTTGTGTGTGTGTGTGTGTGTGTGTGTGTGTAAGAACCCAAGGTAAGCAGAGAACCTCACAGCTTCCTCATTCTAGGTGCAGTCTTATACAATAACCGGATAACCAACGTCTGCCATCTCCATTTTTCTTAACTCTTTAAAAGAAAAAGTTTCCAGAGATGGAAAACATTTTCCGACAGGCCTGCACCAGTCCAGGCTGAATTCTGATCCTGACTCACATTATAGTATCACCAAAAACAATTCCCTGCAAGACACTCTTTTCTTCAAGACTAAGACATAGACAGGCATTGAACTTAACAATCAAATGACCTGTCTCAGCAAATTACAACTACATAACGAGGAAAAATATTTTATTTGCATTTTAGGAGAGAAACAATGCCATCAGTAAACTCTTACAAAAAGGATTGTCAGAGCACAGTACACAAAAAGATGAAGTCACCACATGTATTAAGAATACCTACCTGCAACATATCATCAACCATAGTTAGTATGTACTGAACGGTCTGTTCTTTGGAGATATGAGTCATCAGGTTTATAAATGTTTTAGCACACTAGAAAAAATAAAATTAACGTTAATTACTGTTTCAACTGCAAAATTTTTAATGGGATTTCGTAAAATATTATTTTACTCACAGAAATCATAAAAAGTAATTTTAATGAGTTAACTAATTAAAACCTAGATAGACATGTATATGTTACTATCATACAAGAGCACCTAAAAGATTTCTACTACAGAAAAATATACACCTTTTACCAATATTATAAAGTATATGACACAGACTTTTTGTATTATTTCTAGTGATAAATTTCAGAATGTTTACCATTCTTAAACAGACCTAATCATTATCAACCCCTGATTGCCCACAAGAGCATAAAGATTAAGTTATACAGACAGTTGAAATTTATATTTAGTTTTGGGGTTTTAGCTTTGCTAAAACAGGAAAGCAAAACTCCAGAGTAACAAGGGTACTGTGGATTGCAATTCAAAGGCCTTGACGTGTATTCATTCTACTACTTCTCAACTACGTAATTATCTCGCTGAAATACAATAAAAGCTGCAGGTTCCTCCCCAATTCTCAGTATTGTTGTGAGACTCAAACTGAGCTGAATATGGGTTTATTCAGCCAAGCAGAAGAAATCTGAAATGTGAAAAAATCTGATGGACAGTAGAATTGCATTTTATTCTAGTAAGAATTCAAAGTGGAAAGAATTTCCTAAGGGGGGGAAAAGCTAAGCAACTCTGAAAACATCATGTACTTTGAAATTTCCCTCTAGGAATCAATTATAAGATTCTCAGAAATACAGAAAAGAATGAAAGAATAAACATTAAAAAAAAACATTTTTTCCAAAGAAAACTGAAATTCACTCATCTGTCTCCCCGTAAAAAGATGTTTTTCAGTTAAATTATAGCACATGCCAATAATGGAATATTACACAGTGATTAAAAAGGGTTTCTCGAATTTTTAATGAATAGTGTTCATGATGCATGTTTCCATCAGTCACCTGACTGCCTTCATTTTGAAGCATCTCCTGTTTCTCTTCAGAAGTTCTTTTCATTTCAAATCTCTGAATGAATTCACAATCTTCAGCAGAAATCATCTGCCCCCTAGAAAGTAAGAATAAGTTGTTTTTGTTCATCAATGTTGAAGCACCACAGTGAGCAAATAATATGGAAATTCCCATTCTTTCTCCTCTCTTCTCTGTTGTAAACGCCAAGGAGTGATGCAATGGCATCTAAAATATCTGAGTTCAAAGCTTAGTTTACTCACTGATAGTACAACCTCTGGAAATGAGTTAACTTATCTGTAAAATGGGAGCAATAACCATTACTGCCTTTAAGGAGCTATGCCGAGGATGTTAATCAAATGTTAAGATAATCAGCACAAAGCCTGGCCCACAATAAGTACGCAATAAAATGTATTATCCAAAATTTCACCCTTAGCTCCCCTCTCCAGACAATCTGTTTGACCTCAAATTCATCAAGACAAAATCACTGTATAAATATCTACAGTCATTTTCTCCTGCATATTCTTTCCCTCAAGATTCAAAAAACGTGATCTTTCTCATCTCTGAAAAAATACACTCGTCATCCTAATGCCCTCCTACCCTTCCGGCAGACCCTACACTACCCTGAGTCCCCCTACTTCTTCCAGGGCTCCCTTATTCAATGGCTCTGTGCTCAAGGCTTCTCCCTATGACTGAATCCTTGGAATCTTGCTTTTCCCTTCCAAATTATTTCATTCAGTGAGATTCAAATCAATAGAGTCCTGTCTTTCTCTCCCAAACCATCTCCAACTGTCTTTGCCATCATGCCTCTTTCACAAATTCAGCATCATCACAACTGAACCTTTCACATTCTTTTCCATGTGAAACCACATGTTGCCAAGTATCATTTTGCAAACCCTTGCCTCCACCATTTCCCAACAAGAAATTTACTTAATCATGACTTAAGCAGCCAATATTAGCCAAGATCAGACAGATTCAGCTGGCACATTTTGAGTGGTATGACCATAGATAAATGAACTCATATTAATTGGCAGTCTACTACATTCCAGAAAAATACCTCTAAGAACAGGCAACACAGATACTCATCTTTGAGCTTGCAATTCATTGGGAAAATAAAAAACACACACATAAAAAGTACTTTTTAAAAAATTACATACATACAATCATATTGCCAGGGCTGTAAATGCGATGAAAATAACTGAAGCTGCATAAAGAGCAAGAAAGTGACAACAGAGAAAGACCAATTTTAACTGGATTATAGGAAGACCTCTCTAAGGTCACCTATAGTAGCTCAGCCTTGAAGTAACATTCCAAGGTATCTACTTAGACATCTCAATCTAGTGGCTAATGAGTCAAGTGACCTGAGAGGGTAAGTTCCACAGAGACAGAAGTGCAAGTAGAAGGACCCAAGTAAGCAATGCCTGCTAAGAGCAAGAAGTCTGTGAGCAGGGTGACATGATCTAATTTCTACTTTTTGAAATAACTCCTGCAACTAAGGAATTGCTGGTAGAACACTGAGAGCAGAGACACTAGTCTGAAGTTGTAAGAAGAGGATGTATGAGAGATGATCACAGCCTGCACTAGAGCAGTAGCAGAACTCAAGGGAAGTGACCTGCAAGGAACAAGTGTTGAAGGCAGGCAGGCCTAATGAATTTATTAATGGATATGGGTTGTAAAGGAAAGAGAAGAGTGGAGATAACTCCCAGATTTTTACCCTATAAAACTGGTAAATGAAAGTGCCACAAATTGGCCTTTCACAGCTCAAAGGAATTACCCAGACTACCTGCACATTCTTCCAAGACTCATTACCCAACCCTCCACAAGGTGAGAGAGCTTCCTGCACAATAGCCCCGACTTCTGGGCTTAGACAGCTCTTTAGTATTGTTGTGTGTTCTGTAAAGTTCCTGAGGCTCCATGTAATTATTTGAAAGGTTTTTTTACCTGCTTCTGAATGCAGATAATTATTTGTGAAAACCTGGCAATCTGTCTTCATTTTAACACTCACAATATTAAAACGCTACCTAAAGGTTTATTTCTTCATTAAACTATAAATTCACAAGAAAGAATGCCATTTTAGACTCTCACATCCTCAAACATAGTTTCAGGGATTCCATTCTCAGTGAAATTTTAGCATTTAAATTCCTTTATGTCCTATCTAGTTAATTCACAAAAAGAAATAATCAAATATAAATAGATACTTTAAATACTGCCTTGTCATGATAGCATTGTAATCTGAAGGATAAAGCATACTGCCCTTATGACACCAGGGAACTCTTCCATGGATATCATTTTTTTAGCATGTGATGTGGCAGAAGATTCACTAAGAAGACATCTATCATGCCGGGTCCCCAACGACCTGTGAGCACTTTTACGGGAGGTATGCTCCACACCCATTAGTGTCCCCACAATAAGCACATGAACAGCAGGTACACAGTTAACATGTGGTGAATTTTTCTGCATAGACTTACAAGTAAGAGAGGTTTTATAAGAAAAAATTCATACAATCCAATAGAATAAAGGACCAAAAAAAAAGAAAAAGGAGAATAAAACATACACAGTACAGAGGCAAAGGACAGGATGAAAAGAAGAGAAAGCAATGAAAAAGCTCCATGTAACTACATGTTCCAAGTGTCCCTGCTAGAGAACTTCTGCCAGCTAGCCAGTGTTTTATGATTAATAACAACATTATTCTATTTAGGTTATAAACAGATTTCAGACTTTATAAACACAACACCTTTTGTTCTCTGTTCTGAACTCATTCTGGATTAAAGTTAGAGAACAGAGCTTGAATACTAACTTCATAGGGGATTTAAACAATTACACAGGTAGCAATGAATAGTGAAAATATCAAAAAGTCTCTCTTCTTTGAGCGCTAGGTTTGTTAGCCACAAACGCATGCTGGCAGAGTGATCCAACCAAATGGCAAATATAAACAACCAACATCCACTTACAAATGCTGGTGATTTCCTATACCTACAACAGAGATTGTAAAACTGTGCTTCTGGGTTCCCCCAAAAGTAAACCCCCATGTATATATGGTCAATTGATCTTAACAAGGGTGCCAAGCATACACAACTGTCACTTCAATAAATGCTTCTGTGAAGCTGGGTAGCTTCATGGGGATGAATGAAACCGGACCCCATCTTACACAACTAATAAAAGTCAATGCAAAATGGACTAGACTTAAATTAATTTCTTGAATGACACCAAAAGTACAGGCAACAGCAGGAAAACATAGACAACTAGGATTACATTGAACTAAAATGTTTCTGCTCCCCAAAGGAAATAAAATCAATATAGTAACATAGTGACCTGTGGGAGAAAATATCTGCAAACTGTATCTGAGTAAGGGTTACTATCCAAAACAAATAGCAAAAAAAAATAGCTCAATTAAAACTCAGTAAAGGACCTGCCTGAACAGACAATTTCAGTTCCTTCCAAAAACATACAAATGGCAACAGGTATATGAAAAGGTGATCAACACCACAAATCATCAAGGAAATGCAAATCAAAACCATAAGGAGACAGCACCTCATTCCTGTTACAATGACTATTAAAAAAAGAAAGTGTTGGTGAGGAAGTGGAGGAAAAAACCCTTGGTAGAAATGTAAACCAGTACATTCACTACAGAAAACAACATGGAGGTTCCTCCAAAAATAAAATATACCTAATGGGGAGGAAAGAATGAATTAAAAAATAAAAAAAAAAAACAAGTACCAATTAGGCAAAACTAAAAAAATAAATAAATAAATATAGAATGACCATATATGATGAAGCAATACTCCTTCTGGGTATATGTCCAAATGATTCAAAATCAGAATCTGAAAAAGATACTTGCATTTCCATGTTCACTGCAGCAAAACTCACAGTAGTGAAGATAACAGAAACAACTACTCTATGGTTAGATTAATAAAGAAAATGTGTTATTTATGGTCCATGGAGTATTATTCATCCTTAACAAAGAAGGAAATCCTGCCATTTACAAAACATGGATGAACTTGCAGGACATTGTGCTAAAATAAGGCAAGAACAATATGATCCCACTTACATGAAAAATCTAAGATAGTCAAACTCATAGAAGCAAAGAGTAGCATGGGGTTGCCAGGGACTGAGGGGAGGTATTAATCAAAGGACACAAAGTTTCAGCTATACAAGATGAATATGTGCTAGAGAGGTATTGTATGTCAAATGCCTATAGTTGTCAATACCATATTGTGTAATCAAAAATGTGCTAAACTTATGTTAAGTGTTATCACAAAATAAGGTAAAACAAAATGAAAATAGGAAGGTGGGGAAAACTTTGAGTTAGGTTTATGGCATAAATTGTGGTGATGATCTCATAAGTGTGTATTTGTCAGCAAACTTACATTGTACATGAAGTAATCACAGCTTTTTCATGTCAATATATATCTCAATAAAGTGGTTTAAAAAAATGCTCTTTGAGGCCCTCCCTGGTGGCGCAGCGGGTTAAAGCACAACACAAAGAAGCTTAAACCACTTCCTCATGAGTTCAATTCCTGCCTGCCCCGGAGGAGATCCACATGGAGAGGCAGACCTCTCCTGACCCGCCCACTGCTCCCCTCAGCAGTGTGCTTCGTTGATCTGCCTGTTCTGCTTCCCACTCTGTCTCTGGTGAAGTCTCTCACCGCCCCTGCACCTCTGGCCTGTACCCCAGTTCTGTATGCACAAATAAATAAATCTTTAAAAAAAAAAAAATGCTCTTTGAAACCTTAATTAGGACAGTGAACAGTCTCAAAAGAAGGCTCTGAACATACATTCCTATCTCCATTTTCACTTGTTTTACTTTCTGAGCTCCATTAGGCTTCACCTCAACAATAGATTTAATATCATAAGAATCATCTTGAGAACCACTGACAGGATCAAGTCCAAACACCTTATGATGACATATGGTGCCTTCACTATTGGTTTCTGGCCACCTTTCCAGCTTCTACTCGCTCCACTACCTGCCCCCAAACATGTGTTACTTCCTACCCAGCATGCTGTTTTTAATTCTCTGTTTTTCCTTATGTTGGCTGTTCTACTTGGAAAGGTTGCTTCTTCTTGAAAAATGGTTAATAACTTTTTTTAAACTCAGTTCAGGGAACATGGAAAACTTCCTGGAGATAGAATTAGCTGTCCTTTTTCTATACACCCATCATTCCCTTGCACCTTTCTATTTTCACAATTAATATAAAATTTTTTTTAAATATACCTGACTTTCCTACTAGATTGTGAGTTTATTATTTTGTAGCCCTAAAGCCCGGAAATGCCTCAAACTTGGCAGGTGATTAAGAAATGTCCGATGATCAGAGAACTTAACAAAAGCAAAACGATAATTTTTGTACACTGTGTATCTCTCAAATAACAAAACTGCAAAAATATAAAACTAAAAATTCCTCAGTTCTGATCAAAATGTATATGCAAATATGAATTAAATTTCTTAATAATTCGCCAATATAAAGATAGGAAGTAAAGTCAATACAACAAAATATGGTCGAGAAACTTACTTTACAGATAAATACAGGACAACAATATGCTAATTCTTAATGCCCACCAAAAAAAGGGAGAGTTAAATTTACTGAGTGAATTCAACAAACTAGTGCTTGATTTCAACAATGCTAATATTTTAAACACATTATTTCAGCAACAACCCTGCAAGTTGTGTACCCCCATTTCACATTTACTTCATTGACAATATCTCAGAGAGGTTAAGTGATTTGCAGAAGACCACCAAGTGAGAAGACAAAAGAGCCAGATTTCAAACCCAGATCTTGAAACTAGTTGCCTGAGCCATTCTGCAATACCACCTGTATGCACTACTATAATTGAGCATACTGCGCCAACCTGGAAGGCTCATTATCTTCATCCCTCCACAGCTATGCGCATTCTTCCTATGTTTTTCACTCATTTGAAAGGTACCAGCTTTCCAGATAGAGAAGGCCAAAAGTCCCATATGCAGCTCTGCCTCTCATAGAACTCCAGATTGTTCTCACCACACTACTCTGTTACACAGTCTCTCTATATGAGAGCTAGTTCTTCTAAAAAGGAAGTGTTTTCTTCCACATTCATAAGCATTTTCCAGTATTTCTCTCATAGAAGCATGACCATGAAAAAGGCTATTAGAAAAGCACATGATTATCCATGATTCATAGAAAATCAGTACTTACTGAAGATAAGACTGCCAGTTCACTTTGTTTGCACGAACTTCTGCAGCCTTGGCAGCGATAATGTTAGTTGGAACAGCGGCATCCACAGCACCCCGGATATCCATTTTGGTCATCTAAATTTTATAATCTTGAACCTTTTTCAAGAGATCTTCAATTCAGATGCAAGGTAAAACCAGATTACCAGGCATTATTATTAAATAATCATCATTATCACTTTATTCTCCCTAGCATTCTACCTAAATATTAAATATTCTAAATAATAAGCATATCAAAATATTTCTCATCTTGCCCACTGTGTCCTGCTCCCTAAAAATGTCCTCTGTGGAAAAAAAAAAGTGATTAAATTTTCTATTGCAGCAGTAAAAAAAAAAGTTCTCTGGTTTTTGCTTTTCCAGGAACAGTTTTTTTTAGTTACTAAAACTAATATTGTGGTTAAAATATTTTAAAACATTTATATTATAACATCAAAAATCATACTGAAATAGACTAGGCATACAAGTTAGAAAAATATATTAAATGTACACAATTGAGGTTAACTATCCTCTTCTACTAGAGGAAAAAATAAAATCCTATGTGTACAGACAGGGACAATTATTTGACTTATATAATTACTAAGCTTCATTTTGAAGTGCATGTGAAAAACCTACAAGCGCTTTCTAAAATTATTCAAATTCCCAAAGTGAAACTGCAACTTCTTAAACAATTGGGCCCTATTTTCAACAAAAGTTCACAATATTTTCAAAATCAAACTTGGGAGAAACTTTTGGGACATATGCCAATTACAATTTAACAATGGTAATCTGATCTGTTGAAAAATCTGTAATACTGAGCTTTTAATTATCATTCCTTGCCTTACAGATAAAAGCTTAAGCCTGATTTTATCACACAAAATAAAGGTTCACAAAATATCTGCTCACAGCCATAGCTACTAGAGCAGCTCAAACCATATGCTAAATTCTATTGCGGGTTCCAACGACCTAATCAGTTTCCTACTTAATCTCTGTATCTGAGGTTTGCTGCCTAAATAAGCAAGAGCATTTGAAATCGCAGGGCGCTGGTAGAAACAGGCTCTATCCGGGCCAGGCTGGAACCCAAAGGAATCTCCTGGAAGGTGAAGGTGTTTCAGAAAGGTCATCTAGGTCCATGAAAAGCTCGAACCTCCAGCAGACTCGGGTCGTCACCCAACCCCAGTAACAGAAAGTGTACTTTTTGCCCGTCTTCATTCCCTTGCTACCCCCGCCTCACAGTCCTCGCCCCTGAGGGGAAGACTACGTAGTTCTGTAAATCTATTAGTTCAGGCCAGGAAGAAATCTAGGAACCTGGGGCTGAAGGGCAGGAGGGGCAGAATAAGCACGCACCACGGAAGGTGGAGAATCCCAAGGGGTCGCTTCACTTGGGCTGGCACCCGAGACTAAACCACCCAAGTGCGGCCTAACTTAGCTAAACCTAGGGACCCTATAACGCACCCAAAGGAGGCAGGGCGGATGCGGTGGTCCGCGCCACGGCCGGGTTGGGGTGGCAAGTCGGAGCCAAGTCGTTATCTCCTGCCCGGTCCGGAAGTCTCAACGGCTGTGAGAGACTCGGATACCGGAAAATGAAGAAGTCCCGCACCAAGCCTTCGCTCAGGACTACACAGGCAGGAGGAAGCCGGAGCGGCCGCAGTAGAATGACAGGAGCGCCGATCACGTGATGAGAGGCACGTGACGAGCCTGGAGCCGGAAGCCGGGAAGGTTCAAAAATGCCCGCAGCGGGGCGTTGCTCTTAAGAGGGGCTGTCCCTGAGCCGGAAGCTGAGAAACGAAAGAAAAGCGACGCGACCGTACCTCGCGGAAGTGAGTTAGAGCTAAAGCTGGTTGGGCTATGAAAGGGCAGGGCGGTGGGGCGAGCACCACAGTTCCCCGAAACCCAGTGCCCAGCGTGGGGAGCCCGTTGAGCACCCCCGTCCCCACCACAGTCAGACGGGACAACCTAATCTCATTTACCTTAACCGTCATTCTTTTGAATCGCGAGGTTTAGTACCTTTAAGTGGATTGACTTGCACTTGAATTTAACAATGCAATGAAGCAGACATTTCTTACTGATTTTTAAATAAGCAACTGATGCTGAGCCATGAGTTACGAAAGTTATCCTGCCTTAGATTTGCAACTTTAGCAAATAGTGTATGTGCCATGTAGTATTTGCAATTATACAAGTTTTTCTAAATGAAATTTAACAAGCCTTCCTGATTTTTATCTGACAACCATATTTTAAGCATAAGTTTCCCTTAATGCAGGTCTCATGTACGATTTTGGTCTTAAGATAAAGAATAAAACTACACTGCAAATAGTGGTCAGTGTATTTAATCGCGTATTTTAGTTAATCAGCATGGAAAGATATTACTAGTGCCAACATATTTCTGGTCAAATTACAAATGTACATCAAGTTTTCAAACAAAGCCAATATACATAATACGTTTATTAATAATGCCGTATTATTTTTCTATTGCTGCTGTAATAAATTAGCTGGCTTTACCCAATACAAATTAATCTTAGAGTTTTGTAGGTCAGGAGTCTTACTGGATGGTGTTTGGCAGGAGAGTTCCTTCTACAGATATTAGGGAAGAATCCATTTTCTTCCAATTCCCATTTCCTGGTTCATGAGCCTTCCTCCACCTTAAGAGTTAGCAACATCAATTCTCTTTGACCCCAGCTGGGATGATAAATGTTGAGTAAAGGCATCACCATAACACATGCAATTCATTTCTGGGTGAAATGTGACTAGTCCTCTCATGGAGAAAGTATTAGATAACTGTATGTGATAATCTGTTGTTCAAAAGTAGGAAGACAGAATTTATGCTGTGGTGGAAATATGTTCTTACTGTTACAGAATAACATTCAAGTGGAGAACCTGAGCACAAAGCTAGGCACTGCCATTAAAGAAGAAAATACCGTTAAGTGTCTATCCAGGTGTTAAAAGTGCAAACTCCATAACAGCAATTAAACTTCAAAACAATAAGTATGAGTGTACAAAGATAACTGCATAAGGATTTCAATGCAATATTTTCTGTAATAACAGTAACAAAAAAAATCCCTATTTACCAACTCAGATTGCCATAACAGAATGCCACAGACGAAGTGGCATATTTCCAACAGTTCTGGAGGTTGGAAGTCTTAGATCAATGTGCTGACTATGTCAGTTTATGGTGAACACTCTCTTCCTAAATTGCAGGTGGCCATCTTCTCACTGTTACCAGACATGATGGACAGAGGCCATCATCTTTCTCCTGTCTCTTCTTACAAGGACACTAAGCTTGTTGGACTAGAGCTCCAGACTTAAAACTTTACTACCCTCTAATACCCCCATGAAAGCCTTATTTCCAAATATAGCCAATTGGGAGCTGTGGTTTCAAATCAAAATTCAATTACAAATTTTGAGGGAATACAGACATTCAGTACATGGCCCAATTCAAACTTAACCCATCTACAGAGGGGAATGGAAAAGAATATAATCTGTAATGATATAAAGTGTTTCAAAAATGGGTAACTGTGAGACTGATGTGCTGATTTTTTGCTTTAAAATTTTCTGTATAGTTGCATGTGTTTTACTTAGCATGATTTACTTTTAACTGTTAAAAACTGAAGATAGAATGTACCAATAAAGTCACTGGGCCTAAAGTTTACTTTGGGAAGATTTTTTACTAGAATCTCTATATCCTTAGTATATAAGGTTATTAGGTACTTCATTTCTTCTTACATGAATTTTGATATTTGTCCTTCAAGGAATCTGTTCATTCCATCTAGGTTGTCTAATTTATTAGCATAAAATTTCCACAATGTTCCCTATTATCCATTTGATAGCTATAGAATTAGTACTGACACTACCCATCTCAGAAATGGGAATTCTCATTTCTGAGGTTGTAACAGTCATCTGATCCTTCTGTCTAGAGGTTTATTAATTTTGTTCATCTGATAGAACCAGCTTTTGATTATTTGGTTTTGTCCTCAATCTTATTTGCTTTCTATGTCACTGATTTTCACCCTAATCTTTATTATTTCCCTTGTAATATTTTTATGAACACTAACATGCATTGTTACTATTTGTACTTGCAACATTTTTTGGCTGGATTATGTAAATTTGATTCTAAATAAGAAAGTAGAATTCACTCTAGGTGTGAAAGTCTAGGTTAGTATTTTTAATTTCTCTATTAAAAAATTGTTCATACTCCCCTCTTTTGTTTTTTTATACTGTTATTGACAAATATTCTGTGTGAAAGTCTTTTAATGAGAATAAAATAATTTGTAAAGTAAATAAACATGTAATGTTCATAATTTGTAAAGTTCATAAACTCCTCATAGTTATCAGTTTTAGTGTTCTTCATTTTTTTGTCTGTATCCAGATATGAGGACTTATGATCATTTCCCTTCTATATGAAGAAATTTACCTAGCACTTTTAGTTTAAATCTACTGAAGATTAAGTCTTGCAGCTTTTACATGACTGAAGATATCCTTATTTTGCCTTCATTTTTGAGCTCTGTCTTGAATGGATAAATTATTTTAATTGTCAATACTTGATTTTTCTTTCAGCACTTGAATTCTTTATTGATATTTTTTCTTTTATTTCTCCAGTATGTTATAATTGCCTTGTTCCTAATGAGAAATCCTCTGTTGCCTTTAGTTTTAATCTTCTGCTACTTTTCAGATTTTCTTTTTAACACTGATTTGAACAGTTTGATTGGCTCTATCTTTCTGCATTTTCTTTGTCTTTTTTCTCTCCTTTTTTAATTTCTAAATATTATGCATTATTGTTCATTTTTTAGCAGTGCTTGCCTGCTTTTCTCAGATGTTACCCCCATAGAATTTCTACCACCAATTTACTGGTGCACCATCACCACAGTCCCGGCTGCTCTCCCCTTCCTTGTTCTGATCCCTCCCTTTTCCACTCCCCTGAAGAATGTCTCTGGTTTATAGATGTCTGTTTATTTAGTTTTGTTGTGCTGTTTTTTTCTTATCATTTTTTTCCACCGATGCCTTATTGTCTTCACCTATATTCCTTTTATAAATTATATCATTCAGTATTTTTCTTTTTCTTCTGAATTACTTCACTGAGCATAATTCCTTCTAGCACCATCCATGTTGCTACAATGGCGTTAGTTTTACCATTTTGATTGCTGCATAGTATTCCATAGTACATACCACATTTTCTTGATCCAGTCATCTGTTTTGGGGCATTCGAATTGTTTCAAGATTTTACCTATTATAAATAGTGTGGCAATAAACATAGGGATATAAGTATTCTATTGAATCAAAGTTTTTGTGTCCTTTGGGTAGATCCCTAGGAGTGGAATTGCTGGGTCATATGGTAGCTCCACTTTTAGAAGTCTGAGGAACCTCCACATAGCTTTCCATGCATTCCCATAGACAGTGTAGGATCATTCTTATTTCACACATCCTTGACATAATTTCATGTTTCTAGTTTTTTTGGTTTCTTTTTTGATGTGTGCCATTCCTACTGGTATAAGGTGGTATTTCATTGTGGTTTTGTTTTGCATTTCCCTCATTATGAGGGATGTTGAACATTTTTTCATATATCTGTTGGTCAATTGCTTTCCTCTTTGAGAAAGTGTCTTTTAAGCTCTTCTACCTATTTCTTGATTAGCTTGTTTACTTTGTTTTTGTTGAGTGGTATGAGTTCTTTGTATATAATTGTGATCTTTGTGATCAGTCCCTTATCAGTTTTATGGAGAGCAAAAAATTTTCCCAAGTCAGTAGGGTATCTCTGTTTTGGTTAATGTCTCTTTTGCTGTACAGGAGCTTTTTAGTTTGTTGTATTCCCAGCTATTTACCTTTTCCTTTACTTTCTATGCTTTACGGGGATGAGTCTTTAAAGATGTTACTGAAATGTATACATCTTATAATGTTTTACCTATATTTTCTTCTATATATTTTTTGGTATCAGGTCTTAGGTTCAGATTTTTTATCCATTTTGAGTTAAATTTGTGCAGAGTGTGAGGCAGTGGTATAGTTTTATTTTTTTGGTTAAGTTGGCCCAGTTTTTCCAGCACCATTTATTTAACAGCCTGTCCTGATTCCATTGCATATTACTTACTCCTCTGTTAAAGATTAGTTTTCCACACATGTGCAGCTTTATTTCTGGGCTTTCTAAAAATTCCATCGTTGTGTGTCTGGTTTTGTTCCAGTACCACACTGTTTAATTATTATGACTATGCTATAGTTTGAAGTCCAGGAATATGATACCCCCATTTTCCCTTGTTTTCTTCAGAAGGGCTCTGTCAATTCGAGGGTTTTTTGTGTCTCCATATGAATTTCATCAATATTTGTTCTATTTCTTTGAAAAATGCCATTGAAATTTTTATCAAAAAAGTGTTGTATCTGTAAATTGCTTCTGGCAGGATGGCCATTTTAATAATGTTGATTTTTCCAATTCATGAGCAGGGGATGTTTTTCCATTTCTTTACATTTTCTTCTATTTCTTTTAGCAATGTTTTATAATTTTATTTATAGAGGTCCTTCACCTCTTTTGTTAGGTTTATCTGTTTTTTTTATTTCAATTATAAAAGGGATGACCTTCTTCATTTCTTCTTCAGGTTGATTGTTTGCATAAAGAAGACTACTGATTTTTGTGCATTGATTTGTATCCTGCTACTTTTGTTAATAACTTAGTTATAGAATATGGGTTGCTATGTGAATGAAACTGAAATAGTGTGAAATTAAAATATATACTGTATTGTAATATACCCAGAGGTTCATCCCTAATATCCATGTGAAATTTCTGTAAGTCAGTTTGAAAGCAGGAAATATTTAATTCTCTACTGATGCCTCCAGCACTGGGATATCAGCAAAACGTAATTGAACAAAACTGGCCTCTATATTTTTGGGGGCTTCACTGGAAGTCTAAATAAGCTGGATCTGTTCATCCCAGTAATTTGGAAATGCTGAATTTTAAATTCAGGTGGAACAGCCAGGTGGAATGGCAAGGAATCCAAAAATCAATCTTTTAAGAATTCAGGAAGGACTTCTACAATGCAGACAATGCTTTCAGGATTGTCCGTGAGGATAATCAAGTTCAAATCTCTAGCACAAATGTAGTCAGCCAAAAGAGTATGACTTTAAGGAGTCTGAAAGCATATCATTGTGGATAAGGAAAAGAAGAAAAATAATAAAAAGAAGTTTTCAGATACATGATGGAAAATTATGCAGAAATGACATTAAAGGGAGAAAATTTCAAAATGTAAGTGTTCACTTATCGTTGTCATAGGTTACAGTCAGATCAAATGACGGGAAAACAGAAAATGGCCCTAACAATAACTAGGACACTTTCCTTAGGGACAGAAGTTTCAAGTCGATACTAAAGGATGATTCATTTTATAGACTTTTTAAAGGTTTAAGTTAACAGTAGTCTTTATCATTAAAGAACCGTTCATTTAACTTCCTTGGTATGACTATCTCCAAAAACAAATTTTTACTTCTCTTAAATTTCAACAAGCGTATAGCCTATTATCTCCCTAAAATTTTAGGAAAGTGACTTATCATTGCCATCAATCAAACATTTTTATTCACAGACCATTTTTCCAATTAAAAGTGGGAAAATTCGGCCCTCCCTGGTGGCGCAGTGGGTTAAAGCACAGCA
>NW_004567110.1:58104917-58106473 GCF_000260355.1 Condylura cristata | reverse complement strand
TTTGGGTCTTATTTGATCATCACATTGTTTCCCAATCATTTTCTTTGAGTATATGTTTATCTTTGGGGCTCAAAGGGGTCTGCTGGGGAAAGCAGAAAGTTAGATTTGTTTTCTGCTCACTGGCTACTCTATGCCTTTTGTTTAATGATTCAGTTCATATATATTTAAGGTGATTGATGGTATATAAGGACTTGCCATTCTCTTCAGTTTTCTGGTTCTATTTCTTTGTTCAGATTTTTTGTGGATTTTCTTCACTTGAAATTAAGAGAGAGATTTTCAACCTTTCTTGAAGAAATCTAGTGTTTACAAACTCATTCAGTTTCTGTTTGTCTCCCTCTTATCTGAAGGAGACTATTATAAGATATAGTATTCTTGGGGTAGCACCTTTTGTAGTTTGAATATTATTCCATTTTCTCTTTATTTTAGTACTTTCTTAGAGAAATATTAAATAAGCCTGGTGAGACCATCTTTCTAGATTTCCTGTTTTTTATCCTCTCTCCACTTTTCAATATTCTATCTTTTTCTTGAAATGCTGGTAGTTTCAAAACTATATGTACTTTTTAAAAAAATTTATTTTATTTATTTATGCATACAAGAGCTGGGGTATAGGCCAGAGGTGCAGGGTAGGGAGTGGCAGTGAGAGGATTCGCCAGAGTCAGAGTCAGAAGCAAAAACAGGCAGTTCTACTGAAATACACTGTCGTGCCATGTGGTCAGATCCCTGGCTGGGGATCGAACTTGTGCTGCAGTGGCTGCAGATTGCTTCATAGTGCTGATTTAACAGCTTGCACCACCCTAGAGGCCCTTATATGTCTTGATGTAAGTTTCATTACATTTAGATGATCAGGTATTCCTTTAGCTTCATGGACTTATATATTTAGTTCCTTCCCAGGATTGAGACATTTTTCTCTTCCATTTCTTTGAAAAAGATCTCTGTTCTTTTCTGACTCTTCCTCTCTGGGAATGTAATATTACTTTACCAGTAATCTTACTTTGCCTTTCCTAACAGAGTTTTATAGTTCTTAAGGTTTTTCTTCATTATTTTTTCCTTAATATTTCTCTTTCTTTTTCCATCTGGGCCCTTGATGCATTATCATGCTCTAGGTCACTGATCCAATACTCCACTTGCTCTAGTCTGCCTCCATAGTTTTCTGCAGAACATTTTTTTTTAAATCTCTGTTGATCTTTTCACATTGAGCAATTACCTTACTTTATTATTTAAATCCTCATTTTTATGTATGTTCATTAATTCAATTTTTCATTGATAGAGGCTTGAAGTAGAAAATTTGGGACCGAATTATGGAGCCAGTGTGTGTTCCAAATTTAGCCCTTTGACAACCATGGTTTCTTGTCATGAAATTATATAAAGGAATTCACAGATAGACTCTCAGATAAATAAATGGAGAGCAGCAACTTTTCCTTAAAGAACAAAGGAGTTTATTTAGAGGAAAAAGAACAAAAGTGAACACTCCGAGACAGAGAGCCCAAGGAGGGGCACAGAAGCCGTGGTGGGCCCGTGTCTATGGATATTTAATTATTTTTCTCTATACTAAAGGA
>NW_004567110.1:57924638-58104559 GCF_000260355.1 Condylura cristata | reverse complement strand
GCCATGTGGATCTCCTCCGGGGCAGGTGGGATCCAGTTCATGTGGAAGTGGCTTTAGCTTCTTAGTGCTGTGCTTTAACCCACTGCGCCACCAGGGAGGGCCTATCTCAAAAGCCTTTTTAACTCTCCCAAAGTCCCCTGCCTGTACTGTCCCTGAAATTGCCTACTTAACTCTAAATTCCCTAGGACTCAATTGGTTCACAAAGGGACAAGAAGAACAGTATAGCTGAACAACTCCTGATCTGGTGAAATTCAGCTCTTGTCCCAAAACTCATGTCTGTGCCTCCGCAGGCATCTCTTTAACAAACCTTTCCCTTTCAAAGGCAGCAGCAACAATTCTGCACTCCTGTGTCTATACAGTTTTCTAAATTTTTCCTAATCAACATTTCCTTTGAAAAATACAGGCTTTCCCTGTTTCAGTCTATGAAAACATCTTTTCCTTAGTAAACTCACCATCAGAAGCTGAGTGTTTCTCTGTTGAAACTTTTCTCACAGATAACCCAAGAACCCCACACACTGAATGCCAATATTTTCATAATCATGACGTTTATTTGTCTTTCTGAACTTTGTTTTATGTCTCTAATTAGCTTTTCTTATATTATTTTGATTTACTTTGCTGCATATTCCAATTCTTTCAGGTTCTTTATCGTAGAATTTGGAACCTGCTAAGTGTTAAGGACATAAAATCTACATTTGTGTGGTTGGACTATGGAGAGTTATTCTCTCCCTTGAGGTTTCAAGTTGCCATGTGGTGTGGGTTTTGTTTATTTTTATTTTGTCTATCCATTTTACCATTTAAGATTTAGAGTGTTGAATTACTTCCACCTTCCCAGTTGGTGGCGCTATAGTTTTTGGAAGAGTTTGGATGAAAGGAACCTTCTCTGACTCCACTTTGGATTCTAATCTCCCCAAACAGCTTTCTAAAGTTTCATGATCTCCAGAAGAAACTTTTCAACCATCAGTAATCGTTCTTCATCACTTCACAAACCCTTTCTTCACAGGCAACAGCTAACTTAATTTTTACGTCTTAAGATTTGCTTATTCTGGACATTTTTTTTGTAAATGAATTGTACAACATGTGGTCTCCTGTGACTGGTTTCTTTTGCTTAGCATAACATTTTCAAGATTCATCCTGCTGTAGTCTGTGTCACTACCTCTTTTGTTTTTATCGCTAGACAATATTCCCCTTACTATAGACTAAATGCCTCATGCAACTACTAATTGATGGGTTATGGTATGTTTCCAATTATTTCATATTTGTGTGCAAGTCTTTGTGTGTATGTACAGTTTATTTCTCTTAATTTAGCAAATAGTGAGGAGGGAATTGCTAGATCATATGGTAATTAGGATAAGCATTTTGAGGAAACATCAAAGTAGTTGCAAGATTCTACATTCTTTCAAGTAATTTATGAGAGACCCTAATGATGCTGATCATCTTTTCATGTTCTTGTTGGCCATTTACATATTTTTTTTTGGAGAAGTCTTTTTCTACAATCACCCATTTTAAAATGTTTAGTCATTGTGTGTGTGTAAGAACTCTTTATCTACTCCTGGTACAAATCCAATATATACTTATATATAAATATGTAGATTTACTTTTGTTCATATATTGCTATTTTTTAAAAGATTTATTATTTATGCATACAGAACACAGAACTAGGGTACAAGTCAGAGGTGCATGTGCGGTGAGAGGACTCATCAGAGACAGAGTGGGGAGCAGAACAGACAGACTGACAAAGCACACTGCTGAGGGGAGCAGCTGGCAAGACAGAAAAGGTCTGCTGAGCCATGTGGGTCACCTCCCTGTCTGTGATCTAACCCAAGCTGAAGTATCTGTGGCTAGCTTCGAAGTGCTGAGTTTTAATCCTTTGCGTCACCAGGGAGGGCCCCATATTTTATCATTTTTGTGGTTACTTTTTCCTCTTTCTTGATGTCATTTGATGAACAAAAGTTTCTGATTTTGATGAAGTTTAATTTACTTATATATTTTTTGTCATTTATGCTTTTGGGATTGTGTCAAAAAAGAAAAGGCTTTGTCTAATTCAAATTCACTAAGATTTATCCCTGTGTTGATTTAATGAGCTTTATTATTTTGGCTCTTACACTTAGGTCCATGATTTATTTTGAGTTAATTTTATTATACACTGTGAGGCAAAGTTACAACTTAATTTTCATACATGTGCTTATCTGTTGTTCCAACACTATTTGTTGAAAAGATAATTCTTTCCCCCATTGACATCTTTGTCAAAAATCAACTGGCCATAAGTTTATAGATTTATTTCTAAACTCCCAATTTTATTCTGCTTATTATAAGTCTATCCTTAGACCAGCATCACACAATCTTAGTTATTGTAGCTGCCTATTAAGTTTTAAAATTGAGCAACATGAATTACCTAATTTGTTCCTCTTTCTAAAGATGTGATTGATTCTTTATAACTCCTTATGAATTTTGGAATCAACTTACTAATTCCTACAGAAAAACATGGGAACTGGGCCCTCCCTGGTGGTGCAGTGGGCTAAAGCACAGCACAAAGAAGCTTAAGCCACTTCCGCATGAGTTCGATCCCCGCCTGCCCCGGAGGTGACCACATGGCGAGGCAGACCCCTCCTGACCCGCCCGCTGCTCCCCTCAGCAGTGTACTTCGTCGATCTGCCTGTTCTGTACCACACTCTGTCTCTGGTGAATCCTCTCACCCTCCGCATCTCTGGCCTGTACCCCAGTTCTGTATGAATAAATAAATAAATCTTAAAAAAAGAAAAAAAAAAACATGGGAACTCGGATATTGATAGGAATTGCTTTTTTTTACATTGATTTATAGATTAGTTTTGGGTGGTTGGGATCATTTTACAAAAGGAAACTATTCCAGTTCATAGTCTATGGTAATACACACTCCTAAACCCAGCAATGGCATCTGGGACATCAGTCACCTTGTGAGAGGAAGGTATTGTTTTACCCTTGTGCTTTCTACAAAATAATGCTGTATTTGTAAAGTACTGTACAACATTAAGTCTAATGTTAGAAACTAATTTTTGTCCTACTTATTAGATGACTAGTTATCACATAAAATCATTTTAATAAATAAAAAGTAAAATAATAAAAGTATAATAATCTTCATAGTTAAATTTGGGCTTGATTTTAGCACAAGCTTCTAGCTACAAAGCTGACATGTACTAAAATTATCTTTCAAGGAATCTAGATAGATTAAACAGACCATCTGCCTCTCATTTGCATAACCCACTATTTGTTGAGTGCTAGTGTAAGAATTCATATAATCTGCATAAAGAATTCACCCTCTGAACTGCAACTATAACACACAATGATGAATTTTGGCAAGTTTATCCTTTATCAATACCTACTAAGTTGTATATCACTTGAGCCATCATTTTTTCAGTTGTTTTTTTTTTTTAAAGATTTATTGATTTATGCATACAGAACAGGGGTATAGGCCAGAGGTGCAGGGGCGGTGACAGGATTCACCAGAGACAGTGTGGGGAGCAGAACAGGCAGATCAACGAAGTACTGGGAGCAGCAGGCAGGTCAGGAGAGGTCTGCTGTGCATGTGGACCACCTCCGGGACCAGGGATCAAACTCGCACTGAAAGGGCTGCTGCTAGTTTGCAGTGCTGTGTCCTAACCTGATGCGCCACCAAAGAGGGCCCCATTTTTTCAGTTTTGATGAACTAAATTTTAATTAGCAGCGCATTGCTACCTGTAGAGCGCAGTCATAACATACTTCCACATTTCGATAAGAGGCTCTACCTGGAAGAGAACACTAAAGATCTGTGGTTAAACTGCTGCTCCAAAAAAAGTTTATCCTTTGGCTTGAAATTAGTGTCATTTTTTTTTTCAGGAAGGCCCCTGCCAACTGAGAGACAGCCCAGCATCAGCCAAACAGATACAGCGTGCAGCCTGGACTAGCGTTTAAATCAGTCTACAGGACTCATTCAAAGCCTTTATTATAAAAACATGCTCAGGCTTTCCCAAGAAAACCAAGAATATCTCCAAAAATATATCCTCAGTTCAACTAAGTGGAAACAGTTTATGATCCTGTCCAGGACTGAGGAATATAATGCAGATCTTGACCAAACCACAAAGAATGAAGGAGGCTCCAAAGCTGTGTTTAATATTAAGGTAAGACAATCTCACAATTCTTGACAAAATGTTTATCCAGAAAGAATACAAAATCAGCTTTTGCTTAATTTATCTTATTGACAATTTATCAAAAATGTTTTCAAATCAATTCTAAAAAAAGACTAGAACTCTGATCATAAAGACCAATTTTCTTCAAACTGAACAGCTTCCCTGTACCAAGACAAATTACTTATTTTTGTTTGTTTGCTTCAATAGCTAATATTTTAAAAAGCAGAAAATCAACAGACAGATTTTCATAGTTATTAATATTAACTCTCAGATTTTTTTCCTCACTTAAAGATCACATACTAAATAGTAAACACAGCTAGTAAAAAAAAAATGATAAGCTAGTACAGGAACAAAATTCATACTTAAATAGTGAATTTCTATTACTACATACAATTCACTGAAGAATAATAGTCCTCTTACTCAGTGTTGTGTGTTTTTTTGTGGAAGGCAGATTTTAAGGCTGTAAATCCTCTTAGCTATTAATAGAAATATTTCTTAAAAGGTTATTTGTGTGGAGAGCGATGGGCCTATGATAATGTTTAACAAATAATAAGCAAGAACTCAGAATTTAATGCTGCAAGATTTGGAAAGCAAACCCACCCAAATAATTTAATACTAGAAAATTCATCTATCCCTATGCCATGGTCTATAGCTTGAAAATAATCACTATTTGTTTTCAGATTCTGTTTAATTCTCTGGATTTGTCCTTTTCCAAATTTTAACCAATTGACACAAGAGGGGAAAAGTTTGTTTAAAAAAGTCATGAGGAATCTTTTTCTGTGGAAAAGATTTTTGCTTTTGTGTTTCAGACATATATGAATAAACTATGAATTTCCACCCCCACTATATCTTCTAAGCACAGGCTCTTTAAGAAATTACAATGAAACGGGATATCAATAGCAAGGATTCTTTTAGCAATAACCATTTACATATAGGAAACACATGAAAAAGAGATCTCTAAAAGCTAGAATTTGGAAGGTTCTCTGAGGAAACAGAGCAACAACAGAAACATACTATATTTAAGCTAAGGTGTGTCTAAGTATATATGCATGTGCTTTTAATATATGTGCACACACACATATGAATTGTGAAAGTTGTAACTTTCGTAAGAGGTATGCATTAAGCAGAATTTCAGCAAATGAATTGGAATATATTTAAACAACAGCTGAACACCTTCCCATTGTATCACTCCTAGTCCTGGGTAATCCAAGCTGCTATCCTGACCTGATTAACCTAAGAAAACAAGTGGCTGTCTTTGTAGCTGGAGATAAAGGTAGGCCCTCGGGCACTACTAGATTCTCCACTCAGTTTTGCCTTTTTTACATCAAGTAAAACAACTGAGAAAAGCTGAGGAAAGAATGAAAGACGTGAAGTTTAGGGTAAATGTGAAATAATGTTTATAAACATATAGAAATAGAGAGACTGTTATAAAATATATCTAGATTTTTTTTTCATGGTTTAAACAAGACATATGTTATTATATGTCTAGCACTAATTATAAATCCTCCAAAAATCCTCAACCTCAGTTTAATACATTATACAAAACTAAAACCCAAATGGTTCATACAAATTTTAATGTGCAACTCTATGTAAAACTACAGAACATTTAGAAAAGCAAAAACAGGAAATGTCTATGATCTAAGAGTAGGCAAAGAAACATCAAAAGCATAATCCATAAAGTAAAACTAAATTAAATTTTATCAAAAATTAAAAACTTTTGCTCGACCAAACCCTATTGAAGAGGATGAAAACACAAGCTACCAACTCTGATAAAATATTACCAAAGCCCATATCTGACAAAGACTTTGTATCTAGAGTATATAAAGAACTGTAAAACTCAAGAATTAAAAATATAACTAAAATATAACCTAAAGATATAAATAGATATTTCACTGAAGAGCATACATACATGGCAAATAAGCACAGCAAAGGATCACCAGCAACATTAGCCATTATGAACCTTTTTCAAAAAAGATTTATTTTTACTTATTTATGCAAACAAGAGCTGGGCTATAGGCCAGAGGAGAGGGGCAGCAGCGGCCAAGAGCAATAGTTTTGATAGTGCTGAGACTTTAACACCTGAGCCACCAGGGAGACCCCCATTATAAACCTTTTTAATTAAAGATACCTCTGAATGAATGTTTATCAGAATGGCTAAAAGGAAAAATAATGACACCAAAATGCTAGCAAAAATGTAGAGAAACTGAATCACTCAGACATCGCTGATAGAAAATCCAAATGGTACAGCCAGTGCACAGAACAATTTGGCAGTTTCATTAAAAAACTGAAGATGTGGCCCTCCCTGGTGGTGCAGCGGGTTAAAGCACAGCACTGAGAATCTGAGGCCACTTCCATGAGTTCGATTCCCGCCTGCCCCGGAGGTGACCACATGGCGTGGCAGACCTCTCCTGACCCGCCCGCTGCTCCCCTCAGCAGTGTACTTCATCGATCTCCTGTTCTGCTCCCCACTCTGTCTCTGGTGAATCCTCTCACCGCCCCTGAGCCTCTGGCCTGTACCCCAGTTCTGTATGTACAAATAAATAAATCTTTAAAAAAAAAAAAAAAAACTACACACAGACACAAACACATATGAATGTCTGTATAACCTGTGAAACCCTAATGATTTTGTGGATTGCATCAATGTCGGTTTCCTGGCTTTGATATTGTGCTATGTACACAATTCTACATGGGAAAATAACTGAGTGAAAAGTGTATGGAACAACGTTGTACATTTTAATTAACTTCCTGTGAATCTATAATTATTTTCAAATAAATAGTTAAAAACAAAACCCCTTCAAAGTCAGCACCATATGTGATGATGGCAACACAGTGTTTCCCAAATTTATCGTTATAGTTCTTCCAATTGTTTTTTCCTTTTGGAACCTTAACCAACTTCATTAAGCATTAAAGTTAGATCTATTTTAGATATGAGAAGACAAGTTTAGAAATACAATTGGTTTGTAAGGGTGAAGTCAATCACCTAGGTAATTTAAATCTAGGTTTTTCTGATTCTGGTTTTACTACCACCTTGATAGCCTCCACAAGTATCTAGAATGTGACTTGAAATCAATCCGTTTCACTGTGGTTTCTCTGAGCATTCTGCACAAAATACTCTAATATGGGTCACTAGTTTACTACAAAATAAATTAATCATACCACACACTCATACATCAGAATTTTTTTCCATCATGACTTCTGTTTCCTTTCCTCCTACTGCACTGACATCACAGTGAGCCATACAAGCTGCACAGTGCAGTATGCCACCAAAAGAGCAAGATCCTGGCTTTTGGATTTATAGAATAAGCATCCATTACATGGAGTAGGAGAACAAAGAAAAAGGTCAAATGTACATTATGTTTCTATGGTTTCCAGGGGAAAGTAAGTTTGCTGACAAGGTATTTTTTTCATCTGCTTGATGACTTAGTATTGAGATAGAAACTATATCCAAGATCCAGGATTCCAGTCTTAATGGAACTGGGCAGAGTTGTGCATCAGTCAATGGTCTCCCAGGCATTCCCGGTTGTACCTCGTGATGCTTACCCATTGTTGCAGGCCCTTTCAAGCATCTTACTCCTATTAATTTGAAAGGAAACTTAGAACTAATTGACCAATCTAAACTGATCTTGTATTTGAATGCAGAACTGCATATAACCAAAATCAAGAGAGAGCAGGCCATTTAAAGTCTAGCAGACCCACATCCTGCAATGTAGGGAGTGCAAATGAGAGACAGGGTATACCCTAGACCAATCACTCTTCCTAAGTTGTAAACAGGTGATAGAAAACATTATAATCACAGTACCAAACAATCAAATTATCTACCTGACTACTTGTCCATCCATCAATATAGATATATATGGGCATATGCATTTATGCATTCTTTATCAGTAAAAATGTCTCACAATTTAAACAAGAAAGTTGTTTCCACAAATTATTATTCATGGCATTCCAATGTCAACAGCCCTCTTAGAGCAGAGATGCCTATGAGTTCTCTGGGACCAGACAAGTGACCCCATGAACAGATGAGCACTTGTGTTGAGACATTATACAGTGAAAGGAGAAATACTTAAAAAATAACTAAGTAATGGAGATGTTACACACAGCATGAGGACTGTAATCAATAATATAGCATTGTACTTGTGAAAGTTGTTAAGGAAAGATGATAGTTTCATTGTGGTGGTCATTTCACAATATATACTAATTATTTTCACACTGAAACTAAAATAATTTTGTAGGTCAATCTTACTTCAGTTTTAGAAATTATTAAAGCATCTGTTATAAGTTGATTATTTTAAAAACAAAATAGAGTCCACTTTTCTTACACTGACACAAAGATCAACATGAGTAAGAAAACAATAGCTCTTGGAAGAAATCTAAGGTCTGAAGGATCAGCATTTCCAAAAGGATGTGAGACAAAGACCACTAAAAATGGTAGGAAAGCATACAAGTCCTCCTGACCAGAACAAAATCAGGGCACTTGGAGAATCACCCACACCCTTCCCCCAGTGGACTCCCAGGGCTCCCTACTGCAGAGAGGCAAGTACCACCTCTGAAAAAAAAAAAAAAAAAACCCTGCCTTCTTAGTGGGCATGGAGTTCACACACCTGGGGGTGTTGAGGCACAAAAGGACACTAAAGCTAATAAGAAGCAGGACTGTTGCACAAGTTGGCTCAATGGATTTGCATCCCAAGGCTGAGACCCATTTGTAGGAAGTCAGGGCTTATATACACTTTTAGTTTCTCCAAGGTTCTGGATAAGTTTGTATTGGCAGCTGTACATGGTCAGACATGACATGGTTCCATGCCAAGAACTGAGTTGGATACCAGAAAGTGAGTAAGAGTCAGTAGTCATGGGAATTTTCAGGCCCCTCTTACTTTAAGGGCTAGCTTAGCAATCCTTGAAACACCAGCCCTTCCTCCGTCTAGGCTTGACAGTCATCTGAACAGCCTAACAAATATACAATCTGCAGCTTTCCTTGGTGCCTCCCCCCAGCCCAAGGCTGCATTCACCTAACTGCTCTAGTCATACCTAAGCCTCAGGAGAAAGACACTGAGAGCAAAACCTGCTGAGAGCAGCTGAAGGGGAAGTTGCAATTTGAAGTTTTTTGGAGTGCAACCCTGGTCATCTGTCTGGACATGCAGAAAAGATTGCAGATCTCTCCCTCAGTTCCAGTAATTGCAGCACCCACGAAGGCTGATGACCTTGCCAATCTACTATAGCAACCTCCATACTCCTCATACCTCCAGCCCTTACCTCGTAGAATGGTTCTTAAGTCTCAATCATCTTTTTTGGTGAGGAGGGTTAAGCAATACAACAGAAAACACATAAAAGATCAAAACCCTTGACCTATGTAGCCTAACCCACAATTCTAATACAAGATTGTCACAGCAAGACTAAAAATGAAAGCAATCTAGCTGAGTCCATGGAACTAATCACAGAATATCAAACAGAATAACGATGAAGATGTCTTCACTCCAATAGATGGATCAAGACAAAACCCTGGAAAAACTTACTAACACAACTCAATTAACCAAACTACTGGAAGACTACAGACTAACAGTCCTAATGATTTTTACTAAATTAGGAGAGTAATGGATGAACAAAATTAGAAACACAAAAACAAAAAATGTATGGTAAATGTCCAAATGGAAGCCAGAGAGATAACAAATGCATAGTTGAAAAAAGAAAACAAATAGCCTTTTCAAAAATTGGACAGAAGAGTTTAACAGACATTTAGCCAAAGAGAGAAATAACCAAAAAACACATTTAAAATGTTCATCATCATTTATTGGGAGGAAAATGTAAATCAAATCACAAGTAAAACCTCCTATGCCTGTGAGAAGGAGCCATACCAAGAAAAAAAGAGAAAAGAAATAACAAGTGTTGTTGAGGATGTGGAATAAAAACAACCTTGGCATGCTATTAGTTATAATGTAGACTTGTCAAGCCTCTATGGAAATTAGTGTGAGGTTTCCCAAAATACTAAAAATATATCTACCATAAACTCCAGCAGTTCCACTCCCCGGTATCTATCTGAGGAATATAAAAACACTAATTTGAATTGATATATGCCCTCCTATGTTTATTGCAACACTATTTACAACAGACGAAGTGAAGACAGCCTCAGTACCCAAACTCAGATGAGAAGATAAAGCTGTGGTATATTTACACAATGGAACACTACTCATTTATTAATAAAAAGATAAAATTTTGTCATTTGTAATATGAAACTGGAGGATTATGCTAAACAAAATAAGTCAGATTAAAGTCAAACACCAGATGATTTCACACATATGTGGTATATAAGGAAACAAAGCAAAGGAACAGATTTAAATAAACCAAAGAAAACCCTTGAAATCTGACAATAGAACTAATGCTACCAAAGGGGAGATTGGGGAAATTGTGACCAGAAGGTAAGGATCTCAGTGAACCATGACAGGGGATTATTGGACCATTGGTAGTGGACATTATATAATAGCATGTTTTGAAGAGCTATGAACCTCTAAACCAATGTTCCCTCAAGAAACACTTTTCATAAAAAGATAGGAAAAATATCTTAGAAAAAAGGAATTATGCTTGTAATATCCAGTATCTTAACAATGATGTACTCATAAAACAAAATTATTCTGCCTCTACTTGTGAAATAATTTAGTGGGAAGAATAAAGTTCCCTTGAAATGAATCCTGTAGTAATTAATTTAATATTTAAGATATCACAACCTCCTTTGAGAAAAGGCTGATTTGTAAGTCTGTCATGATTACATGGTCAGCCCCAACCCTAAGAGTGGGTCCTTTGCTCTCTAGAGGAAGTATTGGCTGAAAAGAGCCAGGCATGTTGAACTAGAGTTCATTAGAGACTCATGAGTCAGGAAACCAGTGCAGGAAAGGAAATTTACCCTGGTTCTGCCCAGGGGAGTGGGGAAGAGATATTTAAAGTTAGATCCACAAGGTGAAGCTGAGGAGAGCAGTGCTGTAGCTTGTTCTTAGTTTAGCTTCGCCCAGGCATGCACAGCCAAGTTGCATTCAAGCTGCGCATCTGGCTTCTTGGCCTACTTCTTCTGGGAAATTGTGAAATAATCATTTGTCAGGGCCTAATGGTTTTTATCTAACATGGCACCTTATGGTAGGCCGAATTCTTGAGCTAGGATGTTGAGATCCACCAGTTCATTATTTGGTCAACCTATTCAAACAGAACTTGCAGCAACTCTTATCCTACCAATTCATAATTTCTTTTACCTAGGCTGTCTCAATTGCACTTTCCAAAGTTAGCATGTACATGTTAATTGACAGTCCTCCAGTACCTGTAATATGTGGTTCCCAGAGCTCAAAGGGAGAACAGCTGTCTTTAACCCAAAGGTGCTATGACTCACAGGCTCTGGACTCTGAATGTAAGTCCTCTGTGAGTCATATATGTATTCATGCATTATCTTCCTTTGATGGGAACTATAATGAAGCCCATGGGTGTGGTCTTTAGTACAGTGAAAAAAGTTTTCACAAACTCAATCTTTATCTACAACCCAGAGCAATCTATTTGTCTTTAGGAGAAAAAATAAAATTTAAAAACTGTTTCCATTTATCATAAATGTTATTGTTATCATCCAGGAATTTTGACTATGTAGTTAATTTGGAATATCTCAACTTGAGATATTATCTAAGATAATTCAACTAATCTTACTCAAAACAATAAATGAAACTGATCAATGGAAATGGGAATGGTAAAAGCAAACACCAAATTCCACATACAATTTTCATGAGCTTTAAGAAATAAGTGATGTATTTTCAATTTTTTAAAGATTTATTATTATGCATACAGAACTTGGGTACAGGCCAGAGGTATGGGAGGTGAGAGGATTACCAGAGACAGAGTGGGGAGCAGAACAGGCATATTGACAAAGTACACTGCTGAGGGGAGAAGCAGGAGAGGTCTGCCACGCCATGTGGGTCAGCTTCCAGGCAGGGAATTGAACCTGTGCTGCAGTGGCTTCTGAGAGCTTCATAATGTAGTGCTTTAACCCCGTTGCACCACGAGGGAGAGCCCATAAGGGATATTTTTATGAAAATATATGTATATTTATTTTACCTTGAACAAATTTACAGGCACCAATTATGTATGTAACCTACAACACATCTATGTAGGTAGCCTATAAAACATCTATACATCAAGGGAGCTAACTCATGCTGCAGTAAACTCCTCTCACCACCCATGCGCCTGGGGCCTATACCCCAGCTCTGTATGCATAAATAAATAAATCTTTTTTTTAAATGCTTTAATTGGGCCCTCCCTGGTGGCACAGCGGGTTAAAGCACTGCACTAAGAAGCTAAAGCCACTTCCGCATGAGCTCGATCCCCGCCTGCCCTGGAGGAGATCCACATGGAGTGGCAGACCTCTCCTGACCCGCCCACTGCTCCCCTCAGCAGTGTACCTCATCGATATGCCTGTATGCACAAATAAATAAATCTTTTTAAAAAATGCTTTGTCTTCTGATACTTTTGGTTTACATAGACATGCATAAAAGAATGTTTAATGTATATCTTTGGTTTTCAATTGGCTTGAAAAAGTCAATCTTCTGAAGGTAAAGAGTTCAGTTAGTAATTATGTTATTCATTAATTACCATAAAGTGAGGCATCTGGGAAAATCTGACTCTTTCCTCCTCCAGTGGGATTATCAAGTAAAATCCAGGTGTTTGGTGATTAACAAATAGTATGAGCATCTTCATTTTCCATACTAGAGGTGAAGATTTTTCTATTCTAAAAATAACAGTGCATGAAGAAGAAGCACTTCAGATCTAGCCTTCAAATTTTTAGATAAAAACTTTAAAATACAAGTTTTGGTCTTACTTGCCAACTTTTTAATATTTAAGTAACTGTCTTTCGGGATTTTTCATTAAAGACTTAAGTTTTCTGCACTAGATTTTACTTCCAGAAACCAACTTCACCACCAGACTGCTGTAAGCAAAATAAATAGTATTTTAATGGGTTTCTTTGCTTTTTTGAGGCTTTTCTGAATGAAATGGGTTAAAAGATGTATTGTATTGTGAAGTTTCTAACTTAGTCTGAATTTACTCTTGTTCTTAAGAATGTAAACCTTGAGTTTCTGAATATACAAATGAATGATAGTAACTCTCAAACTGATGGGTCTGCATGACTTCATGCATGTTAACACTCCCAACAGGCTCAGCGTACAGTAGGAAAAGCACTGATAAGCCACCAATTCTTTGAAGTGTCTTGGAATTCTCAAACAATTTCCTGGATACAGGCTATATCATCCTTATTATGAAAAGATATTATTATCTTTTCTTTTCTCTTGCTAGCTGTTTTCCATTTGTTCCATCTACTCTTTGTTCCTTTCCTCATCTTTCTTTAACTTCTGTGCTGAGGATTTTTAAAATTTCATTTTATTGCTTCTCAATAGGTTTATTATATATACTCCATTTAAAAAATTTTAGTGACTATCTAAAAGTTTAAAATGTACATATTTAATTAATCTAATGTGACTTTCAAATATTAGACAATTTATGTGTATTGTGAAAGTATTATGGTAATTTATTCCCAATTCCTCTCTCTCATGGTGTACTATTACTGTCAAATTTTTTACTCTTACATATGCTATAAACACATAATAAATTGCTACTATTTTTGTTTTAAACAGTCAGCTGTTCTTTAGAACAAAGGTAGGCCATTTATCATCAGGGACCAAACTGGTTTTTTTTTTTAAAGATTTATTTTATGTATGTATATAAGAGCTGGGGTATAGGTCAGAAGTACAGGAAGTGAAAGGAATCACCAGACACAGCGTGGGGAGAAGAACAGGAGGATTGACTGAAATACACTGCTGAAGGGAGCAGTGGATGAGACAGGAGAGGTCTGTTGTGCCGTGTCGGTCAGCTCCCTGACCAGGGATCCAGTTAGTGCTACAGTGGCTGCACATTGCTTCATAGTGCTGAGAATTAATCCCGTGTGCCACCAGGGAGCACCATCTGGTTTTAGAAATAAAGTTTATTGGAACACATTCATGTTCATTCATTTCACTACAATGGCAGAATTGAGTAGGTTAAAATATATATTTTTTTAACCCTTTAGATAAAAGGTTTGCTGCCCGTTCAGAGATATTAGCAATAAAAAATAATCCAGTCATCTATTTGGGGCATTTGGGTTGTTTCCATAGCTTACCTATTGTAAATTGTACTGCAATAAATATAAGGGTGCAGGTGTCCTTTTGAATTAATATTTTTGTGTCCTTTGGTTAGATTATTCAGAGTGGAATTGCTGAATCATATGGAAGCTGCACTTTTAGTAGTTTGAGGAGCATCCACACAGCTTTCCATAGTGGCTGGACCAGTTTGCATTCTCACTAACAGTGTATGAGAGTTTCTTTATCTCCACATCCTCGACAACATTTGTTGTTGCCATTTTTTTTTTAGTGTGTGTCATTCTCACTGTTGTGAGGTGGTATCTCATTGTGATTTTGATTTGTATTTTCCTGATTACAAATGATGTTGAACTTTTTTTCATATTCCTGTTGGCCATTTTCATTTCTTCTTGGGACTGGATCAAAAAGATGTAGTATATTTATACAATGGAATATTACTCAGCAACCAAAAAGATAAACTCATGCCCTTCGAAGAAACGTGGATGAAGCTGGAAGGATTATGCTCAGTGAATAAACCAAGAAAAAGAAAAATATTGAATTGTATCACTTATAGGAGGAATGTATTAGAACCAAATCAGGAATTAAGGGTAAAAAAGTAACTATAATAAAGTAACTATAATAAAGTAAAAATCAAAATCATCAGGCAACTATGTATCAGAGCCATTCTGTAGGGGAGGAGGGTGAAGGGCCAGGACAGGAATGGAAGAGCACAAGGGACTATGGTGATGGTGCCTGGGTGAATTGGTGGTGGGAATTTCATGGGGAAAGCATACATTGCACAAAAATGAAGGATGATATAATGTGTTTTTAAAATAAAGAAAATTCCTCCAGAAATAAATAAAAAATAAAAGGGGGGAAATAAATAAAAAATAAGCTACTTTCTTTCCATTTCCAGTAGTAGTTATGTAGTCTAAGTTTGTGTAGAACATTTCTGCCTGAAGAATTTGCTTTAACATTTCTTAAAGAGTATGGCTGCTGGCAATGAAAGCCTAGTTTTTGCTTGACTAAGACTAGTATTTTACCTTTTAAGTGGTAAGTCCACTTAAAAATCCACTTCTGTGCTGCTCATGTCATCATGTTGCCTGCCTGTCAAGTCAAACTGCTTTCTGCTGCTACTGAGAATTCTGTTGTAGCTTGATGTTAACTGTATCACCACAACAGACTCAGGCAGGAAATAGAAGAAATATTTTAATAATGTGTACTTATGTTTATTCATTAAAATATTTAAACATGTTACATTTCTGAAATTAGTGAGTTGTCACTAATGAAAAGCTCTGAAAAAGAAGCTTTACGTGGAGATAAGACATCAGTTACTATTTTAAACAGGGAAGGAGAGCACAAAAAAATTAAAATTATGACATTTTAATGAATTTAAAAAAAAATTTTAAAGTCTATCAGAACACAGAGGAGAAAGACAAAGCACTAAATTCTGAGAAAAGAAATAATAGATATGGGGGACATATTTTCAAATCACTCTCGGGACAGACAAAAGGAATAAATTAGAAGGGAATCTGAGTTGATAGAAAAAAAATCAAAAAATTTTTAAAACATCATTTTATATCCTGGTCTGAGGCAGTAATTCACAAATTGTATTCAACTCTAATTTTTTTTTGGGGGGGGAGCATAGAACTGGGGTGTAGGCCGGGGTGAGGGAGTTAGTGAGAGGATTCACCAGAAAAAGAAAAGGGTGCATAACAGGCAGATCCACTGACATACACCGCTAAGAGGAGCACCAGACAAGACAGGCGAGGTCTGCTATACCTTGTGGGTAGGCTCCTTGACCGGGTATCGTATCCAACTCAAGCCTTAGTGGTGATAGCATTGTGACCTAACCTTTAGGCCACCAGATAGGCCTCTTCAAGTCTGAAATTTTAATTTAATTTATGAAAAATATAAATTAATAAAACTACATTCTACTAGGTCATAGGTGTTACGACTTGAGAACCATGTGTATACCTCTTGGCTGTCTAAAGAATATCCACTTCACATAGAAGTACTTTTATTTAACTGCTAATATATGCCTCTGGCATTCACTGGACAACTGATCTTGGCATTTCAGAACAAAGAAATAGAACTAGGCAAAAGATACAATCTGGAAGTCTACAAAGCATACTTTAAAAATCCTGATTGAATTCATTCTACTCTTACTTTCCATAAATCTTGAGACACTTAGACTTTTTTTTCAGTTGAATAATACTGATTTATAACATTTAAGATTTCAGCTGTACAGCAGTGTATTTTAACACCTTTATATAGTACATTATGATCTAGATCTATCTACTACCATAAAATTGACCCCTTTACCTAAGAACAAAAAGTTTGTTTTTATTTTATTGAATACATTTAACTTCTACATGTAAATGAAATCATAGTACACCTGTCTATCTTTGGATGATTTCACTCAGTATTCATTGAATTCATTCGTGTGGTTGCAAGTGGCAGGACTTCATTTTTTAAATCTGTGTAGTATTCCATTGTGTATATATACCACATATTTATCCATTCGTCAATCATTGGTCATGTAGAATGGAATTTTCAAATATTGGATATTAAAGTAATACTTCCATAAATACAGTAGTGCAGATAGATTTTAAAAGTTTTATGCTTTGGGGTAAATACCCAGAAATGGACTGTAGAATCATATAGTATTTCTGGTCTTATTTTTTTTTTAAAAGATTTATTTATTTATGCATACAGAACTGGGGTACAGGCTAGAGGCTCAGGGGTGGTGAGAGGCTTCACCAGAGACAGAGTGGGGAACAGAACAGGCAGATTAACGAAGTACACTGCTGAGGGGAGCAGCGGGCGGGTCAGGAGAGGTCTGCCACACCATGTGGTCACCTCCAGGGCAGGCAGGAATCGAACTCATGCGGAAGCGGCTTTAGATTCTCAGTGCTGTGCTTTAACCCGCTGTGCCACCAGGGAGAGCCCATAGTGCCTATTTTTTAATTGGGTTGTATTTTGTGTGTGTATGTTGAGCTCTTTTTTTGAATATTAACTTCTTGTTATTGATGTGTTTTTGAACATCTTCTCCCAGTAAGCAGAGTGCCTCTTCATTTTGCTGATGGTTTCTTTCACTGTACAGAAGTAACCCTCAGATTCTAAATTAATAGTTGTGGACAAAATATATCTCAGACTCATTTCCACTGTTCAAAAAGCTATAAAATCACATCAACTGCCCTGCTAGAATCCAACCAGCTTTCACAAATCTATAAATCGTTGCATATTAGAAAATTTATATTCAGGTTTTACCTTCTTGCATCTTATACTGGGAACCTTAGTAAACTTGTTGTTATAGTTTCTATATAAACCATTTATTTCCATTCTGTAGGTAAAGGCAGTTCACATTGTCCCTGAGGCTGTTTCTGTCTTCACAGCAACCCTGTCAGGGAAGGGCAGCCACCTGCAACAGCCCTTGGCCTCAGTCAGCATCTACACTAGGACTGTACTTATAACATTTGAGAGTTTATTTTGGAAATTTCTATAGAATGGTTTTATAAGTATTCCACTTAACATGACTGAAAAAGAGAATTTTGAAGTTAAGTAAATATAGCAGATCCTCAAACAACATCATTTTATTCAATGTCATTTCATTATAATATTGTGAAAAACAATCCTGACGGAATGTAGAATTAAACAACATGCCTTCACTTAAAGTTGCAATTTTCAAGAGTTAAATAAGAATTTACTATATGTTGAAAGATAAGAGTTTAAACACACAGTGACTATTGAAATTCAAAATGAAACCCAAATCAAAGACTATATAAGTAATGTAATTCAACATCAGTGCTGTAAACAATATGTTCTGGAATAAATGTATGGCACAGGAATGTTTTGTTTATATGATTTTGAAATCTTGACACCAAAAATTGTAAGGATTCATTTTCAAGTGTTAGACCATGCCAAGGACCTTTATTCAAAATTGGAATGAAGGTCTGTTCTTCTGAAGATGATGCCTGCATAGAGTGGCTGGGATGCTGCAAGGGGATCTCTTTCCCTGGACGGGCCAGCCATCCACCACCCAAACTATTCTCGACGGCTCCAAGGCCATTACCCACCACCAACTTTGAGTGGCAGAAACTGATGGCTCTTAAGAGTGTATTTCCCCAAAATCTGCTGTCAGCACAAACTGTCATCTCCCTACCACCACCCTCAGCTCAGAAGAGGAGACAGGCCTCATTTGGCTTCTCAGTCATGAGGTAACAGCAGTTTTTCCTGACAACCAAATTGCTCACTTCTGTCAGAACACAGCGTGAGTGCCGAATACAAGCTTCTTATGCTGCACAAGCCGAATACAAATTCTTATGCCACACAAGCTACAGAAACACAAGATCTTGAAGATCTACCCTGACCAGGTCCTGGAGCACCTTCCTGGATGACTCCAAGTACCAAAATCTGATGCCCCTTACTGTGGGGCACAACCAGCTACAAGTCAGCAAAGAGCCCAAGATCAAAGAAATCGTGCAAATCTTGTGTACCCTTCCTGCTGTTAAGAGGCTGCAATACTGACACCTCCTCAATAGGCAGAGCTTCATAAACTCAAGCTTCCCAGCCTTGGTGCTTGTGCAGAGGGAGTTGGTAGACCAGTTCACCCTCCTCACGACCCCCAACCCGCTCCCTGCTTCAGAATCAGCCCCTAAAGTTGACTGCCCAATTGGGCTAATATGTCAGATAGATATGAGGGGAACTCCATGGAGCCAGCTGACTGGCAGCCATATTCCCTGGATCCTGTTCTGGACTCAGAACCAGCCTCTTGCACCTACGCTTCCTTTAAATACACTTCCCCTATAGCTGTTGTTCTCCGTGGGAGATGTGGAAGAACTGCAGGTGGAGAGTGGCAATTTTTACCTGGCTTTTTTTCATCTCTTCTGATACTGGACCACCTGGAGCTTCCATTTCAGAATGGAGACTTTTAATCACAATTTTTGTCCAAAGTCTTCCCAACTTGAAATCTGTTTGTCTTCACAGCAACCTCTTCAGGGAGGGGCACCACCTGCAAGAGTCCTTGATCAATCACCTGGTTACCTTCCCCACTTTTAGTTTTTATCGCCATATCAATGGTGAATAGTGGACAAACCCTTTCCATTGGCATAATTGCAAATATCGTTATACTATACATTGGCACAGCTACTGGTTTCAATTTGTCTTTGGGTGTTTAGGTTGTTTCCATAGTTTGGCTGTTGTAAATAGTCCTTCTATGAGCCTAGAAGTGTGTCTATCCCTTTGAATTAATATTTTTGTATTCTTCAGTTAGATACCAAGGAATGGAATTTCTCTGTCATAAAGTAGGCCCATATTTAAGATTCTGAGCAACATCCATACTGCATTCCATACAGGCTGACCAATCTACATTCCTACCAGCATTGAATGAGGGTTCCTTTGTCTCAGCATCATCTTCAACACTTGCTTCCATTTTTTTTTTTTTTGCTTCCTTTTTTTTTTTTAATGTATTTATTTATTCATACAGAACTTGGGTACAAACCAGAGGTGCAGGGGTGGTGAGAGACTTCAGCAGAGACAGAATGGGGAGCAGAAAAGGCAGATAGGTGACGTACACTGCTGAGGGGAGCAGCAGGCAAGACAGGAGAGGTCTGCCATGCCATGTGGGTCACCTCCAAGGCTGGGGATCGAACTCACACTGAAGTGGCTGTTGCTAGCTTGCAGTGCTGCTTCCTAACTTGTTGAGCCACCACGGAGGGCCCACTTCTGGTCTTTTTTATATGGCCCATTCTCACAGGTGTGAGGTGGGATCTCTCAGTCCTTATTTAGATATTTGACCTTTGACATCTTTTTCTCTTGAAAGATTTATCAACATATCTCAGAGATAAATTCACATATCTCCTCCCTTTATCCCTGTTCCTAACAACTCTGTTTGACAAAGATCTGTGGATGAGCCTCACACACCATATCCTCCCCTTCCCCAGGGAACGTGGGTAATTGTAACATTTTCATGTGGCTTTTCTACTCTCTAAAGTCAGATCAGATTGATCCAATATGAGTGGATATTAGCACATGACTACTTTTTTTTAATCTATAAAGAATTTTATTGAAAATACAGAAATTAATTTTACTAATATACTTAGGTAATTTTACTAATATACTTAGGTATTTTGACATTACATCCTGAGTTCCTCAGTTTTTTCAACTTATTTGACTATACAGATATGCTTATTTTCATTGTAGGCATAATTTAAAAATTTTTATGCCTATTTCCCTTTTTTAAAAATAATATAATAGTTTATTTTTACATCATTTTGTGCCTTTTTCCATCTCAGTTGTAATCCCCTTGGGCTCCCATCACCAAATCACCTGTGTGCCACCACCATAGCCCAGTGCACTTCCCTCCCCCCAGTTTTTGATCCCATTCCTCAACCTACCCCCATAAAATGTATCTGGTATATAGCTGTTCATTATTATTATTATTATTTTTTGCACCTGGTGCTTTATACTCCTTTTATGAGTGAGACCATCGGTGTTTTTCCTTTTCTTTCTGGTTTATTTCATTAAGCATGGTCTTTTCCAGATCCATCCATGTTGCTGCAAAAGACATGTGTTTATTCTTTTTGGTTGTTGAGTAATATTCCATTGTGTAGATGTACCACATCTTTTTACTCCAGTCATCCACTTTTGGGCATTTGAATTGTTTCCATGTCCTTTCGATTGTAAATAAAGCAGCAATAAACATGGAGGTGCAAGTGTCTTTTTGAATCAGTAATGCATGGCTGTTTTTACCTACAAATTGTCAGTAAAGGTTGTGTGAGAATGTAGCAAACTAGTTAAACAAAATATGACCAAACAGTATGAAACAAACATTACTAGAAAGAAATGATCAAAGAATTTGATATTGCTAATTGCATATCATATATCCCAATTATACAATAAATCTGTTCTCTCCCCTTCTGCAAGTTGAATTTATCCCCTTTTATTTGAAAGTTTCATCTGGAAGGTCACATGTATTTTGAAGGATAGATTTCTTGAAGTTTTTGTTTGAAAAGAGCTTTATTAACATAAGTACTATCTTGGAGGATGTGCATTTAAAATATAGATGTTTTCATTTAAAAAAATTAATTTTTATGCATATAGAGCTGGGGTACAGGCCAGAGGTGCAGAGGATTCACCAGAGACAGAGTAGAGAGTAGACCAGGCCAACTGATAGGAGCAGCAGGCGAGACAGGAGAGGTCTGCTACACCATGTGGGTCACCTCCAGGGCCAGGGATCGAACTCACACTGAGGTGGCTGAGGCCAGCTTGTAGTGCTGCGCTTTAACCTGCAGAGCCCCCAGGGAGGGCCTCTATAGATGCTTTCTTTACCAAGCTTACTAGATTGAAAAAAGAGAAGCAGCTAGCCAGTAAATAAATGCCAAGTGCTGTAGCTTCTTTGTTTTTATTTTTTTATAAAAATAACTGCAAACTGATGACAATTTTTAACATTTTGCTGGTGTCATTAAGGTTCTCTTTCCCAGAGCTGAAGTTCTGAAGAAGAAAGTCAAGTATTTTCCAGCACTTGTTGGCCCCTGGGCTTTGGGGCCTATCGGAGATGTGGACACCACTGGCCTGAGCAAACTTAGAGAAAGGGAAGTCTGCATCCCTCCTTCTACCCAACACCTCACTCTAAACACTTCCCCAGTGATTCCAGGCAGACCCTGCTTGTGTCATTCTCTGTTTCTGGACTGGTTCCTCCCATTTGGAAAAAATAAAGTTCATTTTTCATTTTCATTTACAGTGGAGAAATATATTGGTCCTACACAATAATCTTCCAGGGAATACTCATAGTAGAGCTATAAGAATGAAATATCAATAGTGTAATTTTGGGGCATGTAAAATCTGAAAGCACAAAGATCTGCTGCTCAGGGTTATCTCTGGTCCTTCCTTAGGAATTTCTTACTAGCCTGGTTTAACACTTAAACCACCGGCTTCTGCTGCTTATTACAGAGAAGCCACACATTCTTGTTATCCTCCCTTCACTTCAAAACCTCCTTTAATTTCTGTGTATTTTGGGCCAAAAGTCAGGTTATAATTGCTTGGCTCATGCATCAGAAATTGGCTTTTTTTTTTTTTTTTTTAGAAATGTGAAATCATAAGGGGGAGATTAAAAAAAAAGATTGGATTTTAGGTGATCAAGGGTGGCAAAGACTCACTACATTATCAAATTCCTTCTCACTTAATCAAGAATCAAAGGTCAACTGCTTCCTCCAGACACTTAGCCCTCCACCTCACACAAGATGCAATAATTCAGAGGAGCCCAAGAGCTAGATAGTTCTTCTTTCTTAATATTTTTAAAAAAGAATAACGGAGACAGTGAAATAATGGTAAATGGTGACATCTGGTGGAAATTGAAGCACTGCAAACTAGTAAAGCTTGAAGCTCAGTCATAACTGAAGTTTGTCACCCGAATACCATCTTTTTTTCCCAGCTGAATACATTTTGTTAAAGGAGTGCGTTTGGCATACCCAAAGACAAACTGTTATCAGGCAGGATGATGACATAAAGCATGATGTCTTTAGAATGGCAAGAACTGGATTTTTAGTTCAGTTTCCAGCTGAGTTTAATTCTCTGAGTTTTAGTTGTATTATCAACTTTAGGATAATAAAATTTGCCATGTGTAATTTCATTAGGTTGACTTTCTTTTTTATTCAATATTATGATTTTTTTAAATGTTCTGTATCCATGGGTCCAGGCTTTCCATTATTCCTGTGCTCCCCCCACGCCCCTCCCCGGGAGGGGGGACCCCTGGAACCCATGAGATTGAATGGTAGACAGTTACTTCATTACAGCCTAGTACTTTCCATCTGCAAGTGGTGCTTCACTACCTAGTACATGATAAAAACCCGGTCGATATCAATTTGCTAGTTGCTAAAAATATATTTTTTCCCTGCCTTATTCCCATAGTGTAGTAAAAACCTTAATCAGAGATATTAAAGTTTTTTCTTGACTTATTTAAGCTACGGCTGTTAAAAATCCCTCTTCAGCCAAACATTTCTTGTGTCCTGAGGAAAATTAATGGTACTCACGAATCCTGAATGGCCCCAATATGTATAATTTCAAAACATGCAAATCTCTAGCTCCTCAAGAAAAACACCTCTTTTAAAATGCCAAGCAAAGCAATCCAATTCAGTAGAGTCCAACTCAAAGAAATCAATGGCCACTCACCAGTTGTCCCTGCAGCAGCGCCAAGGAGGGAAATGCCTTAGAATGGCTGGGCTGGGGGAGGCCTGAAGGAGGCTGCACAAAGCCGGGTTTATTAGGCACCACTGGAAAAGTTACAAAGCAGGCGAAGCCTTCCTGAGTCCTGTCACAAACTGTCCACTTTGGAAGGAAGAATGTCTTCCCTTGTTCTTGCCATCTTGTTTGTTGATTTTTGTGGTTCACAGGGTGAAGTTGGTGGATCTGGCCTGGGGAGACAAGGACAATGGATTCAGGCCCCTGAGGAAGACCCACATTCCTTTTGCATCAGGCCTTCTTCAAACATGCATTTGAATAAACCTCTTACCCTGGAAGTTTGTGCTTGGAGTTGTGGCAGGGTTTATCCTTTTCTCATTTACTAGTTAAAAAAAGAGAGGAGGTACAATGTTTATAAATTATAAAACATATCTTTAAAAAAAAAATCTTTGCCTTGTAGAAAATGTCAAATAAACATAAAAGCAGAAAAAGTTAGCTTAGGAGAATACTATGTAGTCTTTACCCAGCTTCAACAATTTTTAATTCCAGATCATGTCATTCTTAGTTCTGTTAGTACTGCCTTATGTTTTTGATACATAGCTCTGAATAAGAGAAATCCTGACATTCACAGGGCTTGGAATCTAATGGGGAAACAAGACTCATAGTACAATGCCAGAAGTGTTATAATAAGGCCACTTATACAAAGCAGGCAGCAGCTAACCCAACTTAGGAGACCTTCCTAAAGGAAATGGCACCTAATCTGAGCCTTGAAGGCTAAGTAGGAGACTACCTAAGAAAAGAAGGGCAGGTTGGGAAAAGGGCATGGTTCAGCAGAGAGAACCGATTATACCTAGTACCAGAAATGACAAAGAATCAGGGATTGCAGGAATAGAGGGAATTTAGTATGAGTAGAGCTCTGGGAACAGAGGGATAGTGAGAAAGATGAATACGTAAACAGATTCATAGATGGATAAATCACAAAAGGTTTTATATACCCTATTAAGTACTGTAAAGACATGAAGAGCTCATGAATGGTTGGGAGGGGAGAAACATATCACAGTTGTCTTTTAGAAGTATCACTCCTGCACAGCAAGGAGTAGATGAGAGTGGAAAGAAATGCTGTATAGACTCTGAGGCAGAAAACTGTTTAGGAGGCTGCTGTAATTGAATTAAGAAGGCTCAGAAGTCACAGTGGGATGTTGGTAAGTCATGCTTGGGGAGGCAAGCTGACTCTAGAGCTTTCTCCTGGGATTCTGTTTGGGGCTAAGATTAAGGTTGTGTGTGTGTGTGTGTGTGTGTGTGTGTGTGTGTGTGTGTGTGTGTGTGTGAAGAAAAAGTGGTGAGTGATTCTGTGTCAAGTAATGGGCACTGTACCTGAAAACTAACCCAGAAGTTAGAAACCCTAGAGATTATCCTTACTAAATTCCTTTGTACCGAAAACTGTAGTTCAGATGACTACAGACTCAAAGCCACAAAGGAAAACAAAACAAATACGCCAAAGATAAAACAAATCTTTGGACAATAGAATTGTGGCTACCCAAGGGAAAGAAAATGGTGGGGCTAGGAGCGGTGGGTGGGAGTAGAAGTAGTCAATTGGGCAATGGTGGGTAGTAACTAGACCTATGGTTGATGGGCTTGCTATGGCATATACTCTTGTCAAAGTGTGAAGCTCTACACCTGCAACTTTCACAGTGCTGTTAACCAATGTAAACAAAACAAACAAAAAAACCCAGGAGGGAAATTGGTCTCCATGTCCTCACTGATACCCCTTCCTCTGACTATGACATTCCCACTGCTCTGTTTTTGCCAGCCTTCTCTTTTTATTTTACTGGCATCTTAGGAGAACAACAAAACCCAGGAAAAACATTAGGACTCAAATGATAGCAGTGTTGGATGCTTGTATTTTGTATGTATGCATAACTCAACAAAGAGCAGATTTATTATGAATAGCTCCATTTCCTGCATTTCTCATACATGCGTTTTCAAGTCTACATTTGTTTCCAGCAACTCTTAAGATTTTGATGACACTGTTTTCATTTCTCATAGTTACTGACATCAATCTCTGATAAATCTTAGATGAAATATTATAGTATGAACCGTGTTGACCTGTTCTATATTTTCTTAAGAGAAACTGTATATAAAGTGGGAAAATAATTGCATGATTTACAATTATATTAGACTGTGACTGTCAATCATTTTGGAAAATTTTGCCTCATTAGGATTGCAAGTGTTCTTGAAAACATAGTTAAATAGAAGCTTCAAGAACTATATAAAGTTTCAACTACATTGACTTTCCATGTAAAATAATTTGTATTCCATAGATTTAATTTGCCAAAATGCCTGAAATTATATGAGGCAGGTTATCCTAAAGTCTTCACTTTACTATCTTCAATATCTGGGGTTTCTCTTTTAGTGCCTAAAATTCTATTCCTTAATTATAAGTAAATCAGATCATTGTAGAAGCCATATTTATTCTTTTAGAATAATTGTTTCAAGAATTAATCAATTTATTAGGGAAAGTGGATACTTAGTAATTCATGTAATCAATTGACCTATAACCTATAGAGTTGAAGTCAGTAATTCATGTCCTCAGTAGAGATTTGGAAGCATAACTAACTGGAATTCTTACTACTTGCTGAGACTAAACAGAATGAGAAAATGGAATTTTGGAATAAGAAAATTAGTGTGGTCAAATGTACTTAATTACATCTTAATTACAAAGTACTATCATAGGCATTTAGAAAATATGAGGCAACAACTTCATTGTTATTGGCATCACTAAAAAACAACAGTGTCTCCCGGATGTGGGGTCAAGATCATCAGAGTCAGGATGCAGCTCGTGGTTCAGTTCTGCTCTTTATTGATCCTAATAGAAATCACCTGCCTTCACAATTTCCTCATTATGTACCTTGGTGTGTGGTGCATAGTGAAATAACATATATGAGAACATTTTGTAAATTTTTTATGCATTAAGGTTAAAAAATATTATTTTTTATGATAAGTATGCAAAATATAGTACATCTTTTGTGCAAATTTATTGTGCATTAAGGTTAAAAAATATTATTTTTTATGATAAGTATGCAAAATATAGTGAGGATTTTGCAAGGTGCTGAATGCTACCCTAGTCTTCTTTGATAAAAACGTGTGTATAAATAAAAATATACATATGTGGGTCTCATATATACATATATATCCACACACAGAATATTTTAAATAATAAGCCTCCATGTTTATATGTATGTGTGTATATGTATATATATATATATATATGTATATGTGAGAGAACAAATGCAATATTTTTAAGATTTATTTATATATGCATACAGAACTGGTGTACAGGCCAGAGGTGCAGGGGCCCTGAGAAGATTCACCAAAGATGGTGGGAAGTAGAACAGACATTTGACGAAGTACATTGCTGAGGGGAGCAGCGGGTGGGTCACGAAATGTGTCACACCATGTAGGCCACCTCCGGGTGGGGGATCAAACTCGTACTGAAGCAGCTATGGCTAGCTTACAGTGCTGCGCTTTAATCCTCTCTGCCACCAGAGAAGTCCCACAAATGCAATTTTTTTTAAAGATTTATTTATTTATTCATACAGAACTGGGGTACAGGCCAGAGATGCGGAGGGTGAGAGGATTCACCAGGAACAGAGTGGGGAGTAGAACAGGCAGATCGACGAAGTACACTGCTGAGGGGAGCAGCAGGAGGGTCAGGAGAGGTCTGCCACGCCATGTGGAACTCTTCCGGGCAGGCGAGAATCGAACTCATGCGGAATTGGCTTAGGCTTCTTAGTGCAGTGCTTTAACCCGCTGCGCCACCAGGAAGGGCCACAAATGCAATTTTTAAAGAGCTAGGTAGTCCACCAAAATATCACTGGAGTTTCCAAATAAAATTTGAATTTATCTTTTCAATACTCTGATTTTTATGTAAACAATTTTCTTCCTGGTCCCTAGAGATATATAATATTACAGAAGAAAGAACACAGATTTGATTTGGTTTAATTTTCGCTCACATTTTTAGACTTTTTTGCTGAATCAACAAATACAAAAGGTGTTGGGGGGAAACCTAAAAAGATCTTAAAAGCTTAGAACTTTGACACGTGGGCCTTTTTTATTCCTACCATCTAAAAACAGTTTTAGTTCATTTTCATTTTTCTGTATTAGGACATTAAAAAATACAACAATATAATCTTAAATAGTTGTGAGCTAGAACTAAAAACATGGGTTATCCCCACTTTACCCAAAAGGGATGCCCCTCAGTCAAACTTTAGTTTAGATGTCCAAACTAATGACACCAAACACATACTGAGAGAGTGTAGAGGGATCTATTACTCATTTGTCTTCTCACATACATACATATATATATATATCAATCACAGCAAGGACCTCTGAAGAAAACTGTGCAGGATCCAAATGAGCCCAAAAATGGCCTGAGAAAGAATGGGTTTGATGTTTTATGATGGATCTGGACTAAGGGTTCTTCTCTACAAGGGCCATGGCTTAGAATCCGTGAGGCTTTAACTTCTGGCAGGTACAATAGAGCTTTCAAATCAGCTTGACTAGATATGGGGCAGAAAAAGAAGGAAAAGTAGTGAAGATTGAAAGCTGTCAGAAATCACGCCTAAAAAGATAGTGGAACTCTTTATTACAGAATCTTTATTGCAATAATAAAAGCATAAATGTAATATAGTATGTTTCCGTCTCAATCACAACTCCCCTGCCATTCAAGTAAAGAAAGAGTCAAAAGAATATAAGAGATGGGGGGTGGGGGATGGGAGAGAGGGAGGGTGGTGGGACAGATGTGAAGACTGGAGTATTTCTTGAATTAAATTTACAATTTTTTCATCACATTTCATTTCATTATACTCACTTGAGTCATATATTTCTCAATGTATACCCCAATTTAAACTCTGATGGAATTCATACATATTATATAATCTACCTCCAGACAACTCTCAAGGAGGGAGGAAGGGAGGCACAGTAGAATATTGTGAAAGTAAATCTAAAGATCTCAATAATCATTGCAATTGTAATTTTAAAGTATTTTGCAGCTAAAAGACTCAGTCAGGTTAAAACTATTTAGCCTCAGACTGTGCAATAATTTTTTAAAGACTATGTATACAGAAGCTGGGGTGTAGACCAGAGGTATGGAGGGTGGGGTGAGAGGATTCACCAGAGAGAGGGTGGGGAGCAGAACAGGTAGATCCATTGAAATAACTGCTGAGGGGAGCAGCAGGCACAACAGGAGAGGTCTGCTGCACCATGTGGTCACCTCCCTGGCAGAGAATGGAACCCAGTCCGCAAGTGTTGCTATAGCTTGAAAGAGTGATACTTAACACATGTGCCACCAGGGACGCCTCTGTGCAATAACAATTTTAAAAATTATTTAGTCATATATTGCTTACTTGGGATATACCTAAAAAAACAAAAAGAAATGGAGTCAAACTCTTCATTATAGTCTCTTTAATCTAATAGTATGGGTTGTAAAAATTTACATACAGTATAGTACCTCTCCATCCCACCAGTTGCCAATTATTCTCACATACCCCCAACGCAACCATTCCAGTCACTTCTCTCTATGTATCCTTCAATATATCTATCCTCCTTTATGACAATGATTGACAGAAAATAGAGAGATAGATATTTCTACATATATATATCCATATTTCTTCTTTGTGTGTTTGTACACATACATATATATATATTTGTACACGTACATATACTCTATATATCCTCCTAAAGATAGTTCAAATTCCTCTCGCTTTTTACTAAAGTTCAAAACTTAAAAACCATATTACCTAGGATTTGCATAAATATTTTTAATCATAAAAAATAACAGAATTCTGATATATGACAATGTGGATTAATTTTGAAAACATGCTAAATGTAAGGGGCCACACACAGAATATTGTATGATTTCATTATGTATATAATTCCATTTATGTGAGATACCCAAAATCAGCAATTCATACAGAGAGAAAGAAGAACATTGGTTACCAGGGACTGGGAAAGAGGATAATAGGTAGCTACTATTTAGTGAGTGTAGTTTTGAAGCTGAAAAAGTTTAGAAAATAGGTTGATAGTTACAGAATTTTTTTAAAGATTTATTTATTTATGCATACAGAACTGGGGTACAAGCCAGAGGTGTGGAGGTGAGAGAATTCACCAGGTACAGTGGGGAGCAGAACAGGCAGATTGATGAAGTACACCACTGAAGGGAGCAGTGGATGGGTCAGGAGAGGTCTGCCACACCATATGGAACACCTTCAGGCTGAGGATCAAACTCACACTGAGGTGGCTATGGCCAGCTTGCAGTGCTGTGTCCTAACCCATTGTGCCACCAGGGAGGGCCCTATACAATGGTTTAATGACACTGAATTAGACACTTAAAATACTAAAAGTGGCAAATTTAGTGGTATTTATATTTTACAACAATAAAAAAACAATATAACTCTGGTTTCAAATTTTTTGAGACTCAACCATGAAGGGAATGAGGAAAAAGGAAGCAGAAAATTACTAGTTGGAAGACAATTACAGTAGTCAGGTGATAGATGAAAATCCCTCTACCAGGGTACATTAGTCAAAGTTCTCCAGAGATACATATAAACAGGATATTTTTTAAAGATTTATTTATTTATTCATATAGAACTGGGGTACAGACCAGAGATGCGAAGGGTGAGAGGATTCACCAGAGACAGAGGGGGGAGTAGAACAGGCAGATCGATGAAGCACACTGCTGAGGGGAGCAACAGGCAGGTCAGGAGAGGTCTGCCTCCCCATGTGGATCTCCTCCGGGGAAGGCGGGAATTGAACTCCTGCAGAAGTGGCTTAAGCTTCTTAATGCTGTGCCTTAACACGCTGCGCCACAAGGGAGGGCCTCAACAGAATATTTTTAATGAAAGGGTATTTAAAACTCACTCAAGTGAACATAGAGGCTGGCAATTCTGAAATCTATAGATCAAAGAAGCAGGTTGGAAATTTAGGTAAGAATTGATATTTCAGTTTTAATCAAAAATCTACAGGTTAGGCCAGGTGAGAGACTGGAAACTCAGACAGGGTTACCATGCATCAGTCCTGTGGCTAAATCCTCTTTGAGAGAGAATCTGTCCATGCCTCTTTCTAACCTATGGCAATTTTTGATATTTCTTACCTTTTACATGCATCACCCTAATGTCTGCCTTCATTTCCCCATAGCATTCTTGCTGTGTGCATATCTGTGTTGAAATTACCCCTTTTTATAAGAATTCCAGTCATACTGGGGTTAGGACCCACCTTACTGCAGCACCAGCCTCATTGTAATTTGATCTACAACAATCTTATTTCCAAATAAAGTCATATTTTGAAATACTCTTTAGGATTTCCACATAAGAATTTGGGGGAGATTGAATGCACCCTGAAATGGTGATAACTGTGAATGTGATAAGCCATTGGATTTGACTAAAGAGTTGGAAAGAAAGAGAAACCAGGGATGTGCCTAATGCTTTTGACTTAAACAAAAAGAATCAAATTTTCACTTACTGAAATGGCTGACTGTAGGAGGAAGTTTGGAGAGGAAAAAATTGTTCCAGAGTTCAGTTTTGTATATAATTCAAATAAAGATAAGTATATATTTAAGTAAAGTCCCACCTCTGTCCTTAATCTTTCATTTTGTTAACAATATCAGCAATGAAGTAGGGGACCCTTTTATTTCTGCAAGACCAAAACAGAGTCTAGGGGTATTTCCCCTCCCCAGAAATACTTGTGACCTGAAAAACCCTCATTTCTGGTCCACTCTACTTCTACTCCTATCCCCACTTTCCTCATTATTATTGCTCCATTGTACAGCATCTTCTTATGACACCTCCACATAAGCATAAATATATTTTAAAGTTATTAAAAGAATAGCTGAAGTCAGAACTAATTATGAGCAGCAGAGACATTCTTTATAACAGTTGCATGTTCACTAAGAACATTAGATTCTAAGTGAGCCTTATTAGAAGTGTGTCTTTAATTGTTTGGTTGACTTCCAATTAATATTAACCTCTAACTCTAATACCCATGGTCCAATTAGCCTATTTATTGTTATTTTCCAATCTGTAAATTTAATAGCACTAGCAAATATTTGTGATTATGACTTTCAACCACTGTAAATTAGATTTTTAAATCCAAGTGGAAAGAACTACTTCTCCAAAATAACATAAAGTGCAAATGTTAACACACAGACAATCAGAATTTAAAAATGAAGGTCAAGAAAAAATTAAAGTCATTTCATGAAATTAAATCTAATTTTAGTCTATTCTATTTAGATTCTATATTCTATTAAAACTTTTTGTAAAAGGGCAGTTTAATTCTGCTATGCATAATCCTTCATGAAACTGTACCATTTTAGGGGTAAATGAAAATTTCCAATTTGCCTTTTAAAGAGATCGAGCCTTCATGTAGATTTGAGGTACATCAATTTTCTCCTCTACATGGCTCAATAGTCAATGTGATTAATAAGGCAAGTGGATATTAGATCAAAATAAAGTATTCCCTAAGTCTTCTGTATCCCTAAGGAGTAGTGCTTTCAAGAATATGCATTCCAAGATTATTCCACTTTGTGGCTAATGTTATTGAACCCCTCAGAGTGGCATCTACAATCTAGAGTGATTGGCACCATTGGCTGAAGTTCTCTTCTTGGGCTGAATTTTGAGACTACATCAATACTTCCACAGTTCTGTCTTTGCAAGAAGGGTGTGGATTACAGCACCCTTCATTTAACTTGTTTCACACCCTGTCTACTTAGTGAAGAGTTTTGGTCTCTCACTAGATTGGCTGAGATTGCAGAACCACTACCAGGTGAAAACCAGGATAGGGCAACAGGTTGCTTATTGGAGGGAAAAGATCAATCTTAAGGAAGAGCAAACGGTGAATGTCTCCAGAGGAACAAATGAGCACTGGCTTTGTGTTTCTGGGAATGAACTGGGGACTTTTATTCTGGCTGAACATTTCCACTCTTTCCATCAGAAGCGTCTCTGTCTTGAAGCACAGGGCCGAAGCAAAATGCTTAATGAAGCATGGCAGGGAAAGGGACATGCAAGTGACTTTGCAAGAAAGGCTGGGGAGAGAGAGACGAATCAGATTACAGGTTCACATGTTTCACAAAACCATTTGAAAATATGAGCTAAAGTTGTAAGTTATGGGATCTAAGAGTGGGGTGTGCATGGAAGAAGTTTATCCAGCTTTTCCAGCCCCCACCCCTTCATTCAAGTCCCTGTACAAAAGCTGGCCCAAAGGCCTACATTGGGTTTAGTCAATCTTTGGATCACTCGCGACCAAGTTATCTCTTGGCTTCTTTAACATATGATTTTTCCCCCCTATGTTGACCTTATGGCCCCTGAGTTTCCTGTGACTCAGTGCTTGCTGAAGGTAGTTGCCACAATGGTTATAGCGCAGTCTCAGGCAGGTGTTCACTAGATTAGCTGCGATCCAGTAGATCAGCTAGAACAGAGCTATATGGGCGCCTGCCGAACCCCCACCCCAACACCAACCACAGGGGAATGCCCCATGTTCTCTCTGTGGAGACTAACGCTGGGCACCAAAGCAGGCTCTGTGAGTTTTCCAAATAACTCCTTCCACCCACCACCCACCCCCTTGAGCGAGCTGTTGGAGCTTCTCCAGAAGCCTCTTGGGCTTCAAACTCCAACATCTGAAGTAAATGCACTGTGTTTGAAAGCAAGGGGGGGAGGGGTCATTAGGGAGCCTAAGGGAGAGGAGACTTGCCTCTGAAAGGGAGAATGAAAATACTAGGAGAATGACCCCATTCTCCAGGAAAAGGTAATGAGGGGGAGTGAAACAATGTGAACTTACTTGGAAATGCAAACGGAGCTCCACTCTCTCCCGGAACGCATACAAACGACCGTAAGACAAATCAGCCAACGCTCTCCGTGGCTTCCCAGAAAGGGCCTCATGAATGAGAATGGGTTGCTAGGTTTCCTCCCTCCCTCCCTCCCGACAATTGCTTCCCACAAGACTTTCACTGCAGAAAGAAAACATGATGGGCCTGGCGACTGCTAAATTGGGGAATCGTGCCAAGCCCACGAGGATGCCCGCGGCATCTCCCTCCTTCAGGACCCTGGAGAGCGGCCGCCGCGCCCTTGGGACCCGTGCCCCACCTCGCGCTCATCGCCCCCTCCTGCGCTTCAACCCGCTGTCACTTTTATTAGCTGCTTCCCGCCTCCACCTTCATTTTTCTTGGCTGCCACCAATCTTGTTTTTCAAAAGCAGATTAAATTGCCCTTTTGTTTTTCTTGAGGGGGCTGTTTGGATTGGCTGAGTTAGGTTCCGGTTTGTAATTACACGAAATGTGAAGGGAGCAAGAAGTTTGAGAGCTTCTCAAAATGATTGGGTTTGAGTTTCTCAAGCTCCCTCAGTTTCTCAAAAATGAGAACCTTAACAAGGCATGTGACCTTAAAAGTCACTGAGTTTAATCACTTTGCTTTATAATAAAAAAGATAAATTCAAGGAATAAAGAGACTTTCAAGGTTAGCCATCAAGTTAGTTGAAAGGCAGAATATAGAACCCTGAGTTTCTGGTTTCTCAAGTAATATTCCCTCCCAGTTTCCAATAAAATAGTGGTTTTACCTCCACTGTAGCTGCTTATATCTCCTGTGCAACAAGTGGAAAGACTTGTGTTCCATGGAATCCCACATAATGTGGAAAGGGAGACTGCAGTGTACACTTAAGGACCCCACCCCCACACTTGTCTCCCACCCCACACTACCCAGCACAACTAAAGCCAAAGGCAACCCCTTTTCCCCCACACCCTTCCTGAGGTGAGTATGAGATACCTCAATCTTCTACCACAATCCAAATTTCTCATAAACTGCTAGGTACTAAGACCAACTTATGTACCTCTGGCAAGTAAAGACCCCAATTTGGGAGGTGGGAGAATTAAAGATGTCAGAAAGGCAAAGAGCAAAAGTTCCAAAAGTAAACTATGAGATTTGTATCCACATTCTAAAGAACCAAGATATGTGAATGGAGATCCTACCATACACTTTATCTTTACTTGCATACCAGCCCCCTGGAAATGTTAACATTCAGATTCCAATGCCAACTCTTGGGATAGAGTCTGAGATTCTGCATTTCTAACAAGCTCCTGGTTATTAGAGAAGTGGGTGGGGGTGGGAGGGTTGTAAGGAAGTCAGAGGAGGAGAAAGAAAGGATGGAAAGAGACGTGGAGAGGGTTGAGAATCTAACCAAAAGCCTTTCTTTTTGCTCTCACCAACCTTCCCCAAAAGTAATGCCTCAAAAAATAAATGGCACTAGATGCAAGTTTTCTTTAGTGTAAATGAACCCAACAGTAATGGTGTGCTAGTTTTGTTTCTCTTCCTCCCTCTCCTTTGCCCTCCCCCATCCATTGGCTCTGTACAGCTCCCAGATTTTCCAGCTGCGCCCAAACTGCTCAGCCTCCTTTCTGACACGTTCTCTGGTCTCACGAGGTTCTTCTCTCAACTTCTCCGCGGACCCCGTCCTGAAGGTCCCCATCAGTGCCCGGAGTATCTCCTTTCTGCTTTCTGCTCTGCCATCAGTTGGGCTTTCTACGGGGCACCTACGAAGGCCAGGCCACCTACTCCTGCTAGTTGCAGCTATGGCACTGCCCAGAAGACCCCAAGGGGGACACCTGACCAGGGGAGAGGCTGCCAGTACAGAGCAGAGATTACCCTTGAACATGCCGGTGAGTACCGTGTTTCGAACAAGCCCCACCCACCGCAGACTTCGACACCTACCACCCTCAACAATATACTCTCAGTTCCTTTCTCAACCTGACCGATCCACTCCTAAAGGGGCCAGCAAGCACCCCACCAATAAAGGTGAGAGGGGGTGGCATGAGACAGAGTTCAGCACGGTAGGTCCAAGAAAGGTCATAGGTGACTCTTCTGAAACCTCCGTGTCCCAGGGACCCTAGAAGCTATAATTCCTGACCCATTTCCTTTACAGGGTCAATGCAATCTAGAGGTGGGGGAGGGGTGCTCTCCCTCGTCGAAATTGCTCCTCAAACTCTGGTTTCCCCTAGCGTTGCTCTCCTCCTCCGGATCTTCCCAGCCTCCTCCAGAAGCGCCTCCGCCCCCTCCTCGCGCTCCCACGCCTTTGCCCTCTCGGCTTCTGCAGGCTCTGGAGGGAAGAGAGGAAATGACGTGATGTTATTTTTGTCAGGTCAGCTTTCAGCTTCAGTTTAGCCCCGCGAGCTCAACAGCAAGGCCGCTAGGACCAACTGAGAGGCGCTCGGGAGGGTACACCCAAGCGGCACTCAGTGGCTGTAGAGCTGGGCTAGGTTTCCCCTCGACCCTGCGGGTGCCCCCTCTTTCCCCCGGATTCGGGAATCCCTTGGGGACCAAGGGCAGCTGTGGAGGTTCTCAGCGGGGTCCAAAGGAGGGAGTTAGCGCCCTCCACCATCCACACACCTCCAACCAGGTGGGGCCTCCTGCTCCAGCAGGCCGGAGATGGATAAGAGACCCTTTCAACTGAGAGTTAACCGCAGGCGGAGGGGGCACCGGGTGAGGACGGGCAGAGCTCCGAGAAGCACCCTAAAGCAAGGGAGAAGGTAGGAAGCTGCCCTCCACCGGCTGGGCAATTCTTAGACTCTCCAGAGACGAGCACCTTCTCCGCTCAAGGCGCAACCGCGGCACAATCGCGCGCGCACACACACACTCTCACACTCCACTCTGCGCCCTTCATTCACAAGGTCCGAGCACGCAGTCCCGAAGGGTGGAGTCTCCCTCGACTCCCGAGAGCTGTAGTCAAGCGGTGGCAGAGGGAGGTTTTGCCCACGCCCTCCGCGCTCTCTAGACAGCGCACGAACACTCTGGGTACTTCCTAATCCTGGGCTAGAGAAGCGGGCTCTGGTCCGAGAGCAGATCGTGCCCCGCGTGGGGCCTGGAGAGACACCCCACCCTCTAACCCCCGCCGCAGTGGAAAGCCCGACCGCCAGAGGGAGGCTAGAACTAGGGTTACCCGGCCCGGAGGGGCGATTGAGGGGGCGGGGAAGAGGCCGAGCAAAGGGTGGGAAAGGGAGAAAGAAGAGAGCGAGAAGAAAGGCGGAGAGCCAGAAGAAGCGGAAAGCGGGGCGAGCAGTCGCAGGCATAGTAAGGACCTCACTTGGAATTATAATAAAAATAAGGCACACGCGGGACGCATGCGCATGGCTGACTGAGACTAGCTGGCTGGAGCTTCCACCCCGGCTCGCGGGGTGGACCGTGGAATCGTGAGTACACCGTTTCCTCAATACCCCCTTCTCCCTCTGGAATTCCCGAGACCTCGGGAGGGTCAGTGGCCCTAACCAGTGGGGCACCCACGATAGTCAAGAAAGAGAGAGTGCTGTCGTAGTCGCTGCTTTTGGTGGGAGGGGGTGTGGGTCGGTCGCCCAGTCTTAGAGTCCAAATCCCATCAGTTAGCATTTGAGTATATCTGGGTTTAGAGTGTGTCTCTGATGGAGGGGAGCGTCCATCCGCCACGATTGATTTGTACTTGGGCCACCCAGGCGTCCACACGATTTAACCTCAGTGGCCTGGGGGGTCAGTGAGTGGGTGGCAGGCGCAGGAGCCGTGTCAGTAAAATCTAAAATGCGTATTGACACAAAGTATTTTTGGGAAAGTCCAAGCTGATGAATTGAATAGGGAGAAGGAGGAAAAAAAGCAACGAGGCGCCGGAGGCGGGCTGTTTGAGTGCAGGTGGGAAGGAAAGAGGAGGCACTCCCTGAATTGCCGAAATCTCCCTTTAGGAGAAGTGCAACTCAGGAGAGACACCCGAGGAACCGGGCCTGGAAATGGGTTCCCACTTGCGAACCCAGAGTGGCTGATTAGTTGGCATTTATGCTCTTGAAAACCGAATGGACAGAACTGCCCCCCACCCCCGCCCTTTGACGATGCCAAGGCATTTAAGATGCGGATGCCGCGGGGATTTTTCTTGAACCGATCGGCACTGTTGACTGACTTTTCCATACTCTCTTAGCTGCGCTCGGGAAGTTGTAACGAGTCTAGGCGCCCGGGCTGCGAAGACTGGAAGGTGGGAGTGGGCGGGCGAGGAACCTAAGGGAAGTTGGCGCACCGGAAAGGAGCGGGGTCGCGTTAGGGGGCGGGGAGAACAGTAAGCGGGGCTTCTCCCCTCCCCCCAACTTTGTGGGAATGGACTGGGGAGCGGCCTTGGAAGAGGTGGTGCACCGAGATAAGAGTGGGCGTTTGCGAGGGAAGACTTAGTGTTTCGCGGCGTTTCTGCTTTGGTTTGGTGGGAGTGGGAGAGTCGGTATTTTAGTTCTGCTCAGCGACACCACCCAGCTTCTGGGAAAACCAGGGGGCGAGGTGGGGGGGTGCATGGGAGAGATGGGAGTGGAGACCTGCGAAAGACTAGAGTTGCGAACCTTCGGGACTCTCCCGCATCCCGGGATAACCCAGGTGAGTGTCCAGGACCCGCCAGCGACAACAACAGTCGCTGGATGCTGAGTTTAAGAGTGCTCAGGGCTCTGGCGAGTGGGAGCCCTGGGGAGAAATTGCTGCACCCACGCCCCACGCGGGGGACGGAGTGAAAGTGATTGCAGCGTTTCTGTCCACAAGGAGGAGCGTGCTGAAGAGAAAAAATCCTCATTTTTCCTTAACGGAATCTGGCGAGGGCCAATTGGTCTTTGTCCACCCTCCCCCATCTAGGACGGGCTGGAGTTGTGGAGGGTTTCCGCTGGCTGTCCCAACTGCAGCGAGCCCCTTCCGAGGGGACTGGTCTCCCTAGCCCACCGGCCAGGAGGCAGTCACTTGCCCACCGGGGTTCTGCGCTGACCCCTGAGTGTGGCGATAAGGGAACTCCTGCACCAGTCTTTAGTTACCTTTACTGTGTCAGCGCTCCTCCTCAGGCTCAGATCACAGGGTTTCCTTTCAGGTTTGTCTTCGTTTTACTTTTAGTGGATCCAGGCTATGGATTGACTAAACTGTTTGACTCCCCAGACTTGGCATGAACACTTGTAGTAAATGACTATCTGTCAATTCTTATTTTTTACTCGTTATTTAATTTCCTACTGGACTTCATCCCGTTTGTCTTTTCTTCACTGAGTGGCATCTTTTATATCAAGTATGGGCAACACATGCCAAAGGCAATGTTGCCTAATGGATTGGGGTTCTGGGTTAAATATGTTGATTCAAATCCCAGTCTAGCAGCATGACTTTAGGTAAATCGCTTAATCTCTCAGTGCCTTAATTTTAGCATGCATTAAAATGGAGATAATTAAAGGACCTATTTCATAGGGCCGCTGCCGGCATTCAGTAAATTAATATAGTAGGCCTCTAGCAGATACAAAAATATTCAGGAACAGAAGGCATATTTTTGTGTGCTATAGGTATGCATACTGATAGAGGAAATGTAAATCAAAATTAGAAAAGCAGTAAATGTTTTCTATGTCGAGATCTAAATTTAAATCATTGCATTTCTACATCATCTAAACTGTATTTCAAATTATGAAATATTTATGTGCAAATTTCAAACAGCACTTTACAAAAATTATCTTTACCTTTCAAAATATTTCACTTTCTATAGTAGCTGTGCATGAAAAATACACACTAGGTCATATACAGAAAATCTAGTACAGAATCAGGGACCTTATTAAAATATAGCACCTAGTCAATTTTATTTAAGAAAACCTGAAAATTTATCTTAGAAGCCAGAAATGCTAACTTCACTAAGGTAACTGCAAATCTTTTAGCTTAAATATCCTTTATATCAAGAATATAAAATCATAAATTAAGATTCCTTATTCCACCTCTTCCCGCTTTACAGATGAGGAAACATTCAGAGAGGTTAGCAGTCCAGCCAGATATCTCCAACTAAACAGGAGCTAAAATTGGATTAGAATTAGGTCTCCTGACTCACTCCCCAGGGCTCTTACACACCACATTGATGATTTCCTGTTTACAGATTTATAAACCTTTAACAAATAGGAAATCAGAAGGTATTATGCAAGCTTATATTATCTCCAACACAAGGGAGACCAGGATGGAATGTGACTACTGTTGTCCCCAAATTTCATCATGGTCCCTCACAGTAAACATGACAGCATGACTTGCCTTCAGTAAAGTAAGGTCACAGATCAAGTTAGAGGCAGAACCAGAATTTGAATTTAGGGTCCTATGGGAGTATGAAGTTGTTATATATTCTGTTAGTCCCTTGTAGCAGTTTTACATTAGAAACCATTTCTGAAGCCTTTTTAAATTATTAAAATCTCCTTCCTGCTGACTTTGAAAGTAGTTCCTGTAAGAGTTCTTTGGGAAAAACCTTCAAAATTACACAGAAGATTTTATTATCCCAGATCTTGTAGACAAGCAAGAATGAAAGAGAGGGGGAAACTCTTATTTTAATGCAATGTGCTGGTTACCTGTTTTATTCTAGGCCCTTGTTCCTCAAATCTTTCATTTCTGCAAGTGGCAGTCTAATGATATTCACCTTCTATGGACAGATGCAGTGAACGCTGATGGTCCAGCCTTCACATGAGCAGTTTAGGAATTACAAGGAAGAACCTTTCAAGGAGCATCTGGCCATACAAAGTTATTTATAGGAATGCTGTGTCTTTCAGGAAGGCACTTCTAGGAATTTTGCTTGCATCCTTGAAGAAGGAAATCAGTTCACTCCATTGTGTCAAATGGATATCTCAGCCTTGATTTTGCACCTCTGAATATCTACTTGTTCTTCGACAGAAATACAGGGCATTCAGCAGGGAGTGACTTATTACCATGCTCCCAAGCCAGTTCAGCAAAACTGATTTTGAAACCACATGTTTAAAGCCAGATCCTAATATGATTATCATGTGAATCACTGTCTAATTGGGAATATTTCAGATTGGTTTTCAGTGTACCACCAGGTGACTCACAATGCGAACTTCTATTCAAAACATACAGCATCAGTCAGCAACTAATAGGTTCACTCTGAGTCAGAGCTGAGCATTTAGTGCAATCAGGGTGAGTCACTGACTAACTGGCATATCTGAGATGGTCCCTGAATGTTACCTTGACAAGCTCAAGAGTTTAGAAAACACTACATAGGATGACTCAGTTCATAGTACAATTGAATGGGCTTTTATAACGGTCATTCACAATAAGGTTTAATATGATTGAATGCTCAAGGTAATATTGCATGACTATGAACTCATAGAATAAACTACCTTGACTCTAATCTAGCTGATTAAATTCTAGCTATTTTACATGGGGAATCTTTTGTGAAATATGAGTAACATGTCCCATTGCCCAGCAGTGATATTTTACTTATTTCAGTGATTACTAAAGCCAGTTGACCTTTCTACTTTGAGTACTTAGTTTCTAGTTATTAACTAATTTACTCTAAATTTGTAAAATCCCTCTAACATCTGGATTTCAGACAATCACCTCATGCAAAGATACCCAGCAGTCTTACTCCCTGAGGTCCTGGGTTGACTACATGTGTCTTCGCCCAACAGTGAAATAGAGAACACTTTGTTCTCTGGCTTAACTTGTTTGTGCCCTCATCACTTCTGATGCTAATTGAACAGTTTTTACTCAAGAGCTAGGCCAGAAGTGTATGATGCTGTTTTAGCTATAGTAATGTCCGGCATTTCTAACCCACCTAAGACTGTATGGCAATGTCAACACAGATTTATACAGTTGTTTCATTTATGCAAGACAGTGGAAAGAATTATGAAACCTGCGCATACCCCACCCTTGTAAATGACTTTTTTATCTTGGGGTAGGGTGATAATGAGATTTAAGGGACTATAGATTTCCTAATTTATGTGAAAATCCTATTCATAATTAGGGGCAGCAAGTCAGTAACCAAGATTAGAGTACTGTTTTAAAAGGACAAGTCTATTTTTCTCCTTATACTTTGATGCCTCTAAGAAAATCCCAGATATATGGACTTTACCACAAATGCCTTTATTGTAATTCCACAAACATCTGTTTTTAGAGAAAACATAGACAAGAATTCTTGTATCTCCTGCCATAAGAAAGAGAGAAATGTCTTTGCATTTAATGGGGACTATAAATAAGGAGTTCATTTCTTCCTGACCATGGAATTCCTGACAAATTCAATTCCTTAGGACTCTTTAATAATTAGTTAGAATAGTTATCCAACTGAATCACAGTTTCTACCTAAGTTTGCTAATTTTAGGAAGTATAGGTATTTTTGTAAGATTTATGGTTGTTTTTGCTTTGAATTGTAACTTAAATACTTTAACTGTACAATTTACTCATCTTTACAATTGTATAACCCAGGTTCCCAACATCTAGATCAGGGTTTTCTCACTTCAGCACTGTTGACACTTTGAGTCGCAAACCTTATTGCCAGGGGAGTGACCTATGCGTTGTAGAATGTCGAGCACAATCCCTGTCCTCTACCAACCAAATACCAGTAGCATCTCCCGAGATGTGACTACCAAAAATGTCTTCAGATACTGCCAAATATTTCCTGTGGTGTGAGGAACAAAATCACTCAACCACTGCTCCAGATCAAGATAAAGGATTTAGCCCAAGTCCATAAAACCCCTCTTATTCCCTCCCAAGCCATACTTGCTTCTAAGTTATCAAACCACATATTAGTTGTGCCTGATTTTGAACCTCATATGGAATTATGCAATAAGTATATTTTGCATGAGGTTTTTTAACTCAGCATTATGTTTTTGAGACTGACTCATTTTTCATGCTGTGCAGTGTTCCTTAGTATGAATACACCATGGTTCATTTATCCATTCCATCACTGAAAGACATTTGAATTGTCTCCCATGTAGGACTATTAATGAATAATGCTAATATGAACATTCTTATTCATGTCTTTTGATAAACTTAAACCTTTGTTTCCATTGGATACTGAGCAGTAAAATTGCTGGGTAATAAATAAATCCAGTATAACAGCCTTATTAGATACTCTCAGTTTTCAAACTGTTTGTAACCCCCAAGCCATTTATTCCCCTGTTGGCAATGAATATTACTTCACATCCTCACCAGCACTTAGTATTGTTCGCTTATTTAATTTCTGTCATCTGGTGACTATGCACAGTATGTTATTATGATTATACTTTGTAATTCACTGCTTATAATGATGTTGAGAACCTTCACCTGTCTTCTGCTTTGCCCAGTTTTCTGTCAAACTGTTGAGTGTTAATGTCATAATAATTCTCTTTAAAATGGAGAATATCTAATTGATACTTTTGAATATTTAAACTTTCTAATTCAATTCTCCATGTACTCACCACTTTTGTTCATCTAATTCTTAGCTATTAAATCCAGTGTTGAGAATTTTATGAACTTGTATCCGTTATTCATTTTTCATTATTATCATTTTTCTTTATTTCTGTAGAATGAGGTAATGTTGATTGACATCACTATATATTTTCAGAGCTGTATGCTCACAAATATAAGAATGTATGTCCTCACAGTGTATGCACAATCAAAAAACCAGTAATCTTCCACCATTGCCCACTGAACCCACTTGTTCCTCCCAATCAACCCTTTCTTGGGCCTCAGTTCTGCTTCAGATTTCAAAGCTTTGTTTTGCTTTTGTCTGCTACAGTTGCTTGTTTCTTTCTATTCTGCATAAGAATAAAATCATCCCATATATTTCTTCCTCATTCTGACTCATGCCACTTACCATAATCCCCTCCAGTTCCATCAATATTGTCACAAAAGGTAAGATTTAATCTTTTTTTTTTATAAAGTTGATTAGTATCCCATCATGTGTTCGTATACATCTCGTTAACCCACTCACCTTTATTGTGCTCTCAGGTTGTTCCCATAGCCTGGCCACTGTAAATTGGGCTGTCATGAACACAAGAGTGGATATATTACTTCCAGTTAGTGCTTTTGTATTATTTAGGAGTAGAATGCTGGATCATATGGTAGATCTCTTTTTAGTGTTTTGACAAGCCTCCCATACTATTTTCTATTGACTTTTAACTAATACACATTCCCGCCAACAGAGGGTGGGACTGTATCCTCACCCTCAACAGCATCTGTGTCTAGTCTTGCTAATGTTGCCCATGCTCACAGGTATGAGAAGGTATCTCTTTGTGATTTAATTTTCGTTTCCATGATGATGAGCAATTTTTTGTGTTCTGTTAGCCATCTGTATATCTTCTTCGCAAAAGGTATCTATTTAGCTCTTCAACATATTTTTTATTGAGTAATTTGCTTTCTTTTTGTTTATTTGGATGAGTTCTTTGCAGATTTGGATAGTGACCCCTTGCTGGAAGGAAGTATGATGTGTAGAAATTCTCTTTAATTTGGTAGGATGTATTTTTGTTTTAGTGGTAGTTTCTTTATCTGTGCGAGACCTTTCTAATTTGATGTAACCCAGTCTATTTTTTTCTTTTTTCCCTTGACACTGTAGTTGACTCCTTTCAGGAGGTCACTGACCTCTGTCATGTACTGTTTTGCCTGTGAGTATTTTTTTTAAAGATTTATTTATTTATGCACACAGAACTGGTGTACAGGCCAGAGATATGGTGGGTGAGAGGATTCACCAGAGACAGAGTGGGGAGAAGAACAGGCAGATCTACTGAAGTACACTGCTGAGGGGAGCAACGGCCAGGTCAGGAGGGGTCTGCCTCACCATGTGGGTCAGCTCCTTGGCAGAGGATTGAACTCATGCTGCAGTGGCTTTGGAGAGCTTCATAATGAGGTGCTTTAACCCATTGCGCCACCAGGCAGAGCCCTGCCTGTGTGTACTTTGTGAATTTTTGTCTCACATCCAAGACTTTGATACATTTTTAATCAATTTTCCTGTAAGGTGTGGAATATTTATCTAATTTCATTATTTTGCATGGTGGCCAGCCACATATCCCAACATCATTTGTTGAAAAGACTTTGCTTTATCAATAAACAAGACTCCTTTGCTATAAATTAACTGTCCATATAAATGTAGGTTTATTTCTGGGCTCTCCATTCTTTTCCACTAATCTGATGTCTATTTTTATTCTAATACTACACTATTTTGATTACTCTTGCTTTGTAGTATCATTTGAAGTCTAGGAGCGTGATATATCTGTTCTTTTTCTCAGAATTGCTCCTATAGTCATGGTCTTCTGTGGGTTCATGCTAATTTCAGTAATATTTGCTCTGTTTCCTTAAAGAGAACTATTGGAATTTGAATAGGATTTACATTAAATTTGTAAATTGCTTTGGATAAGATGGCCATTTTAACAATGTTGATTCTTCCAATTCACAAGCACGGAAAATCTTTCCATTTCCCTATGTCTTCTATTTCTCTTAACAATGTCTTACAGTTTGTGTTGTATTTCGAAGTTCTTAATCTTTTTGATTTGTTATATATTTGTCATTTCTCTTGTAGTTTGTTGTTTGAGTACAGGAACACAAAATTTTTGTATCCTGCCACTTTACTGTACTAATTTATTATTTCTAATGGTTTTTTGGTAGAGTTTTTTAGGATTTCTTCTCTCATTTTTTGGTAAGAATTTGAGCAGGGCAAGTATTAGTACACCTTTTAAAGTTTGGTAGAACTTGCTTATTAAGCTATTAGGTCCTAGACTTGTTTTGATTACTGTTTCAATTTTCTTGTTTATTGATTTTTTTTTTCAGGTTTTAACTATCTTCTCTATGCAGTCTCAGATGACTGTGTTAGTCTAAGAATGTGGCCATCTAATCTAGGTTAATAAACTCGTAAGCATATAAATGTTCAGAGGATCCTCTTAATACCCTCTGCATTTCTAGGGTCTGTTGTAACTTTTCCTCTTTCATTTTTGACCCTATCTGTTTAGTTTTCTCCCTTTTTGTTCACTAAATTTATCTTGTTCATTTCTTCACAGAACCAGCTTTGAGTTATCTTTTTAAATGCCTTTTTTATTTCTATTTTGATTTTATTATTTCTATTCTACTGACCTTTTTTTTTTTTTTTCCTAGTCCCTTGAGATAAGAGACAAGCAGTTTATTTGGGCTCTTTTTTATTTCTTGATATGTGCTGTTTCCCATACATACTGAAAGGTTGTGTCTTCATTGTCATTTGCCTTAATGTATTTTTTTATTTTCTCTTGATTTTCTCATTAACCTAGTGATTTCTTAATAGTTTATTTTCAGGGTGTATATATTAGATGATTTCCGTATTTTCCTTTTGTATTTTATTTGTTGTTTGATACATTTATGATCAGGGTGCTAGTTAGTACAATTTAACTCTTCACGAATTATTGGTACTCATCTAGTGACTCAATATGTGGTGGTCAACCCTGAAGAATGTCCTGTATGTCCTTGAGAAAAATATGCATTCTGCTTTTGGAGGGGTACAGGATCTTTTTTTTTTTTTAAGATTTATTTATTTACACATACAGAACCGGGGTACGGACAAGATGTGCAGCGGTGGTGAGAGGATTCACCAGAGACAGAGTTGGGAGCAGAACGGGCCAACTAACAAAGTACACTGCTGAGGGGAGCAAAAGAGGTCTGAGGCATGTAGATCACTTCCCCAGTGGGGATCAAACTCATGCTGAAGTGGCTTTAGCTTCTTAGTGCTGTGCTTTAACTGGCTGCACCACCAGGGAGGGCCCTTGATCTTATAGATATCTATTAGGTCCATGTGATTTAATCCCATTGTGTCACTATTCTGTTGATCTGTTGATCTGTTTATTAGTGAAAGTGGAATTCTTACCAGGATTGTGTTTTCTCTACTGTTTTTTGTTTTTGCTTTTTTCCCCGAGTTCATAACAGTTGCCTAACATATTTTGGTGCTCCTTCATTCTGTGAGTATACATTGATGAGTGCTACGTCCTACTAATGTATTGTTCCCCTAATCATTATATGATGTCCTTTCTTGTCTCTTGTTACCATTTTTAAATAGAAGTCTATTTTATTTGCTATAAGTAGGGTTGTCTCTGGCTTCTTTTGGATCCCACTCAATTGCTAGATTGTTTTTCAACCCTTTACCTTAAGTCTGTGTTTATTTTGGAACACAGGTACATCTCCTGGAGACAGCAGAAAGTTGGATTCTCAGTCCTAATTCAACCAAATACTTTTCTTTTAATTTGGTGTGTTTAGTCCATTAACATTTAGAGTGATTATTGATATATGAAAATCTGTTCCTTTATTTTGTCCTTAATTTTCTGGTTGTATTTTTTCTTTTCCAGTTATTTGACTATGTTCCTCAATTTGACATAAATACTAATATTCCTTTTATTATTTCTTGGACAGAAGGTCTAGCTATTGTAACCTCAGTTTCTGTTGAGAAGGCCTTTCTTCCTCTCTCGTATCTAAAGGAGAGCCTTGCAAAGTAGACTAATCTTGGCTGGCAGGTTTTCTCTTTAAACCTGTCAATCACATCATTCCATTCTCTCCTGCCCACAGTGATTCTTCAAAGTAGTCTGATATTATCACAGTCAAGATTCCTTTATAGGTTATCTGCTTCATCCCTCTCACCAATCTCAATATTTCTTTGTCTTGCATTATTGAAAGTTTCACAACTGCATGCCAATTATGCAGGTCTCACTTTGTTTAGGTACCTTGGCATTCTTTAATTGGTACATTATATTTACTTTTCCAGGTTTGGGAAAATTTCCCCTATTATTTCTTTAAATTTTCTCCATTCCCCTCTATCGCTCTTCCCCTTGGGGGATACCCATTACTCTTATATTACCTTTCCCACAGAGTAAGATAATTTTCAAAGTGTTTCTTCATTTTTTACTTTGTCTTCTACCTTGTTCTGTGTGTGTGTGTGTATTTGCACCTTCAAGTCAACTAACTCCCATTTTATTTATCCTACTTCCATACCTTTACTCAGTGCTAACTCTTCTACTAATCTTTTTTAACATCCCATCACTGTTATTTTCTTATATAGATTATCAACATGTATCTTCTGCTCATTGATTTTGCTTCTCAGGATACTCATTAGTTTTTTGAATTTTCTTTTATATCTTTGATCTGTTTTTTTATATTTTCTCTCTGTTCTTTGAATGCTTTATGATAGCAAGCTTGAATTCTTTATCTGATAGGAGAAAGAGTTCTTCCATGTCTTTGTGATTGTGCACTGAGATATGTTCTCTTCCTGTGGTGTAGTATTCCCCTAAGGACTTATGTGGCCATTAATTTTGTTTTTCCACATCGCCATCCTTTGCTCGCTGGGCCATGTTTCTGTAGGTGGGGTTCTTCTGGGCAGACCTCTACTCACTGTTGCTGACCAGCATGGCAGTGAGGGAAAGGAGGTCACTGATGATGAGTTGAGACTTGAGCAGCCTTGGCTGTGGTAAGAGATGCCTCTTGCTGTGCTTGTGCTGATCCTGGGCTTGAGTACTCATCGCAGGTGACTGAAAGTTGCTGGTACCAGGTACAACCTTGGGATGACACTGGGATGTGTGTCACCTGCTACAGCACAGGGGCAGGACCTAGGGTTGGGGTGCTCTATTTCTGTATGGATTTTTAAAAAAGATTTATTTATTCATACAGAACTGGGGTACAGGCCAGAGGTACAGGAGCGGTGAGAGGCTTCACCAGAGATAGAGTGGGGAGCAGAACAGGCAGATCAATGAAGTACCTGCTGAGGGGAGCAGCAGGCCGGTAAGGAGAGGTCTGCTGCGCCATGTGGATCTCCTCCGGGGTAGGCGGGGATCAAACTCATGCAGAAGTGGCTTAAGTTCTTAGTGCTGTGCCACCAGGGAGGGCCTCTGTATGGATTTTTAATATTTTCTCCCTCCTTATATTTCCTGCTTAGTTGAATAACTGTTCTCTTAATTTCGGTATTTTTTAAGACTGATGTCCTGAGGTCTTTTTCTGGTGTTGATTTTTTCCTTTGGCAGTGGGTATTTCCTGCAGTATTTTGGCTTTATCCATTAATTGGGGTAGATTCATCTCCTTCCTCATTCTATGTAATGCTCTGTGATTATGTCTATGGATTAACCTAGCCTATTTTACTTTTCACTTCTGCTGTGACAGACTTGCTTTAGAATTGCAAGACAAGGGCATTTCTGTCATATGTTGTACTTTACTTGTTACCAGTATATACCATTTAAACCAAGGAATGGAGCTGAAGTCACACTCTGGTCAAGGCTGATCAAAGTCAACCACTGGTGGTATTCTTCCAGGAGCCACAAATTTTCAGTTAGCCCTTCAGCTTCTGCCTTGCTCTTATCTCAGCAGATTTTCTTGGCGTTGTCTTTCTTTTAAGCCTCCTGGCATAAAATGGAGTGACCAGGACCCTGCAAGTTTGGGCCAGAAGCAGGCACCAGGGAAAGTTGCAGGTTGCATTTTTGTTAAGCTGTCCAAATGCCTGCCAAGCTCAGACCAGAGAAGGTCTGGTGCTTCTTGGGGTTACCAAGCTCGTGCCTGCAGGTCAATGTGCATCACTTAACTCCTGCCCTTCTCTCACTCTTCTTTCTACATAGTTTTCTATGAACCCAGGGTCACCCTGGGAGTCCAGACAGGGGAGGGGTGAGTTATTTCTTAAGGTAGCAAGCTTGCTGCCAGCAACATCAGGTAAGTCAAAACCATACCTGCTCAGATGCCAGTTTTCCTTGTGGTAAATGGATCTCACCCCACTGTAATGGAGTATGAGCCAAGGGGAAGTTGGGTGTAGTTTTATAGTTAGTAGAGGTACTGGCTTTGTTGTTGAAACAGGCTTTCCTGCTTTTCCCAGAGGCAGGGGCAGGGGCCTCCATTCTTACACCACACCTTGGGAATTGGAAGGATCAGAGTTCCATATCTGATCACAGCCTCCAACAATATTCCAGGAGAAAACTTCCCCTCAAATCCTCTTTTCTGCCTCTTGCCCACTCTGGCATGGCCACTGGTAGCTTCCTTGGGTTTGTCATTTATCTGACTCTTGGGGTAGTGGAAATATTGGTCTTCCCTGGCATGTTTCTTTTCCTTTTTTAAGAATTATTTATTTATGCATACAGAACTGGGGTACAGGCCAGAGGTGCAGGGGCCGTGAGAGGATTCACCAGAGACAGAGTGGGGAGCAAAACAGGCAACTGACAAAGTACACTGCTGAAGGGAGCAGCATGCGGGTCAGGAGAGGTCTGCTGCACCATGTGGGTCACCTCCAGGGCAGAGATTGAGCTCATGCTGAAGTGGATTTTAGCTTCTTAGTGCTGTGCTCTAACCCGCTGTGCCACCAGGGAGGGACCTGGCATGTTTCTTAAAGACACATTTGTTGAATTTTCTTTTTTTTATATCTTTTGATCACGGTTTCTTCTTTCTATTATATCATGTGTTTCCAATGCAATTCAGAAAATGGACATTGAATTGTTTACTATTTACAAGTATAAAATATATGTTTTGTGAATTTAAAAATGTTAGGAAAGAATTATAATTTCTGCAATACTCTGCTTCAGAGCACAGTTGTGTGATGTAAAAACATGAGCACTGCGGCCCTCCCTGGTGGCTCAGCGGGTTAAAGCACTGCACTGAGAAGCTAAAGCCACTTCCGCATGAGTTCGATCCCCGCCTGCCCCGGAGGTGACCACATGGCGTGGCAGACCTCTCCTGACCCGCCCGCTGCTCCCCTCAGCAGTGTACTTCCTCCATCTGCCTGTTCTGCTCCCCGCTCTGTCTCTGGTGAAGCCTCTCACCGCCTCTGAGCCTCTGGCCTGTACCCCAGTTCTGTATGTACAAATAAATAAATCTTTAAAAAAAAAAAAAAAAAAACATGAGCACTGGAATGAAAGAGACATGATATTTGAATTTTGACTTTGCTCAGTAGCTTTGTGAACCTCCAATTCTAAATATGGTATAACACGGTCAATTACACTTACTTAGTAATAAAAAATGTTGTGTAGGTATTTATGGGACTGTGGTATTTATGGGAAGTGGTATCTGTAATCACTACACCACTACTGGTTATGATTTTTCAGGTCACTAAACATGACTGATTTGACTCTAAATACTTGTATTTTGAGATAGCTCTATTTGGTATAGAATTTAAATTTTTTACTATCCAAAGTTATAAAAAACTCTTCAATACAAAAGGTATACTTATATATACATATGTATGACTTAATATCTAAGGAAATAAATATTATTAATCCATATTTTGCCAAAATCTTTACCTTATGTCAACCAGTAACAAAAATAAAAGTGGCAGGAAGAATTACACCCAACATAGTCTGAATTGTTTACATAGTTTAGTTCCATAAAACCTATATCTAACTGCTTGGTATTATAGCCACTAAAATTAATTTATTTAATATATTTTTTACATCATCATCATTCTTCATTTATCTACAATGCATGCTTTCTCCTCACAGGTGTGGTCCCTGTGAAATTCCCACCACCAATTCACCAGTGCACCATCACCACAGTCTCTGTGCTCTTCCCTCCCCTGTTTTGATCCTTCTCCCTCCTCCTCCCCTGCAGAATGTCTTTGGTTTATAGTTGCCAGTTGACTTTGATTTTTAATTTATTATAATTACTTTTTTTCTCCTGATCCCTTTGGTTTCTCTACATTCCTTTTATAAGTGAAGCCATTCTATATTTCCTTTTTCTTTCTTTTTTTTTTTTTAAAGATTTTTTTATTTGTGCATACAGAACTGGAGTACAGGCCAGAGGCTCAGGGGTGGTGAGAGGCTTCACCAGAGACAGAGTGGGGAACAGAACAGGCAGATCGACGAAGTACACAGCTGAGGGGAGCAGTGGGTGGGTCAGGAGAGGTCTGCCACACCACGTGGTCACCTCCAGGGCAGGCAGGAATCAAACTCATGCGAAGTGGCTTTAGATTGTCAGTGCTGTGCTTTAACTCGCTGCGCCACCAGGGAGGGCCCTCCTTTTTCTTTCTTAGCCAGTAAGATTTATCATAAGATGCTGCAACAAGAAGACAATATTAAGAAATAGCTAACAATATTTTTAGAAAGGATAGCTGATTGACCTTTGCATAGGAGAGTCTCTGTAGAAACTGTGAGCAGGGCCTTCCATGGTGGTGCAATGGGTTAGGACGCAGCACTGCAAGCTAGCCATGGCCACTTCAGTGCAGATTTGATCCCTGGCCAGAGGTGACCCACATGGTGCGTCAGACCGCTCCTGACCTGCCCACTGCCCCCCTCAGCAGTGTACTTCGATGATCTGCCTGCTTTGCTCTCTGCACTGTTATCTGGTGAGTCCTCTTCCACCCAGTCCCTCTGGCCTGTACCCAAATCTCAAAAAAAGAAATAAAAAGAACAAAAAGAAACTGTGAGCAATTTTAGGTGATTTAAATATAATTAATTTTATATAGAATGTCCCGTTACTAAATTGCTTTTTTATTTTTACTTCTACATTTATTTCTTCAAAAAAAGTACCAATTAACATATGGAAACAATTATTCTACTCAAAATATAAGACAAAAACAGTAGTCGTGGAGACAGTCAGTGCCTCTGGAGAACACAGCCTCTGCTGACCTGGGCAAGTAGGACTGCCTTGCAGATCTGTGCCTCTGAGATCACGATAGATTACTTTATTTCACACACATACACACACACACACACACACACACACATATAATCTCTAATTCTTTACTGTGACAAAAGCTGTCCATATTCTGAGAAGACTCCTTATAATTTGGGGCAGATCTAGTTAAACAACAATTTGGAACTAATCAACTTCTCATTAGACCTAAGTCTTTGCTACTGGAATTAAGTCAACTGCTGGCCTTTGAAATGATTTATTGTTCTTTTGGCAAAATTAAGTACCTATTAAGTGAAATATTAGAACATCATACCCAGATGCAAAGAAGTATGCATGAAGTAAAATTATGCAAAATCTAATAAAGGGAAAAACTCACCTTGGACATGTTAAACAAATGTCATAAATGAAGCAAAAGTCTATTTTTTAAACTTATAGTGCTGTCTTCAAAATCATGAAAATATTAAAACTATAAATACTAATTTATACACAGTATATATTTGTTAAAGCATAGCTAACATATTCTGAGAATCAAAACACTGCATGTAGATTTTAATTTATTAATCAAAACTGGTCCTCTAGAGCCTTTTTATGTAAACCTTACAATGGAGATTTTATTCCTGGATCTCTATATTTAACTGTCTTATGTTGTCACACAAAAAGATTACCAAATAGCCATAGTTCCCTACAAGTAGTCCAGAATGTACAACCACAACCATTATACATTTCAATTCCTTGAGTTTCTTCCATTTTAGATCAGTTTATTATATATAAAATACATAAGTGTATGTGTGTGTGTTTTACACTTCATGGTATAGGAATTCAGCAGACATTTTGGCACAGATGTAGAAAACCAAAATATCAAGGGAGAGCATTCTCCCACACACAGCATAGAATAGCAAACAAAAATATTCCATCACCTCAGCCCCACACGAAACTGTCCTGAGAGTACACTGTGTTATAGAATGAAGGTAGTGCACCAGAGTTGCTATTAGCCCATAATCAGCTACAGGCTTGCTGGGAAAAGTACTCTAGAGGCGTTCATTGATGGGTGTGCACAAACAACCCAATCCGTGTAATTGTAGGCCATAAACAGCTGTGACATGAACTGCAAGACACCATGGGATAGTGGAGTGGCCCCTAAGGACTGACCTCAATTCTCATCCATTTGGGGGTCTACTCTGAGATGTTGGGCTTGTCACACAGCCTCTCTGAGACTGACTTCCCTGCTGATGAGTGTTGGATCTTAAAAATCTGCTCCACAGAGTCATTTCACAAAATAAATACGAGTGAGGTGTGATTACTACTAATATTAACAAAAGCAAAATTGTGCATTAACTCAATATTGTTAGTAAGAGAGCAGGCTCTGGTAAAGAGTTAAGATTTTATTCTAGTGTTATTACTTGTTTTGGAGGTCATAGGAAGGGACTAACCAAATATGGATTCTAATTTAAAATAGTAAATACTTGGGCCCTCCCTGGTGGCGCAGCAGGTTAAAGCGCAGCACTGGGAAGCTAAAGCCGCTTCCGCATGAGTTTGACCCCTGGCCTGCCCCGGAGGGGATCCACAGGGCCCAGCAGACCTCTCCTGACCCGCCCACCACCCCCCTCAGCGGTGTACTTTGTAGATCTGCCTGTTCTGCTCCCTTCTCTGTCTCTGGTGAATCCTCTCACCCTCCGCATCTCTGGCCTGTACCCCAGCTCTGTATGTATGAATAAATAAATAAATCTTTAAAAAAAAAAAAAAGTAAATACTTTAGGTTTGTATGCCCTGTGGTTTTCATTGCAACTACTCAGTTTAATCACTGTAGTAGAAAATCTGTGTGATACTACAGTCAAAGTCTGTAGTTGTTCATGTTAAAGAGGATGCCAACCGGGCCCTCCCTGGTGGCACAGCGGGTTAAAGCACAGCACTAAGAAGCTAAAACCACTTCAGCATTAGTTCGATCCCTGCCCCAGGAGGTGACCCACATGGTGCAGCAGACCTCTCCTGACCTGCCCGCTGCTCCCCTCAGCAGTGTACTTCGTCGATCTGCCTGTTCTGCTCCCTCCTCTGTCTCTGGTGATCCTCTCGCCTTTCCTGCACCTCTGACCTGTACCCCAGTTCTGTATGAATAAATAAATAAATCTTTAAAAAAAAAAAAAAGAATACCAACCTGAGCTTAAGGCAGGCATGTTGTTAAAGAGAAGTAGACAGGCTCCGCGGTTATTAGAGATCTGTTAAGCTTGCTGATAATTCAGGTGTAGAGAGAGGAATCGGTGACATAGTGGTGACACTATGTATGGATGTGAAAAAGACTGAAGGGGAAAAGAAGTTGCAGGAAATGAGACACAAAAGTCCATTCTACACCCTATAGGCTAAGATGTCCATTAGAGCTCCAAATGGGGAACCAAGTAGGCAGATAGATCAATGGGTTGATGTGTTTTGAACTAAAAGAATTGGCCTAGAGCCAAAAATGTGAATTTTTAAGACTATGATATTGTGGCTGCTTCTGCTGGTACAGAGAGGTATGGTGGGCAATTTTTTAGCATAATCACTGGATTATTACCACCCTAACTTTTGTACTTCCTTTTCTCAAACTAAGCATTCTGCTGAACATTTTTAAACATTGAGTACAGAGGTCAGCCAACTAAGCTTCTTTGACCAAACCCAGACCACTGCCTAGTTTTGAATGGCATGGAAGCTAATTGTTTTTACAATATTTTTTTGAAATTATATATATATCTTTCAGTGTTATTACTTGTTTTGGAGGTCATCGGAGGGGACTAACCACTCATATATGTATATAAGAGAGAGATGGCTTAGCCATTGTAGAAATTTGGCAAGTCCAAAATCTGGATGGTTTAGGCAAGTTGAAAACTCAGAAAAGAGTTACAGAGCAAACCAAAGCCAGCCTGCTGGCCAATTCTTTTTTGCTAGAAGGTTAGTAACTCAGGAACAGCCAAATGGAAGAGATGCATAGGGAAAGGCATGAAAGAAGGGGCCCCTTCGTGTGTTCACCAGCATAGAAGCTCAGCTTTTATATTTTGAAATTGTTGGTGTGCGCAATCAAAAGAATAATATTTTGTGACATGTGAAATTTTAATTTCAGTGTCCATAACTAAAGCTTTCTTGGAACATAGTCACGGTGATTCGGTGACATGATCTCAGAGTGCTTTTGCATAAATAGAGGCAGAGTCAAACAGTTGCAGTAACAACCATGTTTTCTACAAAGGTTACGACTTTTACCATCTGGCTCCTTATAGAAAATGTTTACCTACCTCTCATCTAAACTAAATGTAAGTATAGGGTGTTATTAGGTTGTTGTAGAAAACAGTTTGTATGAATGTAAACAGGAAGTTAGTAAGACGTTTAACCAGTAACAATGTTCTTAGAGGAAAAGGGCACTCTCAGGGGGAAAAAAAAATTCTAAAAGACAGACAAAAAATCCCAATTACAGGAAATAAAATCAAAGGATGTAACTTAAGATGCCTTTTGGTATCCACCATTTCAACAGTCAGCATTCTCATATTAACAGGAAAACTTAATGACAGTTAACAAGCCCCAAAATCACAGATGAAAAAGGGCTAGAGGGAAATAATTATGCACAACGGTTTTGTATATTAAAGCTCAGATGCTGGAGGCTTTTAGGGATTCAAACTACTCACAGCTTAAAATCTTTAAATGAGATGGGAGCCTACTATATTACTTATAGTAGGCTCATCATCACAGAATGAGAAAGTCTAACTAGTAATGAATGGGCATAAAGAAAAATTTGAGGTGCCGACGCTACCCTTCAGTGAGAGATAAAGGAGAATTTTCTATGAGGAAAAGTAGAAGTTGTGAACAGAGACATAGAGGGAAAGTTTACAGACAGACCTTAAAGACAGACAGACCTTAAAGAATACAGAAGGCTAATTACTACTTATAAATATATCTTCTGGAAAATTTTTACTACCATTAAATTTCATGTAAATTAACATGTTCTATGGACCATCTCCTGTAATTGGTAGAGAAGAATTCCAATCAGCAAATTTTTCTTCAACCAATAAATATTCATCCAGGCTTAGTATCTCTAAGAATGTTGCCCAGCATAAACAGAATGGGGTAGGAGAGTGTAGGCAGCCCGGACCAGAGTGAATGGGAGCTCTCTGTGTCATTGGATAATTTTCTACTCTTGTGATCAAACGAGGATGCCTCGTTCATAAAATTTTCCATAGTTCCAGCTAATAACTTAGGAACAACAATAGTAAGCTTCAACCAATGCCTTTCATGAGCCACAGTTAAAATAAAAATGATGTTTTAAGAAAGATAAGTACCTTAGAATAAGCTTGATTAAAAATAATATTCATATCATAAATAATATTACATTTGTCCTATTCAATAAAATTAACAATATTTTAGCATAATTTAATGCCTGTTTATGTTAGTTACCTAGTGCTTCCACAGAATGGGTGGTAAAAAAAAAAAAGCAAATTTATTTTCTCACAATCTGTGGAGGCTAGAAGTTAAGAGTAAGGTCTTAGCAAGTTCCAGTTCTCCTGGGGGCTCTCTCTTTGGTTATCTTCTCTCTGGTCTTTGTATGGTTTTTTATAGTACACATGCATGGAATTTCTGTCCAAATTTTTTTTGCATGCCCAAATTTCCTGGGCTCATAAAAATACCTGTCAGATTGTGTGAGGCCCCAACCTAATGACCTCATTTTAGTTAATTTCCTGCTTAAAGATCCTGTCCCAGAAACAGCCATGTTCTGAAGTACTGGGGGGCTAGGACATCAAAATTCATCCCATAATACCAGCCATGCCACATTCTTTATTCTTTGTCTACCTAGTCTCCTAACCGGGACTGCTTCCTCCACCTTCATCTTTTTCATATGCTAACTTGGGTGCAGAAAGTGAGAATTTTGCCCATTGCCTTGACCCACATTCTGAATTTTTATTCTTCATCATGATGTTAGCTTTTTTCCTAAGGTATTTACTAAATGCCTGCAAACTAGATGTTACATTCAAAGGCTTGAATGAACTTGCTTCACTCCTGAAGTCAATGACATGACCAGACATTTTCATAGACAGTGATTGTACTTCAGACGGTGCCGCCCTGGGTGACCTACTTTTAGTTATAAGAACATTGTTTCTAGGGACGTTTTTGTATTTCGAGACTTGAGGATTTTTTGTTTGCTTTCCACTAGTACTGTTTTGGTAAAATCAGTACCAAAATAATTCACGTTTTTGTGTGTGTGTGGTAAACATTGGTTTACCACATGTCTGTATTTCCGGAGTAGTTTCATGCCTCCACAAGTGTATGATACCACACCACATCTACCACCAAAGTTTTAAAACCATCCACCACCCTCCAACTAACCCTCTTTTTACCTTTTCTTTCCACTCCCACTCCCTCCCCTCTAGTAACCACTGTCATATTGCCGGAATCCAAGAGGAATTCTTTTTTTTTCTTTTATTTGTTCAATTGTTTTGTTTCTTTATATTCTACATATGAGTGGAATCACAGTGGTATCTTTCTTTCTCCATCTGACATATCTCACCACAATCACCTATAGTTCCATTCATGCTGTCACAAGTGGCAGGATTTCTTTTTTTATAGTTGAATAGTATCCCATTGTGTGTGTGTGTGTGTGTGTGTGTGTGTGTGTGTGACATATACTATTTATCAGTCATCCATTGGTGAGTACATAGGTGGTTTCCATATTTTTGTTTGCTTTCCACTAAAATTGTTTTGGTAAAGTCAGTGCCAAATCAGTGCTGTAATGAACATAGGGTTGCCTATATGTTTTTGCATTAGTGTGTGCATAAAAAATGTTAAGTTTTTCATGGTGAAGCAAAGATTTGGACTTCTAGCAGTGAATTTAATGTAGTTTATGCCATGCTGATCTTCAGTCATAAACACCTGAAACTTATATATTATAATACACTGTCACTTTAGTTTAAGAATTTTATTTATTAAGGACCCTTCAAAATGTTTGCTAGGTTGTCTGTATTTCAGGATGATTTGCTTTTTTTGTTCAACATTTACAGAGTGGGTGATAGGTACAAGGTGTATTTGGGTACCTGGGACAGTCATTACAAGAACTTTCTGCTTGCTAAAGGATCTGTGAAACCCCTCCTGTGGCAGGACTACAGCTTTGGGGTCCATAGTGGGCCTACAAGGCTGGGCCACTCCCCCCCCCTTTGCTGCCCTGGGAGCTGCAGCACCACCACCTCCTCCACTTACAACTTCCCTGGCTGGGGAGTGATGGTGATGGTGCCAGTAGTGCTGGTGGTAGAGTTGCCTTTCTGCTCTGCATCACTAATTTGGTAAACTATTGTAGCCTGAGGAAATGGCATCACCTCCAGGAATGCATCTGAGGAGATCAGGTGTCTCAAACACTTGCTCTGATATTGAAAGTTTTCAGAGTCTATTTAGAAATATGGGTGACAATTAGAGGAGCAGTTAGGGGCTCTATTTTTCCCTTGAGAACATGTTCTTTGTACCACTTTAGAACCAAGATGAAGCTGGCTTTATTCTAATGGTCAGAGGCTAATAATAATAATAATAATACATTATTATTTATATGTATTAATAATCTTAATAATTAATAACAATGTTTTCATTATTACTTTCATTGAAATGTGAAAGTTTATAGGATTTAAACTCCATCTAAAAAAATAAAATAAACTCCATCTAATTTCAACTCACTTTTTTTTTAAAGATTATTTATTTGCATACAGAACTGGGGTACAGGCCAGAGGTGCAGGGGCAGTGAGAGGATTCACCAGAAAAGGCAGATTGACAAAGTACACTGCTGAGGGGAGCAGCGGGCAAGACAAGAAGGGTCTACCACATCATGTGGATCACCGCCAGGGCAGGGATCGAACTCATGCTGAAGTGGCTCTAGCTTTTTAGTGCTGTGCTTTAACTCATTGAGCCACCAGGGAGGCCCTCAGCTCACATTTTTAGTGTTACATGGGAAGCATACATAATACACACTACTCATTAGGCCCCAATGCACCAGCACACCACACCTGCCATTGCATTCTTTTACTTCTCCTTACTCTTCTTCCTTGACTAGTTTTTCTGTTCCTTTGAAACATAGCTCAACTTCAATCATGGAACATATTTGTCATACCCAACAAAAACCTTCTGGAATATGAGTTGTGGACTGGAAGGCCTACCTGGACCACCAGGCCCTTGATCTTCCCAGTAGGTCTTTCATCCTGATCACCCCAGGGATGCTCATCTTCATCAGACACCCTTCTGTTTATCTATCATAACCCACTGTGCTTTCTGTAACCCCATCTTTTATCACCTTGTTTTCCACAACTATCACTTAATATCTTTTGCAAGAGTTTGATTGTGCTTATGGGACTCCAGATTTATACAGACAAGAGTAGGATTTCTGCATACAGCAGCTGTCAACTCAATCACTATAACCCTCTTTTCAAAGGCCCTTCCTCCATCCCATTTTCCAGTTCTTTGAAATATGGTCAAAACTTTGAAAGACAAGAAAAACACCTTACAGTAAGGATGAAATTTAAATCTGAGAGAAGAGGCCAGCAAACGGCTACGCATGCTGTGAGAGCTGGGGAGACTTCCCAGCAAGTGGTTCACCAGTCTCACCTTCTCTGTGAGGCTTGCAAAAGTCAAATGTCCTTACATTTTAATAATTAATCTCTGTTCCACATTTATTCATTGTTATATCTCTTAGTCTTTCCTGCTTTCATATCTTTAAGATTATGACATGCAAACAGTACATGTGGTTTGCCGTTTTTCACAAACTGAACACACTCATTTAACCAGCACCTAACCATACAACAGTGATTATACACTCTCAGAAGCTCCTTATCAAGGGTAAGTACTATTCTGATTGTTCACAGCATCAAACAGTTGTGCCAGGGTTTGTATTATCTTCAACTAGAATCACACAGCATGTAGATTATTTTACTTGGACTCCTTTTTTTTCTTAAGTGTATTTATTTAGCACACAGAACGGGGTACAGGCCAGAGGTGCAGGGGTGGTGAGCGGATTCATCAGACAGAGTGGGGAGCAGAACATACAGATCTATGAAGTACATTGCTGAGGGGAGCAGTGAGAGGGTTAGGAGAGGTCTGTTATGCCATGTGGTCACCTCCGGAGCTGGGATCAAACTTGAGCTGAAGCAACCGCAGCTAGGCCTCTGCTAGCTTTGTACCCGCTTTAACCCATTGTACCACCAGGGAGGGCTCTCATTTGGCTTCTTAACCTAGGCTGTTGGTGAACTTCATCCAAATGTTGATGAAGTTGTAGATCATTCATTCCAATTGAGTGATATTCCATTGTATGAATATAGCACAAATTATCCACGCAAGTATTGACAAGCATTTGAGTAGATTTAGGTTATCATGTGCAGTGTTTCCAATTCCACGGCTTCCCAATTCTGGGGCATGATTTTGGTGCAAACTTTCTGCATAGGATATACTATTGTCTGAAATGGCTGGGTGCATATGGTCTATCTCTAGACATCTTCATTGTTTTACTAATTCTGGGATGTGTGTGCTCACACATGTGTATGTGCATGTTGTCCCCTGCATTTTAATAGTTGCAATATTCGCATTTGATCATTAGACAATTAGGTTATGGATACTGCCATAAAGCTGAAGAAAAAGAGAGCAATAGTTACTGTAAGGTGTGGTGGTTGCAGCAGGACCTGAAATATCCTATAGAGGTTTCTATAGAGTTCTTCAGATGCAGTAACTGATGAGCACCCTTATGCAGGTGTGGAACAGAAAACAGATGATGTACAATATTATTATCAAAGGACTCTGTCACATTTTTCTTGGGAATTACTGTGGTGCTCTAGACCCTAATCCAAATAATTCCTCTGCTATGCTGAAAAAGGGATATGTGAATACCATGGAGGGAAAAACTGTTTCTGCACTTGAAACTTTTACAGGACAATAATTAGATAGTGCAGGTGTTGATTTCATTGTCTGGATTAAAAGTTGTCAAGAAACTCAGAATAGATCACAATATGTGTGTCTATAGCAGTGAGAAGGCAAGAATGACTGGAATCAGCCTCTCAAGTCACTATTACACATATAATGAAGAATGTTCAGAAGAATGACATAAATGTGGAATTTTCAGAAGAGACCTGCTTTGGTGATCTTCATTCTGGAGAGGGTTACATTGTAAAGCTGAGGATTTTTTCCCATAGTACCAGAACAGTGCACACTTAAGGCACTTTCAACAACAAAAACAAAAAAATGCTGTTGAAAAAAAGTTTGGGAGAGGGAAAAGCTAGAGGACCAAGGAGATGTTTCTAAAACAAAAAGTTCATTGCAGATGTAAAGAACATATATATTCATCATCATCGCATTATACAAGAAACTAGGATAAATTGTTCAGAGAGATCAAAGAAAGCAGTAAGAGATGTTGGAGGGAGATGGAGCTTTAAAATTATTTCAGAATAATTCTGGATTTAGAGTTGATATTCAGATGGTTCTGATGAAATGAAATATACCACAAAAGAATGGAGTCTAGGCCCTCCGTGGTGGCGCAGCGGGTTAAAGCACCGCACTGAGAAGCTAAAGCCACTTCCGCATGAGTTCGATTCCTGCCCCCGCCCGGGAGGTGAGAGCTCAGCAGACCTCTCCTGACCCGCCCGCTGCTCCCCTCAGCAGTGTACTTCGTAGATCTGCCTGTTCTGCTCCCCGCTCTGTCTCTGGTGAGTCCTCTCACCTGCACGTCTGGCTTATACCCCAGTTCTGTATGGCATAAATAAATAAATCTTTAAAAAAAAAAAAAGAATGGAGTCTAGATGGTACAGTTTGAATATCATCAGCTGGTCTGATAGAGGTAAAAGGAATCAATCCTCCTGATGATAAAAAAATAAAAATTACTAAATAAATTTGTTGCCATTAAATTGCAAAAAAATGAAAAAAGATAAAATTTTAAATACAAAATAAGCTGGTTTTTATATTTTTATAGAGATGAGGGTAGATCAGTTCATATCATGACGATAAATTATATTTCCTCTAAGTCAAATTGGGCAGGTTACTTTAGTACACAGTTGTGTTAGCAATATTGTGCATGTGTGTGCATATATGTATGTTTTATAGGCATGGATATATGTACAGATATTCATCATATGTAACACTTATTTATAATATTTCTAGTTTCTACGGCATGCTAGGTACTTTTCTACCATTATGAAAAGTATCTGTTTTAATGTAGGTTTATTTTTTAAATATTTTGGTTACGGTGAACAAGTAATGCTACACCCAACAACTGTTAGAGGAAAAGTAATATCAGTTTAAGAAAATATGTTCATTTAACTAGTCTGGAATGTTCCATAGTCTCAGAATTAATTTTAACCTTATCTTGACTACATCTACCCTCCAGCTAAATACCATGGCAGATGCTTAATCCCTGAGAGATAACACACAAGAAATGATGAGACAAAACCTTGCTGGTTTCAAGCACAACTTTGTCAGCTCAAACCTATATGACCTAAATTGGACAATCTAAAACCAGAGCCAAGAGGCACAGGCTGCAGGGCACGTCCAGCTTTGCTGCCAGGGGGCAACAGGCTCTTGGAGGCTGAGCAGCAGCAGTATTTCCCTGCCCCACTGCCCTAGCACGTGCGGGCAGAAGCAGAAAGGCAGAGCTCCTAAACAAAAATTGCCATTTTTAAAATAAATAAACAATGCCACCAGGGGCGAGAATTCCCAGCCCCCATAGCAGCAAGTTCCCTCAGACAGCCTTTTCCCCATGTTAGATGCCAGAGCCCTGAAGTCTCCCGCAGCAGCCTGAGTTACCTGACAGATGCCCAGAAGTACTGCCGCTGGGTAGGACCCGCTGCCCTGCAGCTACACAGACCTGGCATCCGTGGGCCAGGTTTGATGGCCCGCCTGTGCTACCCCTCAGGGCTCCACTTCTGGCCTCAGAATTTGGCTAATATATTGTGGGTAGTGACATTTTTACTCCCTGCCACCAGTGGCCCTCCTGGGGCTCTGGCTACTTGCAGTGACAGACTTTTTTTTAAAAAAAAGATATATTTATTTATGCCATACAGAACTGGGGTATAGGCCAGAGGTTCAGGGGCGGTGAGAGGATTCACCAGAGACAGAGTGGGGAGCAGAACAGGCAGATCAATGAAGTACACTGCTGAGGGAAGCACCGGGCGGGTCAGGAGAGGTCTGCCGAGCCATGTGGTCACCTCCGGGGCAGGCGGAAATCGAACTCATGCAGAAGTGGTCTTTTAGCTTCTTAGTACTGTGTTTTAACCTGCTGCGCCACTAGGAGGGCCCGTGACAGACCTTTTTACTGTGGCCCTCCTGGGGCTCTGGCAGATGGTAGTGATGTCCTTGCCACACCACCCCAGACCATGAAGCCTACTAGGCCAGCAGTGGCATGGTTGCCCTGAGCCAAAGCAAGCTCCAGCAGAGAAGGCAATAGCAAGCCCCTGGTTTAGGGGTGGAGGAGAAGCATGGGGCCCCACTGGGAAACTTCAGCACTGTGGCTCTCTGGAACACAGGCCGCAGAGAAGCCCTGTGGAGTCCCAGAACAACATGGCTGGCTCTCAGCTAAGGCCACCCCACAGCACCTGAGAGCCAAAATCCCAGTGCTGCTGCTGCTCCTCCAACCTCTCTTTTATTTACATTGTTACACACAGCTGAAGGGTTGCCCTGTCCAAGTTGGCTGTGGGTCCTCAGAGTTCACCAGCCTATGAGCCTTCCCTGAGGTCAGGGTAGGTTGGGTCTGAGCAGGCACCAAGTTTTCTTTTATATATTTGGTGCCTGGATTGTAGAATGGACCAATCAGTTGCAAGCTAAATGGACCCCCCCCCCATATTAGTTAATTATTTGGATCAAAAAATATAGTGAGCTGATTGGTGCTAAATGGTCCAATCAGTGACTTAGGATTGAAAGCATCCAATCAGGCTTATAGGGTGGGGGACCCTAAAAGAGGTCCCTAAGGCAGGACATAAGCAAGCTTAGAAATTCTGTTCTGACCTCCAAAGAAAGAAGGATCAGCAGCCAACTTCTGAAGAAAGAAGAAGCACCCAGCAGCCAACCTCCGAAAGGAGAAGAGAAACTAAAAACCCTCACAGAGAGACAAAACTACTGCACCTGCATCTGTCCTGTCCACTGACATCACCTGAAAAGGGCACCACAGTCCTCGGCCTGGTGTCTCAGAGCTATCTGTGGTTGGTGTAGGCCAACCCCTCCAAAGAGCTATTAACACTGGTGTCTCACACTGCCTTCTACAGATTGGCACTACTGGCCAGTGCTGTCCTGCACTGTTGACAAGTGACCAGCATTCTGTGTCTGGGTCACCCCTGAAAGCCGTCCACCACTTCTGATTGTTGAGCACCACTTCCTGTTGCTGTTGCCTCCATTGCTGCCTGGTCCACAGTTCAGTGTCATCTAGCCTGACCTTACATTGTTGCTGTGGGTTGCTGAGGTGTCATCTTCGTGTCCCCACCTGTGAGCACCTCCAGCTGCCACCATGAGTTGGATCCTGACCCACTGATTTCCAGCTGCCACAAACTCCAGGCCCTCATTGATGGGACAGCACCATTTTGTACAACTAGCCAAAATTGTTTTGGATTTCTGGACACTAAGCACACTATATGGAGTGAGGTAGCTCACCACTTGTAGCCTTAGAAACTTTTCCCCAGGCCCTTCCTGGTAGCGCAACGGGTTAGGACGCAGCACTGCAAGCTGGCCGCAGCCACTTCAGCATGAGTTCGGTCCCCGCCTGCCCTGATGGTGACCCACATGGCACAGCAGACCTCTCCTGTCTCACCTGCTGCTCCCCTCAGTAGTGTACTTTGTCGCTCTGCCTGTTCTGCTTCCTGCTCTGTCTCTGGTGAAGCCTCCCATTGCCCCTGCACCTCTGGCTTGTACCCCAATTCTGTATGATTAAATAAATTGTTAAAAAAAGAAACGCTTTTTCCCCCTGGTAATTGAATAAACCTCATTGCTACTGTTACCTGAGCCTGAATGGCCTTGTGATATGTGTGGATGAGAACAGCCAGTAGCCTGTCCTCTACCTCTAGCACTGCTCTCACACTGTTTTAAATCAAATATTCCCAACTCAGCTTCTCTCCAGTTCTTCAGCACCTAAGCCAGTATGTCTGTCCCTGTACTTCTGTCCCTTGGCCTTACTTTCTTAACTCTCTGTAGGGTAAATGAAGATTGCTCAGGCTTTCACACTATTGGCCTCTGTGGCTATCAGCTGCAGCCATGAATACAGGAGGTGCTTGAGGATATGGGTTCCAGGTATGCATGCCTAATGGTGGACACCTGGAGTGTGATGTGAGGGTGCATAAGTGTATGCCTGAGCAGAAAGACTGAGCATATAAGGACAGTGTCACAGAGGATGGTGGGCAGCAGAGGACCATGAGGCAGAGTGTGGTGGAGAGACCATGAGAGCAACCCCAGAGAAATCTGATTTGCCAGGGGCTAGAGGATCCTAGCCTTCAGACTCCCTGCCTGCCCTCGCACCTGGTTGCTTCACTATGAGTGGTATAGAAAGATCACTGAACCCTGAAAAAGTCGCTGAGGGCTCCAGGACTCTCCATTACATGTCTGCCCGGACCATAGAGAAGCTGCCCTGTGCCTTGCTGCCACTACACTGGTGTGAGTTGGCAGGATGATTTGTTGCATGTGGTATGGAGCCCCCAGAAGACCTTGGGAGGGACTGAGGGGTGGCAGGCTGCAAGCATGTAGTGCTCAGAGGCCAGCGTCTTTGGGTGGCACCTCACCATAGGCGGCCTGAGGTGGACGAGTCCCAGGTGCAGGTGGAGAGGACTCTTACACAGTGGGGAGGCATTGGAGGGACATGGTGCCTGCTCAGAGGCAGGGGTGGGGATGAATGTCCCTCACAGCGCTGCAAGTGGAGTAGAGGACAATGCTGGAGGCGCCATGGGGTGACCAAAGTCCAGGAGCTGCAGGACAATGAAAGACACTGCAGGAGGACAGGAAGTGGACAAGCTCTGGCGTGGGAGCTGCTGGATAAGACCTCATATGGAAGAGGAGATGGCTCTCAAGGACTAGCCTACAACCCCGGAGGCAGCACACTCGTTGGGAAGAAAGAGAGCTGTGATCCTCACTCAGCTCATCCAGGGCTGATGCAAGGATAAAACTGAGGGACTGGCACTTACAGTCCTGCCAGAAGTCAGGAGAACTGTTTGGTTGTTATCTTTATGGGGCTCTGGGGTGAATGGGGTTATTTGTATGCCAGGAGATGGAAATTAAAGGGTGGTCTAAAGCAGCCTTGTTAAGGTTCTCTGCAGCCAAGCAGAGATTTATTTTTTAAAAAGATAAGGCAAAAGCTGGTGCCAAGTTCAGGACGTCTTGAGCAGCTGTTAAACAACCGGGAATGTTAAAGAAGGCAGGGAAACTCTTACAATCACCTGTGGGTGATGCCCTGTTCATGTTTGAATAATGATGAGGAGCTGAGGAACCCGATCTTGGGGGACATTTGGGGTGCCTGGTTGAAGAGGAGACCAGAGAGAGGCCACATATGGAGCTTGCGATGCAGGGGACCCCAGCTCATGTTCATGTACAAAGGGTTGACCTTAGTGCAGGGGTCTGCTCATCACACCGGTGGCTACAAAGGCCAAGTGTCAGAGTGATGCAGTTGGTACCCTGGGGGTTGTGCAGTTAATCCCCAAGAGTAGAATGTGTCACCAACCTCAAGAGGTGGCACATTGTAGGGGCAGATGTAGTGTCTGACTTGTGGCTAAGACCACAGCTGGAAGGCCGTGAAGTCTGGAGGCTCCTGGTGTGTGGCCATGTGTGAAGAGTGGTTCCCCCTCAAATGAGCAGCGCCTTCGGCCACAGACTTGATGCATCATCAGCTGGCATCAATAACCATATTGTCTTTTTTGCCCCTAGGTTGGTGCCCTGCTGAGCTTAGCTGTATTGTATTTTTGTGGTATTCTGTATATGCAGTGTTCATATGCACCAAGGGAAACTGTTGTGTACTTGTACAGCAAATTACACATCATTTGCTATACAAATGAGGGGGTAGATTGTAGGGTAAATGAAGATGCTCAGGCTTTTGCACTGTTGGCCTCTGGCTATCACCTGTGGCCTTGAATGCAGGAGGCACTTGGGAGCATGGGCTCAGGGTAAACATGCCTGATGGTAGACACCTGAATCTGGGAGGACAGGTGTAAGTGGGCACACCTGAGCACAGAGACTGAGCACATGAGGGTGGTGGCAGAGGAGAGTGTGACGGAGTGCTGTGGAGATGGGTGGAGAGTGTGGAGAAAGTCCATATAGAGATTCACATGGAGCCTGAGATGCTGTGTCCCTGCTGGTGTGTTTTCCCCTAACCTGTGAGGGTGATGCCTGAGGGCACCAAGATTCTCTTTTAAAGCCTGAACCTACCTGGCCTGGGCTGGTTGCCAAGAATTCTCCAAAATGAAAGGTGAGGCACACACATGTCAAGGTCAGCACCCTCCCTACTAAAGCTCATCACCTAAAATGCTACTTCAGAAGAAAGAGTAGGAAAAAATATCACAGGGAGAAAGGGTGTATATGATGCTTCAAAGCTCTTATTCTTATTACCCAAGGCAAGAACGAAGGCAGTTTCAAATGGAGGCATCCTTCATAAGCCCACACCATGATGCCCACCAGGCAGTGAACATGTGGAAATAACAGGGGCTAGACTGAACTCTTCCTGCTTTATTAGATAAGTGGTAGATAGTAGCATTGCTTACCACAGTGGAAAGAGGAAAGAATGAGTAGGTTGTCCTTTCAATTTTATACATGAATTTTTCCATATTGCATATATTTTTGTTCTGTGTTCAGACACTTAGCAAACCTGTGCCTTACTGTGAAAACAAAAGTAGAACTTCTCATACAAATTGTTAATGACTGCCTGACACGTTGTTTAGTGATTTTGATCACACCCTAAAGCAACCGCAGACCTTAATACCATTTACTTGTGGAACTGCCTTGGGCTAAGTTATCACAAAGAATATACCCACCTTCAGTTTCCCTCAGACCGCTCCATGATTTCCTGGGATAAGGAAAGCCCATGATAAAGATTTCAGACTGTGCTTGCAAAATATTCTTTAGTTGTTGATAGGTACTAAGAAAGAACAAATAAAACATGCATAGTCATTCATTTCCTTCAGGTTATAGTTTCTTATTTCTATTATTTCCCAGAGGCACTTGGGAAAGTATTTGTACAATATATTCAGTTAGTAACAGCAGAAGAGTAGAGAAAGAAATTATTATTATAGTCTTTAAAACCTTTGGTGGTTTAAATTACACACATAGCAACAGCTATATCAACAAAGAGCAAAGATTTCCATTTGAAGTCACAAAAAACAGATGGTAACCTGCTTAAGTAATTTTTTGAAAGGTGAGGGCATGTGTAAGCATCCATATGGAAGTAATTATAATTCTAAAAAGTCTTTTTTTATTCATAAGCTTCAATTGACTTCCCCTACTAGAACAATGAACTATATCATAAAAGGGCCCCCCACTTTTTCAGACAAAATGCAGAAAAGTATTGAAAACTCATAGCTTTGCAAAGGAAGAGTTAAAACCCACTAGTTGCCAAAGCCCACTAGTTTTCAATAAAAACCCATTAGCTAAGTAGTTAACTTTCTGTGTCATATAAAGTGGAAGATACAGCTTTAATTTGATTTTTGGTCTGTTTGAGAGTACTGAAGTCAGTGCAAGTAATTCCAGCTGTTCATGAATATTTCATGAGCTAGAGCAAGCTGGACTTTTTTTTTCTGGGGATGACTATACCACAGGATAACATGCCAGTGTACTCTCAAACTAAAAATTGGTTTATTTTAGGATCCTGCTTAACAAAACAGAAGCATAACTACAGACTGACTGGAATTCAGCTTATTTCCCAGCAGTTAACAATAACAGGTGGAAGCTTTGGGCAGGCAGAGAACCTGTTTGTGACTTAATTAGCATCAGGTGATTGGGTGTTTATGCTTTGATTCTAGGTTCTGAGGCTGCTATCTTCACCTGCTGCAAACCCAAAGAGAATTGAGCCGTTCAGTGGGCACTCCTGGATTTGGTTGGTTTGATTTTCAAACTTCAGTGTAGAGATTCATGAATGAGAACAGATGAGCTGCCAAAAAAAAAAAAAAACCAGGGTAGATTAATCAGCCTTGAAGCCAATATCCTCAGAAAGAGCTCCTTTCAGGTACTTGATGCCAAGTACTCATCACACCAAATGTGCCTCTCCCTTCAAAACCCTAAGAGTTTTTAATAGTTCCCTTTTCTAACCCATTCACTTGCTTTCTTCCATTTCTGCCAGAAATGAGATGGCTTGGAGAGGGTCCTGGAGCATAGCTTTCTCTACCCCACACCTACTTACTGAGCACCCAAATTAACAAATGTTTACAAAAGAACCTGTAAGGCTCACTTCACTTCTGCCCTGTCAATGTTGAAAACAACCAGGATATGCTTGCCTCATAGCAGAGAAATGGACCAGAATACACTGTATACTAAATATGGGGTCATCCAAGAAAGAAAGGTTTAGAAAAACCATTCCCACACTCGGGAAACTTTGAGGACAGAAAGACCAAAAGGAAGTAAATGCAGGAGCAAACTTGCTGGTATTCAAGGAAATGAGAGTCTCTCAAGATTGCAGTGTGAACCTCTGAAAGCTGTGTGAGGGTGAACAGGACAAGGGGCTCAAGAGAAAAGGAGCTTTGTTCCTAATACAGACAGCAGCAAAGATCTAATCATTTGAACAGGCTCAAAAAATCTCGGAAGAGATATTTATTTATAGGGCATAACTGAGGAAATAAGGTAAAGTCCAAGTGTAATAAATGGAAATCTTACACTATGGTCTATAAGGATCACCCTCCTTATTTGTAGTCAATCAAGTGTAGTCATTAATTTTGAGATTACTAGCACTATAAAATACCCAGAATCATTATTATTTCCCTCCCAGCCCATTTTCATTTCTTGAGTAACTTTTTTTTTAAAGATTTGTTTATGTATGCATGCAGAACTGTGGTACAAGTCAGAGATGCAGGGGCAGTGAGGATTCACCAAAGATAGAGTGGGGAGCAGAGCAGGCAGATAGAGAAAGTACACTGCTGCGGGCAGCAGCTGGTGAGACAGGAGAGGTCTGCTGCCCCAAGTGGATCACCTCTGGGGCAGGGGATTGAACTCGCTCAGAGGCAGTGGCCAGCTTGTAGTGCTTTGTCCTAACCTGCTGCCCACCAGGGAGGGCCCTCATTTCTTTAGTTAACTTTTTTAATGTGGAAGGAGGAAAGGGGACAGAACTCAAATTAGCTACTTTTGCAACATGTGGTAACAAAAGTTTGTGGAACTGATTGAGTTGATTGGTAGCATGGATGTGTAACCTTTGTAGGGTAAATAAAGTTATCAGGTGTTTTTCCATCCATTAGCATGGATGCCCAAGGGCAAAAGGGCTTGGCATGCACGCCTGGAATTATGGACACCGAGGCCTAGAGCACACAAGGTGTGTGCATGTGTAAGTGTTCACACCTGTGCTGAGAAGCCAGGGCTAAATAAAAGGGCAGCATCCTCTGACACCTGACTTCAGTTGGACCATTCTGGGGCAGGACCACACGATGAGGAGAGACTGAGAATGCCAGAGAGGCCAGGGTGGAGCATAGAGATTGACTGGGGCCTGCCTTCCTCCAAGCTCCCCTGCCCAATCTGCGCCTCCCTCCTTGTGATGCCAGCCTCGCATATGGGCTGCATGTGTATCTGGTGATCTGAGAGAGCATTAAGGCCTATACAATCTTTTTTATTTTTTTTTTTAAGATTTATTTATTTATTCACACATAACTGGGGTACAGGCCAGAGATGCGGAGGGTGAGAGGCTTGACCAGAGACAGAGTGGGAAGCAGAACAAGCAGATCGACAAAGTACACTGCTGAGGGGAGCAGCGGGTGGGTCAGGAGAGGTCTGCTGTGCCATGTGGTCACCTCCAGGGCAGGCCGGGATCGAACTCATGCGGAAGTGGCTTAAGCTTCTTAGTGCAGTGCTTTAACCTGCTGCGCCACCAGGGAGGGCCAAGGCCTGCATAATCTTATCTGCTCCAGGACTGGCCTTTCCATCTGCCAAAACTGATATGAACCTGCCCTGTGCATCCAAGAGACTGGAGGAGGCACAAGGAGCAGACAGACAGGGGAAGAAGCTGCACTTGCTTCTTGGCTGTGGACTTCTACCAGGGACTTGGGGAACATAAAAAGAAGACACTTGAAAGACAGAGACATGGGTGAGAGACCCATGGGAAGACTGAGTCACAGCTTTTATCTTTTTAACTTTTTTTTTACATCATTCTTCATTTTGTGCATTTTCATCTCAGTTGTAATCCCCAAGGGCTTCCCACCCTCCATGAGCTACTACCAGAAGCTTTTATCTTGACTTGGTTTTGATTTTGCTCATTTCTTTCCAGACTTGCCTGGCCCTCTCTGGCCCTTTCCATCCTATGGGTTCCCACCAGAAGATGCCTTAGACTTATGACAGGCTTTCTGGCCTCAGCATTTCTGCTTTGGACCAAGCCTGTTTTTTTAATATATTGAGTATTTTTTTTTATTATTATTTTGGAGCAAGGTGAGCATTTACCCACAAGGGGATAGGTAAATGCACTTAGGGGCTTAATTGGAAACTATTTTGAACTATATCATTTTTCTTCTCTTTATCACACTAATTGTATTCAAGTCCCTTTCCATCGAAGGTCTTATGCACTAAGTATGTTTTATTTTGGTGAGCCTCATGGCAGAACCCATTTAAAGCAGGCAGGTTTGGGACTTCCAGGGTGCCCCTTACACTACCCTATAACAGATTAACAGCTTTTACTGCAGTCCTCTGTTTCCGCTCTTTATTAAGGGCACTATATTACAATTCTTGTGTTTGTAAATCCTATTTCTTGAAACATTTTATGTTTTCTGAGCTGTCAGTCTTCTGCGGTATATCTATTAAGATTTAAAGACTCTTTCCAGATTACTCAAAGAGTCAGACACCACTGATTTGGAAGGTCATGATGCTACCATGAGGCAAAGAGTTAGGCTTTGCATCCAATGACATTATGACGCCAGAAAATGAATAAAAAGTTCTAGAGGTAGAGAAAATAATCTTCAAAAAATTCTCAGTATGTTAAAAAATGTATAAAATTGTACAGACTACATTTTCTGACTATATGTGTGTGTGTGTGTGTGTGTGTGTATGTATGTTAATGACAGTCTAGTCAAGAAATTTAAAATAAATTTCTAAAATACCTAAAAGAAAAAGAAATCTGAGATTGGATTTGAGCTTTTTGGATTATTTGGAATCAAACAACAGTGTTTCATATCAAACAAGACTCATGAGTATGATCAAAGCAGTAATTACATCAAAATATAAAGCCCTATATAGCATTAATTAGAAAATAGCGATTATCAGAAGTAAATGAACTGGGCTCTCCCTGGTGGCACAACCAGTTAAAGCACCGCATTATGAAGCTCTCCGAAGCTACTGCAGCATGAGTTCAATCCCAGGCCAGGGAGCTGACCCACGTGGTATGGCAGACCTCTTCTGACCCACCCGCCGTTCCCCTCAGCAGTGTACTTTTTTCAATCTGCCTGTTCTGCTCCCACTCTGTCTCTGGTGAAACCTCTCACCACCCCTGCACCTCTGACCTGTACCCTAGTTCTGTAAGCATAAATAAATAAATCTTTTTTAAAAAAGTAAATGAACTAAGAATTTAGTGAAGTTAAAGAGGTTAGAAAAAAAACTAACAAAGGTAGTTTTTCTTGTGTTTTTTATTGAGCTAATATTGGTTTATATCAGTGTTTCCATAACAGAGGTATAGGATATGCTTCAAGCACTACCAAAGTCATTTTAAAGAAAGTAGATAAATATCTTTACTACTATAATAGTTTATTTTTACATCATTTTATGCCTTTTCCATATCAGTTGTAATTCCTGTGGGATTCCCATCACCAAATCACTCATGTGCCATCACAATAGCCCAGTGCACTTCCTCCTCCCCCGACTCCACCCCCGTAAAATATCTCTGGTATAGAGTTGTTCATTATTAATATTATTTTCTCCCCTCGTCCTTTATGCTCCTGCTGAGTGAAACCATCCAGTATTTTTACCTTTTCTTTCTGGCTTATCTCACTAAGCATGATCCCTTCCAGCTCCATCCATGTTGCTGCAAAAGGCAGGTGTTTATTTTTTTGTTATTGCTTAGTAATATTCCATTGTGTATATCTTTCTAATGCAGTCATCTAGAAAGTAGATAAATTTTTAAAGTTGAAATGAAAGCAGAAATTAATGAAATATACAATTAACAAAAAGTAAAAATGATCCATAAAGACTAATGTCAGTTCTTTGGAAAACTGAACACAAACTAAATTTTAGAAAATCTGACTAAGGTATGGTAGCGTTATGGGTTCATTTTTTTAAAATTTATTTATTTATGCATACAAGAGCTGGGTTGTAGGCTAGAGGTACCTGGTTGGAGCTGGGGGAAGTGAGGGGGGCAAGTAGAGCCAGCTGTGTGGGGTGAAGAGCATGCTTCTCCATCTGCCAAGCAGGACCGAAGCCCAGAGCTGTAAAAGAGCTGAAGCCAGTGAGGAAAAGAGAAACCGCTGTCCAGTTACGTCACTGTCAGTTATGCCCCATGGTTCTACTTACGCCTGCCCAGAAAGTTCAACCCACTGACAGAAGCATTCAGCTGTCCACCAGCACTGATGGGTTCCTCTCATCCAGCTTGGTGTGGCTGGCAGTGGAGGAGAACTCAGAACCCCACAGCAGCAAAGCTTTTGTGGCTCAGCCAGGCGAGGGGACATCTGTGAGCAGAACAGGAATCCCCAGAGTATGGTGGCAGCAGTGAGGGGCAGCGGCCACGATAGGATTGACTAATTGAAGATTGTTCTTCCAACAAAAGCACAAAACTAAAATCCTCTCTAGATAAGAATAACCACGTAGCAAATCTATGCTGTCTCTTCAGTCCAGATTATTAGCAGCTGAAGTGCTTGCTGGTTTTACTTCATTTAAACTTTATCCTCAGATCAAGATGGCTAATCTTGAAAATGTTCTGCTAATCTGATAAGTAAAGAGTGGTACCTAGTTTTAATTTGCATCTCTTTTCCTTCCATGATTTTCTGACATGTCAATCTTGATCTTATTCCTGAGTCACACTTAATATGTATGGCATTTTGCTTTCAATTCTTGTATTAGTAAATTTATGAAGAACAAATTCTCTTTGTTAACTATTAGATTACCCTGAAGTAATGTTTGCTTAGGAAAGACAAGGTAAAAAGTTGTTTCTATGCCCATATTTACCAGTTTTCAAAATTAGTTGATTCCCTAACATTTTCTAAAAGTAAACAGTAAAAATGATGAATTCAAGGGTTTGCACCTATCTGATATATTTCAATTCATTGCAGTTATTATTCTTACTGACAAACTTTTTACACTCAACCAGGAGCAACTTTGTTTATATTATCCCTTATGGATCAGAATTTTAGCAATCTTATACAACCAAATATGCCAATCTTTCATGTTGAGGAGGAAGGTGGGGAATAGTAAATACATTATAATTTATCTAAGCCTCTAAACTATGATATACTATCCAACTTACATGAATAAGATAGAATTTTATATGCTGTCAAAATTTCTAAGACATTTTTAAAGTGAAAAACATAAGGCACAGAACCTTAGAGCTCATCTAATGTCTCACACATAACCATACTAAGGCTATGCTTTAAATTAAAGTGATATGTTTTTTAATTTCATAGAAACCGCTTTTGAAAATATTCACATCAAAATTGTAATACTGGTTACTTCTGTGGGGTAGGAGAATTGGAAAGTACAGGGCTCCATCCTTTTCCATGCATCTCTGTGTTCTGAACAGAAGCATGAGTGAATATTCACCAGCATGTATTCTTATTTAATTTGGGATTACTTTTTGTTAAAAATTAAGTTTACTTTTTCCAAACTCAGTCTTAAGAGAATACTCTGCATTTGACTGAATGTTAAAGCTGTTAATTTTAATTGCAAATGCTTTCTGAATTTTGAACCAAAAGATATGTCAAGAACAGGTTGAATGTCTAAATAAGTGAATGTTAATGTTTATAAAAATATGACATTTTCATGGTAAACAGCATAATGTATTGGAAGAGCGTGATTGTGTGTGTGTGTGACCAGTTAGTATATGCTCAATAGCTGTGACCATGAACAAGCCACTTTAACTCTTTTGTCCTAAATATTAAGCAGATCAGATCATGATAGAAGGAAAATAGACATTATAACTAGAAATTCTTGTCACAGTGCTGTAATTTAAAATTCATGGGCTACACTGAGCTGTTAAAAGTGTGACAGTGCTGCTTTATACTGACTTTATATTGACAGGCTCGTATGAAGGAAGCATCAGGTTGACAGCTTGGTGACCGGGGCCATCAGCCATCAGTATCACCTCAAGGAGTAAGTTAACACTCTTTAAACTCAGTTTCTTCACCTTAATGAAAAGTGGGAATAAAAAGTCTTTCCTGACTTATGAAGTGTGGAAAGATGAGCTTATACATATAAAAGTCTCTTGTAATCTGTTATGAACTACAGCATTAAGAAGCTATCTACAGCCACTGCAGGACCAGTTCAATCCCAAGCCAGGGAGGTGACCCACATGGCATGGCAGACCTCTCCAGTCTCGCCCCCCACCCCCCTTAGAAGTATATTGCAGTAGATCTGCCTTTTGTTCCCCACTCTGTATCTGGTGAACCCTCTCATCCCTCACACCTCTGGCCTGTACCCCAGTTCTTTCATGCATAAATAAATAAATCTTTCTTTAAAAAACTAAAAAAATATAAAGTATTATTCTCCTAGTTGGCCTTGAAAGTTGTTCATCAAATTGGGGCTTTCAAATATGATGTTTTGGGAACTATTTTTTTTTTTAAGATTTTTTTATTTATGCATACAGAACTGGGGTACAGGCCAGAGGCTCGGGGCGGTGAGAGGCTTCACCAAAGACAGAGTGGGGAGCAGAACAGGCAGATCGATGAAGTACACTGCTGAGGGGAGCATCGGGCGGGTCAGCAGAGGTCTGTGGTCACCTCCGGGCAGGGGGGAATCGAACTCATGCGGAGGTGGCTAAGCTTATTAGTCCTGCGCTTTAACCCGCTGTGCCACCAGGGAGGGCCGGGAACTATTTTTTAACGTATGTTATAATAAAATGGTTAAAAGAAAGTCTTTAGCATACATAAATAAATTTCCTATTTTATATGAGATGTGATGTTAAAACAAACAATCTCTTTGTTTTAAATATTCATTCATTCAGTGGACCCTTTTTTAGCATCTGGTTTGCTCAGCCCAGATATTGAACTCTAACTTCAGCACCACCACTGATACTGCCCACAGCAGTGGTAAGGAGGAAACACCTTAAGATGCTATTAGACTCCACTTTTCTACATCTTTCTTCATTGGTTGACTAAATGAATAACGCTTATGCCCAAGCACTATAAAGCAAACCATTACTATGTAAACAAAGCATTTCAGTTCTGCCTTTATTATATTGGGGCTAGTAAGTTGTTGGAATTACCTACTTTATATAGGTGTAGGCAATAGCTCCAAGTGTCCTAATATGAAAAGAATTTAAAGATATATTGTCAAGTGAAAAAAAAAGGCATAGGACTGTATGTATATCTTGCTCCCATTTTCTTAATAATGTATGTATGCATAGATACCTGGAAGAATACACAACAGTATTTTCCAGTTTTCTGAGAGTGTTTTCTCTAGGAAACAGTTTTCATAGTAATACAGTATTGTATGGCTTTCCTACTATAGGCGTATTTTATTTTCATCTTTAAAAATAACTCTAAAAATCAGTAAATTTTCACAGGGTTTGAGAAACTCAATTCCAGATAATAATAACAGGTGATAGTTATGAATAGAAGCATTACAAAAGCTTCCCAGGATTCCACATTAGACACTGTTGGGGATTAAATTGTGTGTCTCCCATTTTATGGGGGTGGAGTGGGGAATGGGATTAAAAACGGGGGGAGGGAAGGAGGGAAATGCACGGGACTATGGTGGTGGCACACGAGTGATTTGGTGATGGGAAACCTGCGGGGATTACAATCGAGATGGAAAAAAAAATGTGCAAAATGATGTAAAAATAAACTTTTGTAATAATTTAAAAAAAGTTATCTAGACACAAATAAATCCTGGAAACCAAATAAATAAATAAATAAATAAATAAATAAATAAATAAATAAATAAATAAATAAATAAATAAATAAATAAATAAATAAATAATTAAAGATTGTGTGTCTCCTCTCAAAAATATATTGAAGCCTGTTGTGGTCTGAATGCTTGTATCCAACCCAACCCCCCAAATTTTATGTATCGAAATATTAACTCGCAAAGATGATGGTATTTGACTTTGGGATGTGCTTAAGTCTGAATTGGAGCCCTCTTGAATGGGATCAGTGACGTAGTAAAAGAGGCTTCAGAGAGATCCCTAGCAACTTCCACCCTGTAAGGCCACAGTAAGAAGGTACTTAACAAGGTGACCTTGTTTGCAAATAGATTTTTACAGGTATCAATGAGTTCAGATGAAGTCATGTGAGATTAGGGTAGACATTAAATCTAATGACTTTCTTATAGAGAGAGAGTGCTTGGGATATAGCTACACAGGCAATGATGGCGGTGGAGAGTACAGTTAGTAGTCACAAATCAAGGAAAGCTAAAGATTGTTTGCAACTGCTAGACACCAAAAAGGGCCAGGAGGGATTCTGTCTAGAAGCTTCACCAACACCTCAACTTGGAACTTCTAGTCTTCAGAACTGTGAGACAGTTCTGTGAGACAGTTTTAAACAACAGTGTCTGTTGTTTAAAACCACCAAGTTTGGTAGTAAGTTTTTGTGGCAGCCTAAGAAAAATAATATAGACATTAAGGTGTTTTGTGATATGAAAATTGGGGGCACCCTGGTTTCTACTAAAAACTGTATAGACATGGCTACTTACGTCACAACTGACTGGTCTTATGAGCTGCTGGATCCTGTTGTCTCACTGCCAGGTTCTTTGATAGCAACCCAATTTTAGCCTTAGCACTTTGAATTCACTTTAGTTTGCCCTTCTATTTTTGTTTTTATCCATTTGTCATTTCTCTTAATGGCCAGAGTCTATGCTCCAGAGTAATGCTCCAGAGTATATTGAATAATTTGTGACATTTACTGACGGGTGCCTCCTGTCCATACTAGATATTCTCAAATTTCTTTTCATACTTCACTGCTTAAACAAGTTGGACTCAAATGAGTGTAAATAAACAACTAGTTTTCTGCCACCACTACCCTCAAGCAATATATTAGATCTCCATTATTTTCCCATTGACTCTGGGCCAGATTGCAAAGCTATGTAGGTCCATATCAATATTTTAAAAACCTCATTTTCAGGCATTAAATAAATGTACTCAATCTTGTCTAAAAATGTTAGTGTCATTCAATTCAGTTTTTTCTCACCCAGCTCAGGTCTCTCCAGAAATTTCTAGGCAGGTCAGAGAAAGTTACCATCTCTCCATTATTTCCTCTGTTGTTTCAATCACAGTGAAGTCCAATGCAGAAGTAGTGTTTGTCATGTGATTTCAAAAACAATTGCTCCCCCACAAAAATCTCTGTACTTCCACCTGGTCTCTTCACACTTCCAGAGGTACACTCTTGTGACCTCTGGAAATCTTATTTCTCCAGTTCGGAAAGAAAACTTTTCAGAATAGAGTATTCTTGGTTGACAGAGGATTCTTATGTTTAGCAGTTTGAATTCAGTCATTTTTGTGTGCTACAGCTATGATACAATTTGTAGATATTATTTTATACAATTGCCTTTTAAATAAGTTAAGATAAACAAAAAAATATTTTACCACACACTTTGTGTGTACGTGTGTGTGTGTGTATGAAAGAGAGAATGAATAACTATGTGTAGTCATTCAACCTGAAGAACTTTCTCTTGTATTTCTTACAGTAATGCAGTCTACTTGCAACAAACTCTCTGTATTTGGGAATTTTTTTATTTTTGCCTTCACCCTTTTGAAGATAGCTTTGCTGGATATGTGATCCTTTGTTGATGGTTTTAGCTTCTTAGCACTTTGACTATGTTGTCCTGCTGCTTCCTGGCCTCTGCTGTGTGTGATGAGAAGTTAGTTATTAATCATACTGTGATTTACTTATTCATGATGAGTCATTTTTCTCTTCCTACTTTATGATTTTATTTTCGGCTTTCAACATTTGACTATATGATATGTCTGAATGTAGATCTCTGAATTTATCCTACTTGAAGGTGGTTGTTATGTAAATTAGTAATTTTATCAAATTTGGGTAGTTTAGCCCTTATGTCCTCAAATACTTTTTCTGTCTCTATGCAAAAAAGTATTAGTATAGCAAGCTTGAGATTGCTATCCTTGGGATCTTTTTAGCTTGGCCCTTGCTTAGTGACTGCAACTGACTCTCAAAAGTGTTTTCAACTAGCAGTTAATTGGTAGCAGTGGTTTACTGTGCCTCAAGTGTTTGTACAACAGTATGTTATATGATGAAGAGCTGCTTGCCTTCTGGAAGTCTAGTTTTGATATGTGCCAGTCACAAGATGACTAGCTCCTCAACAAAAATCTAGATGTAAATTCTCTACTGGGATTCCTAGGCAGAATAACATCACACACACATTGGTGCATTTTGTTTTCATGGGCGATTTGTACTCTATCTGATTTCTCATGTGAGGGAGAAAGTTTAAGGAAGTCTACACATAGATCTCCCTAGTCCCTTCTTAAACATCTTTTCCCTTGAAGAGTTTGTTATATGTGAACTGGTTCCTCTGTACTTGTTGCTACTATCTCAGAGATAATAGCCCCCATGTAAATGTTTAAATAGCCACAGTTTTTGAAAATACCTTTAAACATGAGCTCTCCCAAACCAAATAAAGTTAGTCCCCTGTGGAATTATTTGTCCTGAAGACCTGCTCCTGCCTTAAGAAGAAATTTGGCACCTCTACATCTGACCCAGGGACAGAGACAGCAGCTCACTTCCCCCACAGTTATATCCCAACTCTTAAAAAGCAAGCATGGTTATTTGTTTTCTCAGCTTGTTACTCCCTGAGTGGAATATTTTCCTTTCCAGTAAGCAAAAACTTCCATCCTACAAATGAAGACTATGTAGGAGTAGGGAGCACATGTTTACTCAGAATAGAAGTTCTGTAACACAGAACATGGAAGCAATGTGGGTTGTCTTTAATCTTCCTGTGAATAAAACCTGAGCTTCACACTGGAAACAGAAAGAGAAAAGTCTCATGTTCTTGGCTATACCAAAATATAGCTTCAAGGATAAAGAGTTGGGTTGGGAACGATAGATGGATCAAATGGTATAGACTCTTACTGACATGTAGTAAATTTTCAAAAAAAAAAAAATGTTTCTCACTAGCTACCTGTAAGTTTGCCTACATTGTATGTACGTCAATTTATAAAGAATTTTAAAAAATTCTATACCTTCCATCAGTTAAATGAGTGTTTTGCTGGAGAATGGGTCTGACTCCCTCACACAAACATTCTGGAGAATCCATGCCTCCCTGTTTCTTTTCCTTCTGTTTCCCTACATGAGAATCTAAATTAGTCCTTCAGTATTACTTTGTACACTCCTCAAAACTTTCTACTTGGTCCTTTTTCTTATCTGCTTGTTCTTAGTTTGTCTCCTACCTAGTTTTGCTTCCTAATGCTTTCCATTTTAAATAAAAATTATTTTTAAGTATGCCTTTGAGCATTTCACCCTTACTTTACTTTTTAATCTATAAAGTTAAATTCATATTCTAGTGTGCATTTTTTCTATACATACCTCATTATTTTTAATCCTTTTTTTTTTTTTTTGCTTGCTTGCTTTGGAAGTATCCACTGAAATCACATACCCTAAAATATACCTAGCAGTTGTTTGCCTAAATTTCAACTGTGAGAAACACAACTCAAAAGAAGCAGAAACTTTTAGATTGTCTCTTCTTCAACCAAAGGAGCTTGTCTCAGCAATACTGAGTTAATTATCTCATTGTTGATGAATTCTATGTTTATCATTAATGATTTTATTTTTTTAATTTAATTAATGAAGTACCATTATTTTGCATCCTTGGTAATATTTTGATGGTGTTGGATTTCTTCCCTTACCATATCTCTCTCACCAATAAAGCACTTATAGTCCACCACCATAGTTCATTGTGTTCTCCCCCTACCTCCAAACATACTCTTACCCTCTCCCCTCCCACTATGGATGCCTCAGATCTATAGTTAGCTTTCAAATGTTGTTTTTAATGTTTGCCTTTGTCTAACTCTTTGTTTGATTACTCTATATTCCACATATAAATGACCCCAGCCAGTATTTGCTTCTGCTTATTTTGCTTAATATAATCCTTTCCATGTTACCACAAATGACATGAGTTTATCTTTTTTATTGCTGAGTAGTATTCTATGGTGTGTCCATACATCTTCTTCATCCATTCATCTACTTTGGGAGACTTACATTGTCTCCATATCTTAGCTATTGTAAATAATGCTAAACACAGGAGTACAGGTTTCCTTTAAAATTGGTACTTTTTACCTGGAAGTAAAGATGGGTGAAACACTATACGACATACACCTCAGTAACATCTTTAAAGATACAGCATCCAATGCAATGATAGTGAAGGAAAGGATAAACAGATGGGACTACATCAAGTTAAAGAGCTTCTATACAGCAAAAGAAACATTACAAAAAAACAGACATCCCACTGATTGGGGAAAAAATTTCTCACACAGTACTAGTGATAAAGGATCGATCACAAAGATATAAAAAGACCTGATGAAACTCAACAAAAATAAACAGGCCCATCAAAAAATGGGCAGGAGAGCTAAAAAGACACTTCTCCAAAGAGGAAATGCAGAAGGCAACAAGCATATGAAAAAAGTGTTCAAAATCACTCATAAAAAAGGAGATGCAAATTAAAACCACAATGAGATACCACCTCACACCAGTGAGAATGGCACATCGTAAAACAACTAGCAACAACAAATGTTGGTGAGGATGTGGAGAAAAAGGAACTCTCCTGCACTGCTGGTGGGAATGCAAACTAGTACAACCACTACGGAAAGCTGTTTGGAGGTTTCTCAAACTGCTAAAAATGGAGTTTCCATATGACCCAGCAATCCCACTCGTAGGTATCTAACCCAAAAGACACAAAAACAATGATTCAAAAAGATACCTGCACCCCAATGTTTATTGCTGCTTTATTTACAATAGGAAAGACATGGAATCAACCCAAATGCCCAAAAGTAATTGACTGTATTAAAAAGATGTGGTACATCTACATAATGGAATATTACTCAGCAATCAAAAAGATAAACTCATGCAACAACATGGATGGAGCTGGAAGAGATCATGCTTAGTGAAATAAGCCAGAAAGAAAAGGAAAAATACCAGATGATTTCACTCATAGCAGGAGCATAAAGGACCAGAGGGAAAAATAATAATAATGAATAGCTATATACCAGAGACATTTTACAGGGGTGCAGTAGGGAATGGGGTCAACAATGGGGTCAGAGGTGGAATTCACTGGACTATGGTGATGGCACATGGGTGGTTTGGTGATGGGAAGCCCATGGGGATTACAACTAAGATGGAAAAAGGCACAAAATGATGTAAAAATAAACTATTATATTTTTAAAAGACAAAAAAATGGTAATTTTTGTGTTGTTCAGTTAAATACCTATGATTGGGTCATATGGCAGATCCATTTTTAGTCTTTTGAAGAACCTCCACACTGCTTTCCATAAGAGCTGTTACCAGTCTACATTTCTACCAAACAAAAGGATTCTTTTTTTTCTCCACTTTCTCACCAGCACTTGATGTTTCTGGTCTTTTTAATATGAGCCATTCTCACTGCTGTGAGGTGGTATATTGTTTTGCTAATGACAAATAATTATGACAATTTTTTCATGTGCCTGTTGTTCATCCATGTTTACTTTGAAAAAGTGCCTATTTAACTCATATGCCTTTTTTTCTTATTTGTTTTCTTTCTGTTGAGTTGTATGAGTTCTTTGTAGATTTTGATGTCAGCCTCTTGTGCAAATATTTTCTCCTGCTTAGTATGTTGTTTTCATCTTAATAGTTCTGTGTGACAGCTTTGATATCATTATAATTGTTTGTATTCTCTTTCATTTTCTTTGCCACTGGAAATGAATCTGAAAAACTATCTCTTAAGCTTATGTTCATGGAGTATTTTGCTTATGTTTCTTCTATTTATTTTGCAGCTTTAGGTCATGTCTTTTATCCATTTAGATTTGATTTTTTAAAGGATGTATTTATTTATGCATACCGAATTGGGGTAGAGAGCAGGGGCAGCGAGAGGATTCACCAGAGACAGAGTGGGGAGCAGAACAGGCAGATTGACAAAGCACACTGCTTAGGGGAGCAGCAGGAGAGACAAGAGGTCTGCTCCACCATATGGGTCACCTCCCTGGCCAGGACCCAACGAACTCACACAGAGTCGGCTGCAGCTATGAAAAATATGCAGGCCTTGTTTGAAGAAAACAAACTACTGATAAAAGAATTTAGTATTTATTTTTAATTGAGGTAATATTTGGGATACTTTAATCAGGTATCACCACCTTAGGGCACCCAACAATAACTCACCCATATTCCACCACCATCGTCCGTTGTGCTTCATTCTCTTTGTTCTTATCCCTCCTTCCTCCTCCTCCTATCACCTCCCCCACTTGGTACTTCAGTTCTGCAGTCAGCAATCAAGGGTTAGTTTTTAGCTACTCTATACTACTCTTACTTTAATTACTTTATATTCACATATTACATGCCATCTGGTACTTATCTTCTTCCTTCTGACTAATTTGGCTTAGCATTATCCCTTCCAGCACAATCCATGTTGCCACAAATGACATGAGTTTATCTTTTTTGATAGCTGAGTAATAGACCATTGTGTACATATACCACATCTTTTTGATCTACTTACCAGCTTTGGGACACCCAGTTTCTTTCCAAGTTTAGCTATAGTAAATAGAGCTGCAATAAACATGGGCATGCCAGTTTTCTGTCAAATTAGTGCTTTTTAATTTTTTAGTGGATGCCTAAGAGTGGAATTATTAGGTTGAATGGCAGAACCCTGTTTAATGTTTTGAGACACCTCCATACTGTTTTCCATAGGGCAGTATGAGTTTATATTCCCATAATGTTTGGAACAATGGTGTAGGAGGGTTCCCATATGAGAGAAGACTTAAATTAATAGATATTTCATGTTGTAAAGATTTGAAGCTGGAGACCCTTGAAATTTGTTTACATTACTGTTATAGTTTCTTCTTCTGCGAAGCAATTGTTTATTTTTAATAAGACAATTTGCATAGATATTCATTAAAAAATAATATTTACCTGGAGCACCTCTGCTTAAAGCATCTTTGATGCTTCTGATGACTGGTCCTCTCTTGTCCCTCAGTGTCCTGATTGAAGTAAACCATTGTTGGTGGGCATCTCCACTAAAATATTACCCAAAAAAAAGAAGAAAGAGAGAAGGAAATATCACAAGAGTTGTGAGACAGTGATGCTCAGACAAGCTCAGAGCTTCTCCCCCAGAAATAAGTAGAATCTGTCTCTGAGAAAACGTGTTATGAGTTAGAAAAATATCTCTGCTTCTACCCTTAGACCAATTGAGCCATCTGGTTCTCAAACTAGGCACTGTGTATAGATGTGCACTTTGATTGTTTGGTTGACTGGACAACAAAATCCTTTCACCATTATATCAAAAATAAAAATAGATTTGGTAATGTCTCAGCTTTTTTTTTGTTTTTTTAAAGATTTATTTATTTATTCATACAGAACTGGGGTACAGGCCAGAGATGCAGAGGGTGAGAGAATTCACCAGGGATAGAGTGGGGAGCAGAACAGGCAGATCAACGAAGTACACTGCTGAGGGGAGCAGCGGGTGGGTCAGGAGAGGCCTGCCACGCCATGTGGATCTCCTCGGGGCAGGCGGGGATCGAACTGGTGCGGAAGTGGCTTAGGCTTCTTTTGCAGTGCATTAACCCACTGCGCCACCAGGGAGGGCCGGCAATGTCTTAGTTTTTATACCACTTTTGTGCTTTTTCTCCCTCAACCATTCCTGTGATCCTCTGAAAAGGGGGCAAGATTCGTGGGCCCTCCCTGGTGGCGCAGTGGGTTAAAGCATAGCACTAAGAAGCTAAAGCCACTTCAACATGAGTTTGATCCAATTATTTTTGATATAATGGTTGACTTGTTGATAGAGTAAAAGCAAAAAAAAAAAAAAAGAGAGAAAAAGTCAAGGCCATATTAAAGAATCTTAAATAGGGACCCTGGTGGTGCAATGTGTCAGGACGTAGCACTGCAAGCTAGCAGCAAATGTCTCAGTGCCAGTTCAATCCCCGTCTCTGGAGGTGATCCACATGGCGTGGCAGACCTCTCCTGACCGGTCTGCTGCCCCCCTCAGCAGTGTACTTCATCGATCTGCCTGTTCTGCTCCCCACTCTGTCTCTGGTGAAGTCTCTCACTGCCCCTGCTTCTTTGGCCTGTACCCCAGTTCTGTATGCATCAATAAATAAATCTTTAAAAAGGGGGGAAGGAGGTAAGATTCCAACTTTTACCAGAATTCACAGAAATGACCTGGATATAGTCAAATTGCATCTTATCGATTTTACAAGCAACAGGATATCTGGGCCTCTGAGGCCCTAACTTCATCCCTATTCTGATCCACTTTTTACTTGTGCTGTTGTTGCAGCCAATGGGATCAGAACACATGGAGATGCAGAAGCCCCAGATGTCTGCAGCTCAGGAGACATCAGGCTCCACCCCAAGCCAGCAAGGAGTAGGGAACCGAGGATCCAATGCATGCTGCTTCTGCTGGTGTTGCTGCTGTAGCTGCTCTTGGTAAGATTTATTTTGGAGTTTCTTTACTGATGTGCTAATGTATGTTAAATTACTAAAAAACAATCTAAGACAAATTATGGTCAAATATTAACATTTGGGCAGAAACAATGCCTAGATGGTGAGAAAGGATTAAACTCAAATTAGTCTAGAGAATAATAAAGTGCTTGTAGAGAAGTGAGAATTTAAGATGGGTCCAATCATTTCAAATGTCCACATATGGTAAATCCATCAAAAAAGAAAGTAGATTAGTGGCTGCCTGGAGGAGAGGGTGATGAGCATGGCTGTTCATGTGTACAGGATTTCATTAGGAGTGATGAAATATTCTAAAATCATGATTGTTGCACACTTGTATAAAGCTAATAACAAACTTGACGTGTAATATATAAATTGGTGAGTGGTATGGTGTCTGAACTTTAAAGTTTTCTTAATATATTTGATAAAAGGTATCAGAAAGTAAAATCAAAAGGTCAACCATACTGGAAGACTGGAAGACGGTAGTTAATAAATTCAACTCTAGAATACATAAAGAACTTCAAGGCATTAATAATTTAAAAACTGACCAAAAGAAAAGAAAGCAAATGGAGTGAAACAGAAAATATAACCCATTGTGTGCTTACAAACAAGGATCTAAATATAATACCTTATCTTTGAAAAACATCTCACCCAAATAAAAAAGCAGACATGTATGAAAGGATACACTACAACACTAGTCTGATTGGGAAAAGTGGAAAATGTTTCTGAAGTTCATGAACAGGAGATTGGATAAATACATTGTTATATAGTTATGCATTGCAATACCATACAACATTTAAACGTGCTGCAAACTGGACTGCGGGCAGAATGAACAATGTGTAAAACAATACATATTGTGTAATAATACATATATTTTGAAAATATGTGTGTAGTTATGTATGTGTATATACACAAACATATACATATATAAGTATATGATAAGAGAGAAACCTAACTATGAATGACTGGTAATAATAAATAATAAATTAAGTACAGTGGTTATATCTGAAATAGAAAGAGGGGTCCCTGGGTGGCAGGGGACCCTAAAATCATCAAGTCCCCACTGCCTAAATACTTTACCAATTACTATCTGGGTTCTTCAGCTTTGTGCACAATTGCAAGACTGCTCAGACTTAGGAAATAAACAAAGGAATTTCTTTAACAAACAGGATAAACAAAAGTTACTGAAGCCAATAATAGCCATTTACCCAAAGTTGAGTCCAGTACTGGCCTGCACAACGATGTTATGATGGCATCTTCCCCCCACTGAGGATGTGCAGCTCCTCTCCCAGACAATAGGCCATGTGCCTAAGATGGCATCCTCCTACCTTTGCTGACCTGGGGCACACGGCAGCCAGACTCCAGCCCAGGTTCCAATTCATGAAGATAACAGTAGACACAGCAGAAGACACTCCCAGAGCCGCCTTATGCTCCAGTAGAGCACCAGATGAGGAACACTCAGTGCAGCAACCACAGTGACCACATGACCCAACAAATGTCCTCACTCATGCAGCTAGGCCAGGCTGTGAGCCAGGCTGTAACCCCAGCAAAACCAGGAACTGTTCAGTCACTCAGATACTTGCAAAGCCTCTTCCTCTCCAGGGTTGGCTACTGAAGGCCTCCACCTTCGAAAGTCTGCAGCAGCCTTCTCCAAGATCAATGTTAGCAGGGTGGGGAGTGGCTGAAATCCACTGGCCCCCAAAATATTGAAGGATCTCAAATCTTGAATCCTGCAGACCAGATAAAACAACCTTCTTTTTTCTCCCTTTCTGCCTTCAGCCTTCTATTTTGTCTCCAAGGAAGCCCCTCCTCAAAAATCAGATACCTTTTAGCATTTTCCCTGAGGCTGTCTTCATAGCTACCCCATCAGGGAAGAGTCCACTGCGACAGTCCTTGGCTTCAGCCACTCCACTGCAGTCCCACTTTTAGTTTTTATCATCATATCTATGGTGAATATTGGACCCTTTCCATTGGCACAATTACAAACATACAACACAAGACATAGCTACTTGTATCAAACAGAAAAAACTTCAGTTATTTTAATATAAAATTTCCTTGGATTTTTCCCTCATTCTCAAGATGAACACAAACATTCAACATACTTTTGAGGTTTATCCATGTTAATACTTAGACAAATTTAAAGAAAGGTAAATAGTAATAAATATTCTAAACAATTACACTATCTTTCTAAAAATTCTGCCTAAAGGTCTTATGGCCAGAAGTGATGAAGTTTTTTGCTCTATTAAAAATAAACTGTTTTTCTTTCTAGAGTATTGAGGAATTTTTTTCCTCTTCGTAACTCATAAATTTATAAAAATATATCTAACCATGGGTCTTTGTCTTTTCTCACTAATAAGTTATATAACATGCTGAGCAAGCATTTTAGTTTATATTGTTGGATCATAATGATAACAATAAATTCATGTTAAAATTTTGATACAAAATATAGTCTTCATGTTTTTGAGAACATATGATCTCCTCAAGAAATATCCCCACTCTTTTTTTTTTTTTTTAAGGAGACTTAGGGAAAATGTTAAGGCTAAATGAATTTGGCAAATTTAGTTTGCAATATAACTTCCACTTCTTTGAGGAATTGTGTCAGAGTCATCCTTTCTTTTTCTTTTTGCTTTCATACCCACTGTGTAGGAATTTATTATGCTTACAAAAGGACCCAGGGAAGTCGGGCAATGTTAATGCTCCTGCAGAGATGCCTCTCACATTTGTTTTTGATTTAGTTTTTGTTTCTATTTTAAGAAAACAGTATTTACTGAAACTTTTTAGCCTTGGCATCATGTAAGTAGAAAGTCAAAAGACTTCCTGCATTTCTAATGACTTTGCATTTAAAGAAAAATAGAGCTACAAACACAGAGAGAAAATTACTAGAGATTCATAAAGCAGATGTGCTCAATATAAAATGAAACAATTTTATAAGATGAAGTAAAAGATCTTAAGGAAAGATAAAATAAAAGGAGTAGAAAAGTAATGTAGTGGCAATAGTAAGAGAAAGCATACTCAAATAAGACCATAATTTTAGTATTAATGGGAAGCTGATAGCATTCCTGCTAAAAACAAGAACAAGGCAAGGATGCTCATTTCTAGTTAACCTTGTATTTTAAGTATTAGGCAATATAATCAAACAAGAGAAGATAATTAGAGGCCAATAAGTAGAAAAGAGGTAAAGTCTTCTTTGCTCACAGATTTTATGAGAGTTTACTTAGAAACACCAAGAAAATTTTTGCTAAAGTTGAGACAAACACAAAAAAATTCAGTAAAGAGAAAGGATAAGTTTAACATCAAAATAATAGCCTTCAGGATGTAAATAACTCTTACAATTAACAAATAAAAGGACAAACCAATTTTAAATGAGCAAAGTATTCGGATAGACATGTCCAAAAATATATACACAAATAACTAGTAATTACATAAAAAAGATGCTCAATGCCATTAGCAAAGTGCAAATCCAAAACTACAAGATAGCATTTTTACCTGCTTATATGTATAAAATAGAAAAAAAAAAAAGCAATAGGGGTGGGGAAAAGAAAACAATAAAAAATGCTTGCAAGCAACAGGCATATGAAAAAATGTTCTACATTGTAATAAGGGAAATGCAAATTAAAACCACAATGAGATACCATCTCACACCAGTGAGAATGGCACATCGTAAAACAACTAGCAACAACAAATGTTGGTGAGGATGTGGAGAAAAAGGAACTCTCCTGCACTGCTGGTGGGAATGCAAACTAGTACAACCACTATGGAAAGCTGTTTGGAGGTTTCTCAAAAGGCTAAAAATAGGGTTTCCATATGACCTGGCAATCCCTAGATATCTACTAATCTAATCCCTAGATATCCCACTCCTAGGTATCTACCCAAAAGACACCAAAACACTGATTCAAAAATATACCTGCCCCCCCATGTTTATTGCTGCTTTATTTACAATAGGAAAGACATGAAATCAACCCAAATGCCCCAAAATAGAAGCCTGGATTAGAAAGATGTGGTGCATATATGCAATGGAATATTACTCAGCAGTCAAAAAAGAACTCATGCCTTTTACAGCAACATGGATGGAGCTGGAAGGGATCATGCTTAGTGAAATAATCCAGAAAGAAAAAGAAAAATACCATCTGGTTTCTCTCATTGCAGGAGCATAAGGGATCAGGGGGGGAAAAGAGAGAGACAAACAAATATAGTAAAAATGAAAACAACCAACAACTATAAACCAGAGATATTTTATGGGGGTAGAAAAGGGAATGGGATCAGAACTGGGGTGGGAAGAGTGCACTGGACTGTGGTGGTGACACACGGGTGAATTGTTAGTGGGGAGCGGGATTACAAATCAGATGAAAAAATGCACAAAATGAAGAATGATGTATAAAAATGCTGGCAAGGATGTGCAGAAATTAGGTCTGTCAAACATGATAGGTGGAAATGAAAAATGAGACAGTTGTTTTGAAAAACAGTTTAGAATTTCCTCAAAATGTCAAAAACAGTTACCAAGCAAAAGCATTTTTACTTCTAAGTATCTACCCAAGAAAAATAAAAACAGTTATCTACACAAAAGCCTGTACATTAGTGTTCAGAGTCAAACTGTGCATGAAAGCCAAACGTGCAAATAACCTAAAGGGTTGTCAGTTGATAATGAACTAATAACAAATTGTGGTGTAACCATAGAAGAAAATATTATTCAACCACATAAAAGAATGAAATACTGATATATGCCACAATATGGCCTTAAAACCTTAATCTTAAAATCATTATATTCAATCAAAACCAAGATGACCTAAGAAGAGGTTCCTTGCTTTGCTTGAGAGAGGATTATCTAAAAATTAACTAGAGGAACACTACATCCAGAGAATACTATGGCTTGGGGTAAAGCTGGAACACTTCGTGGTTATCAGAGAATAGCACAGACTGTACCAGAAAGGACATGGAGGCAATTCATGCTTCATTGAACAAGAGGTTGGTGGGGAGAAATGCCTGGAGGTTGTAGTCCATGGTGGAAGGCTATGGTACTTGCTGTTGCTCAGTCAGGGGTCATAGGGTGGGGAGACCTAAATGATGTGGGAAGCAAACCTCCCTTGACTGAGGGGAAACACATGCAGAGGAGCCGATATGCTCCTTGAAAGCCTGTTTCCAAGAGAAAAGAACAAGGATAGTGTACTTAGCCGTATTTCTCCTCTCCAGTCCTTTTACACTGGTAACAACCACGTAAGGTACTCTGATAACACGCAGACTGAAGAGTCTTGACAGCAAAATGGGCAGACCCCCACCCCAAAACAAAACAAAACATGTAGCACCTCGAGACGTCAAGGGATTTTTTTTTTTAAAGATTTATTTATTTGTACATACAGAACTGGGGTAGAGGCCAGAGGCTGAGGGGTGGCGAGAGGCTTCACCGGAGACAGTGGGGAGCAGAACAGGCAGATCCATGAAGTACACTGCTGAGGGGAGCAGCGGGCGGGTCAGGAGAGGTCTGCCGCGCCATGTGGTCACCTCCGGGGCAGGAGGGGATCGAACTCATACGGAAGTGGCTTTAGCTTCTTAGTGTAGTACTTTAACCCGCTGCGCCACCAGGGAGGGCCCGACAAGGGAATTTTGTATCACAAGAATGACTCTCCAGAAACCAACCAACCACAATACATGGAAGATCTTATCTTTCCTATCAAGTAGAATTAAAAGTTACCATAGTAATATCAGAAACAGAAGAAGACAGAAAAGCAAGTGTACTCAGAAAAGCAAATCAAAGACATGATAAAATTCAGAAAAACAAATTAATAATGGTAACTAAATTAATATACAGGAAATAGAAATAGATGCAGAAAATAAAAGTTTTTTTCAGAATGTAAAAGCTCAATAGATGAAATTTTTTAAAAGTCTAGAGAATGTTATGGAAGCATAGTAGACCAAATGGAGAATCAAACCACAGGCCTGGAAGGAATTCAAAAAGAACCCAAGTAGAAGATGAAAAAGAAATGGAAAAGAGTTGGGAAGAGATGAAACACTTCAAGAACAATCTGACTCCATTAAGAAAGCCAACATAAGGATAACGGGTATCCCAGAAGGAGAATATAGAAAAGAGGGAGCAAAGGGATTACTAAAAAAAAAAGTAGAAAACTTCCCAAACTTCAGGAAGGAACTGAGCATATAAGCCCATGAAACTGAAAGAACACCTTGTTATCTAAATGTGATGAGACCTGCACCAATACACATCTTAGTAAAATCTTAGAAGCATCCAACCTTCTAAGACTGAATCAGGTAGAAATAAAACTCTGAACAGATAAATTACAAAAAAGGAAATTGAAACGATAATCAAAAGTTTCCCCAAAATCAAAGCATAGGGCCAGATGGTTTCACTAGTGAGTTGTACCAAATCTTTAAAAAATGTATGAATACCTATCTTTCTCAAACTTTCCCAAAAAATTGAGAAAGAAGGAATGCTTCCAAGCATGATTTGAAACCCAGCAAAAATTGGTACAAAAGTAGATAAGGACATCACACACAAAAAGAAAAATACAAACCAATATCCCCAATGAACCCACATGTAGAAATATTCAATAAAATCTTAGAAACTGAGCTCAACAAAACATTAATAGGATCATAAATCATAATTATGTGGGATTTATTCCAGCAAAATGGGCAGACCCCCACCCCAAAACAGAAGGCTATGGTACTTATAATGGTTCAAAATGGTTCAAAATCCACAAACAAATCAATGTAACTTGCCACATCAAGAAAAGGAAAGACAAATGCGATTATTAATAAATACAGAGAAAAGTTTTTTTGGTTAAGATTCAACATCTATTTATGACAAAAACTCACAATAAATGGAGATAGAAGGAACAGGCTTTGACATAATATAGGCCATTTATGAAAAAATATAGAGTTAACACATCATGCTCAATGATGAGAAAGTGAAAGCTTTTCCTGTGATTAGGATAAGGCAAGGATGTTCACTTTCACACTAGTATTCAATATAGTGTTGGAAGTCTTACCTAGACTTACCTAGACAATTAATCAGGAAAAAGATATGAAAGGAATCCAAATTGGGAAAGTAGTGAAACTAGAACTGTTAGAAGATGGTATGAAACACACATAGAAGAGTATACCTAAAAATGATTAGAAACAATAAGTTAGTACAGTGAAGTCACAAGCTACAAAGTCAATATGCAAAAATCAGGTTTTTCCTCCAGAATTAAGTAACTAGAAGTAGACTTAATAAAAGAGGTGAATGACCTGTAAAATGAAAATTTTAACACTTTATTGAAGGAAATACGAGATACATGGTAAGGAAAACATATCCCCTCCTCAGGGATTAGAAGAATTACCATTGTTAAAGAGACCATTTTACCAAAAAATATGTACAGAGTCGATGCAATCTTTATCAAAGTTAATACAATCTTCACAGAAGTAGAGCAAACATTATTGAAATCTATATGAAACTATAAACAATACTAAAAAGCCAAAACAATCCTGATAAAAAAGAAATATTATCATACAGTCTTCAAATAAAGTACAAAACAATGTGATATTGGAATAAAAGGTAAGCATAGACGAATGGATGTAATTGAGCACACAGAAATAAACACACACACTGACAGGTAGTGTCCATATAATAATGCAGTGTCCACATAATGTTCCTGTACAAAAGATCCAAAACTATATAATGGAGAAAGGAATGTCTCTTTAACAATGATATTGAGAAAACTAGACAGGTCTTTGCCAAAGAATGAAACTATATACAAAACTGTTCAAATTGAATCAAAAAGTTGGATGTAAGACCAGAAATCATAGAATATATAGAAACATATGTAAAACACTCCCTGACATTGTCTTCAAGGATGTTTGGGGACTAGACTTCAACAGCAAAGGAAGCAAAAGCGAAAATAAATAAATGGGACCACATCAAACTAAAAATATTCTGCACAGTGAAAGAAATTATCACTGAAACTAAAAGAAACCCTATCCAATGGGAATCATACTGAACATCAGACATCTTCCCAACCAAAACCTGAGCAGGAGAGCTATATAAAGATATATCTCTCCAAAGAAGGCATACGATGGCCAACAGGCACATACAAATTTCACATCATCACTAGTCACAGAGTCAGGGAAGTGCAACCCAAACCACAATGAGATAACACCTCACACCCTTGAAAAGAACCCATGTCAAAAAGACCAGAAATAGTAAGTGTTGTCCAGGATATGGAAAAAAGAATCCTCATTCACTGTTGGTGGGAATGTGGACTGTTCCAGTCCTCATTCAAAATAGATCTACCAGATGATCCAGGAATTCCACTCTTTGGTATTTTCCCAAAGAACAGGAAAACACTAAATTATAGCATACATGGCCTCCTGTGTTCATCGCCTCTCTATTTACAAGAGCTAAACTAGAAAACAAGCTGAGTACCCAATAACACATGAGTGGATGAAGAAGATGTGGTTCACACAGAATTCAATAATACAACTCAGCTATAAATAAAGATAAAATGTGGCCATTTGTGACAACTTGGAGGAACTGGAGATATTGTGCTAAGCAAATTAAGTAATAAGGAGAAAGACAAATACTGGATGATTCCAGTCATGTATAGAACATAGACAACCAAAACAAAGAAACTGACAAAACTAAATCAATGCAAACCTTAGGAATCTGACTGTAGAATTGAGGCTACCTGAGGGCATGTTCAAGGTGGGCCCAAAGGCGGAAGTGGACCCAATGGATTATGGCTGAGGACCAATGTGGTGGTAACATCCATTTGAAAATTTGTGAACTGATACCTATACTATACCACATGAAGGAAGCTAGCTGCAAAACCTAAATAGCATGATTCAGAATAAGTAAATATAGAGAGATGGGAAGTAAATTAGTTATGCTTAGGACTGCTGGAAGTAGAGCTGGAAGTATGAGGAGTGTCTGGTAACAGATCTGGGGCAGTTGTGCAGGGGGTGATGAAAATATTCTGAAATAGAAGTGACAGTTGTGCAATCTTCTGATTATGCCAATGACTCCTGAAATGTATATTTTAACTTTATGATAGATAAATGATAGTTCAAAGTTATTAAGAAAGTAATATTAGCATTCATATGTACAAATAATAACTAGTTAGAAGATGAGATGGAAAAGCAATTAAAGATGTATTTGGGAACAACTGAAAAAAACCTAACACTGTCTTCAAAGATATAATTGAAAATCTAGATTTTGCTGGTTTTCTCTAATACTCTGTATATGTGCCTCTCAAACCTTTGGTTTTCTTAAGAAAACCAATCAGGATAGTTTATTTTCAGCAAGAGAAGAAAAGAAAATTTTTTAAAGAAGATTCATTTATTTATGCATACAGAACTGTGGTACAGGCCAGAGGAGAAGGGGCAGAAAGGATTCATAGAGACAGAGTGGGGAGTAGAACAGGCTAACTGACAAAGTATACTGCTGAGGGGAGCAGCGGGTGGGTCAGGAGAGGTCTACTGCATCATGTGCTCACCTCCTTGGTGGGGAATTGAACTCATGCTGAAGGGACTTTAACTTCCTAGTGCTGTGCTTTGAGTTGCTACGCCACCAGGGAGGGCCAGCAAGAGAAGAAAATTCTATTTGGTGATCTGAAGTTACTTTAAAAGAAAATTGTGGAAAAAAATTTGTTTGATACAGAAATTATGTTAACTGATGTGCTTCTTACTGTCTTGTTTTGAAAGTCTCACAGTTAGAAACCAAGAACAGATACCCAGGAGAGCATCCCAAGAGCTCAGAAGGGAAGACCTTCCAATCTGTGAAGAAAGGTGAAATCTCACATTAATTCAATTAATGGATGGACAGAAATGCATGTCTTGTTAAATTTTTGTTGCATTATATGTTTCAGCAAAACAACTCAAATGCAGTTTAAATCACAATGATATCACATCTTTACTCTGAAGTTCTTTCTTTGTATAACAGAAAAATCAGTTCCATTATTAATGTAATCACAGCTAGTCACAAATATAAACTGTCCCTTGAAAAATATACAAATTTATTTTTATATGACATATTTTTAAAGATAAAAGGTCATAATGACACCCACACATTAGTTTACAGGACTGTTTTAAAAGTCCATTTTTTTTATTAACTGTATATTTATACTTTAGTCAATATACCATTTTTAAAATGTCAGGAAAAAAACTACTTTTCATATTGCCAAATTTTAAAACTTTTTTCCTTATCAATGAATTTACTTTCACTCAACTACTCTTTTACCTTTTCTTGGCATGATGACCATGTAATTGCATATATGTGAGACAGTGTCTAAAAGCATTAATGAACTAGGTCTTGTACTAGAATTGCTTACTTTTGAGGAAAAAAATGTTTAACAAACAATCCATTAGATTACTTAATATTTTTCTTCACTCTTTATCTTATTGGCTTTTATTTTTTTTAAGATTTTTTTTTTATTTATTCGTACAGAACTGGGGTACAGGCCAGAGATACAAGGGTGAGAGAATTCACCAGAGACAGAGTGGGGAGCAGAACAGGCAGATTGAGGAAGTACACTGCTGAGGGGAGCAGCAGGCGGATCAGGAGAGGTCTGCCTCCCCATGTGGATCTCCTCCAGGGCAGGCGGGGATTGAACTCATGCGGAAATGGCTTAACCTTCTTTGTGCTGTGCTTTAACCCGCTGCACCCCCATGGAGGGCCCTATCTTAATGGCTTTATCAAGATTCTTCATACTCTATCTTTGCTTATTTATTTTTAATTTTTATTAGTATTTTATGTACTTCCCCCAAATAGTATTATATTGTATTTTGCTCATTTGATTCTATTTGAATCTCTCTCTTTAAGTAATAAATCAGAATCTAATTACATTGGGTCAGTTTTCATTAGTGATAGCATACCCTTTGATTGTTTGCAATACCTCCTAATCATTATTTCCTTTCTTCCTTCCTATGTTAATTTTTTTTCTTTCCTTATTTTTATATTATTCAGCATTATGGAAAGTATACATGCATTTTTCACAAAAATACACTACTGATTTTTTTCAGTTTGAAGTTGACAGAGTAAAATGATATTTTTTGAATTTGAATCCTTGTATTTAAGCGATTAATTTAACACACCTTAAAAAAGTCTCACCATGATGTAAAAATAAACTATTATAAAAAAAAAGTCTCACCAATTTAAGTAACCTTTCTAAAAATATCCCAGGACTTTTACATGATGGCTTTATTGTTTTTAGATGATCTTTTTAATATTTTTTAAAAACATGTTTTCTTTCAAAACCAATTTTTCAAATTATGGTAGATATATTTTCATATGGGATACATTTTGCTGACAAAAAGTTTAGATGCTAACTATTAAAAATAAAAGTCAACCAACACATGTTTACAGTAAAAGCTTATCTTAATCTCCAATTAGAACTGCCATCAATGATTTTTAAACATATTCTGAAAAATTTCCTATGTGACACATTCTAATATGTGTGAACATACTGAGATAGTCTGTATCTGCTGCACACACTAAATCTCATTTTGAAACTAAACTTAAAACTGTGACTTAGACATCTGTGTTTATTTTCTTGGCTGACTACTCTCTTCCTATAACCTAGTTTCTGTGGTCTTGAGCTTTTTATTTATGTTTCATTGCTGGGTCAAGTGTAATTCATCTTCAAGTTATGATTTCAAAAATAGAATTTATATTTTGAACCTTTATATGTGACCTTCATAATTAGGATGTTCATGGAATATCAAATTCTGCATACCAGCGCTAAATAGGGGGGCAGGGATGGTAGTGTGAAAAGAAGAGATACTCTGAGGCCCTTCCTAACACTGAACAATACATTTTGCTTAAGTCTGAAAGTTTTTGCATTTCTTATAGAAAGAAAGGAAAATGACAAAGCACATTAAAAATAAAAACATATAAAAAATAAGCAAAACTTCCAAGAGTGACTGTTTAAGTACAGGAAAGAAAGGTTTTCTGTAAGGCTCAATACTGATGGCATCATTGCTGGAGGGAGTGTTGAAACTGAGATTCCCACATTAAGCCCTGATCCCTGAAAGGAGCAGAAGTGGTCCTGGTATGTATCAGATCTCAGAAGAAGCAAGTATACATATTTTCTTGAGCAAACAAAATATTGCCAAAGATTAAGGCTAACTAAAATTATGAAACTAAAAGAAACAGCCCTCCACAAATGAGAACCAGTAGAAACAAGATTCAGATTTAGATACTTCAAATAATTGAATTGCCTATAATAAAATTAAAAATAATGGGTTCTGCAATGTTTAAAGCAGTTTAAAAAATTAACTCAGAAAAGTGAGTTCAACTATCAAAAATGTACTGTAAAATGTTCACACGTTGTACTATAAGTTGTACTATAGTTTAAAACTTGTCATTATGGGAGAAATGGGGCAAATGTACATGCATTGTTTAATATGAAGAACTAAGTTTGCCTCATTTTGAAAGAGGAACCAGAAAAATAAGTGTATTTTTTTTTTTTTTGGAGGCCAAAAATCAACACCTGTCTTGTGACCAGAAGCCCAAATCATGGGGTCATCATGGTCAGACTCTGACAACTCTGGGGAGAATCCTGCCTTGCCTTTTCTTGTTTCTGATAGTTATCAGCAATAAATGAAAATATATTCTGTACTCAAGGTTGGAGAATTAATGTTGTTGAAATACCCATGCTACCCAAAGCAATCTATAGATTAAATCTAATCCTTATCAAAATGCTAACAGTGTTATTCAAAAAAAACCTAGAACAATCTTAAAATTTATGTGGAACCACAAAAGATACATAGCTGAAGCAATCATGAGAAAGAACAAAGCTGGAAGTATCATACTTCCTGCTTTCAGATTATGTTACAAGCAATACTTGTCAAAACAGTATGGTACTAGCATAAAAACAAACAGGTCAACAGAATGGATTATAGAATCTAGAAGAAACCCCACACTTTTACAGTCAATTCATTTATGACAACGGAGACAAAAACAAACCATAAGTGGTGTTGGGAGAACTAGATTTCCATAAGGAAAAGAACGAAACTAACATTGTTTTACACCACAGAAAAATATCTTAATATGGATTAAAGAAGTCAGTGCAAGACCTGATACCATAAACCTCCTAGAAAAAAAATATACGTGGTAAACTGCTTGACATGGTCTCGATAGTAATTTTTTGGATCTGATTCCAAAAGCAAATGTAACAAAAGCAGTAGACAAGTGGGACTATATCGAACTAGAAGGTTTCTGACCAGCAAAGAAAAACATCAACAAAATGAAAAGGCAACCCACTGAATGGGAGAAAAGATCCAGAAATCTTTTAAGGGGTTTATATCCAAAGTATGTAAAGAACTCATACAATTCAACAACAAAAGAACAAGCAATCTGATCTAAATGGGCAGTAAGTATGAATAGGCATTTTTCCAAAGAACACCTACCAATGACCAACAGATGTTTGTATGTGAAAAGAAGCTTAACATCATTAGTTATCAGGGAAATGCAAATCACAACTATGATACCAGCTGTTAAATCACACCTGTTAAAATGACAGTTATCAGAAGGTAAGAAATAACAAGTGTTGGTGAGGCTATAAAGAAAAGGCAGCCCTGTGAACATTTGATAGGAATGTAAATTGTTGCATTCACTATGGAAAACAGTATGGAGTTTTCTCAAAAAATTAAAAATAAAATACTTTTGATCTAGTACTTCCACTTCTGAGTATATCCAGTGAAAACAAAAACACTAATTGGAAAAGATAAATAAATTCCTATGCTTATCAAAACATTACTTACAATAGCTGTATCATGAAAACAGCATAAGTTTTCATCAATGGATGAATGATAAAGAAACTATGATGTGATAGATACACACACACACACTGGAATACTCTTCAGCCATAAATGTCTTGCCAGTTTCTACAATGTAGATGGGCCTTGAGTCATGGAGATATACTATAAATATGGTTACTATAGTCAACAACAGCATTATATTATTTGAAAATTGCTAAGGGAATAACTCTTAAATGTTCATCTTAAAAGAATTTCATAACTATGCATGATAATGGGGAGAAAAGAAAAGGTAATGCTGTGTTGAAAGTTAGTTAATATTGTATTGAAAGTAGTTAAGAGAGTAAATTTTTTAAAAAGATTTATTTATGCATAGAGAACTGGGGTACAGGCCAGAGGTGGTGAGAGGATTCACCAGAGACAGAGTAGGGAGCACAACAGGCAGACTGACGAAGTACACTGCTGAGGGGAGCAGCCAACAAGACAGGAGAGGTCTGCTGCGCCATGTGGTTCACCTCCAGGGTGGGGGATCAAACTTGCACTGGAGCGGCTGTGGCTGGCTTGCAGTGCTGCATACGGCTTGCAGTGCTGTGTCCTAACCCGCTGCGCCACCAGGGAGGGCCAAAGAGAATAAATTTTAAAAGTCCTTATTACAACAACAATAAACAAAAAAAAAGTAACACGAGGTGACAAATGTTAAGTAGATTTAGTGTGGTGATCACTTTACAGTGTATGCAAATATTGAATCAGGTCAAACACCTGAAAGTAATATAAGTTACATGAAAAATATACACCAGTTTTAAAAAGAAAATTCTCCAAACTAAATAAACAACAGCAAGGTAAGCCCCAAATCAAACATTGGTTTTCCTCAGAATGATGAATCTGGAAGTAGTGCCCAGGGGATGTCCTGGTTATTATGATAAAGGGTGAATTGATAAGTGTTTATTTCAGTGTTCCCTTTTATAACCTGCATTTACATAACAGCTTTGTTTCCTCTCTGACACTTTAGCAGAATTTTCGAAAACACTAAGTAGACACTGACTATTGCTGTCGTATTTCACTCTTGCTGGAATTTAGTATGGTCAACTATCACAGGTGACAGAGAGGCTTGTGGTTTTAGGATTTTTCTTTACTTTTATAACTTAAAAGTGTTAAGAGGTTGCTAGATGTAAATAAATGTGTTCCTCGCAGTTGTTCTAGCAAATTTAACTGTAAGAATTCTAGTTAAAGAATTTCAGAGTCTCACACTCAGTTGTTTGTGCCAAAGGTTTAGGAAATGAGACACGCTTTCCCTTCCCTAGAATGCCTAAGGTCATAGTTTCCTTCTCAGAGGGAAAAAGCTATGTTTCAGGTAATGAAATGCAATTCATGGTCTATAATAGAATTCCCTTTGCCTTTTTCCTTTGATCTCTGCTAAGCCCAAGTCCTACTCTGGAAGAAGTTCACTCTTGGGCTCAGTCATTCGACAAGTTAATGCTCACTCCAGCAGGAAGGAATACTTTCCGCGAATTTCTCAGAACAGAATTCAGTGAAGAAAATATGCTTTTCTGGATGGCATGTGAGGAACTGAAAAAAGAGGCCAATAAAAACATTATTGAAGAGAAAGCAAGAATAATATATGAAGACTACATTTCCATTCTTTCTCCTAAAGAGGTGTGTATGTACTCACCAAAAGGTTTTCTTGCAAGGCCATTGGTAAAATTAACCGCTCAGTGTTTGGTCACGTTCCCCAGGTACAATGACCACCCACTATTCACCACCCACTACTCATAGGAGATAAGTACTGACTAGAGTCCTACAAATGGGCTCCATTACCTCTGAAAATATAAAGATTTTATGCACCTTTCTGGAATAAAAAGTGTCTATAACTCATCAGTGTCTTCAAAAGGATAGTCAATGCACTTGTATGTAAAAACTGTTTGAAATTTTTACACCCTATAAGCATTTCTTTAAAAAATATATCCTTTTATTCTGAATCAAACATTTGCTATGAGTATTTTCATTTTATATGATTGCATTACTAATATGACAGTGATGCTACAGAGTTTTCCCAGACCACCTTTTTTTTTTATATTTTCAATTTTTTTTAAAGATTTATTTATTTATGCATATAGAACTTGGGCACAGGCCAGAGGTGTAGGGATGGTGAGAAGATTCACCAGATATGGAGTAGGGAGCAGGAGAGGCCGACTGATGAAGTCCACAGCTGAGGGGAGCAGCAGGCAGGTCAGGAGAGGTCTGCCACACCATGTGGGTCGCCTCCGGGGCAGGGATCGAACTCATGCTGCAGTGGCTTTAGCTTCTTAGTGCTGTGCTTTAACCTGCTGCGCCACCAGGGAGGGCCCACACTCTTTTTTCTTATCAGAGTTACCAAGTGAAACAAGTCTAGCAAGTTTCCATCTCTCAGGGTTTTTGTTCCTTCAAATCTGAAATCTAGATTAGGCTGGTTTCAAAATTAGGTGCTTGATAATTCTCCTTATAAAACCATGCATTCATTCCTACACGTGCCCTGAAGAATATGAAGTAAATAAAACAGACCTTTCCCAACAGGGAATTCACACACAAGGGGGAGACAGACATGGAGCCCCTGGGGCAGAAGGGGTGTCCTAACATGCGCTGGTGGAGTGAGCCATCAGTAACAGGGGAGTTGGGAATGAGGATGAAGCAGCACCGGGAGATGCTATGAGGGATCAAGGATAATAAAAAGGAAATTAAAAAAACACAGTAGGATGAAGACCTAGACCTAGTATTAGATGGGCCAAGAAGAAAAGCTTACAGATAATTAATCAATAGACCTTGGGGTGGCATTTCAAAGAGAAGTGACTCTAACAGAACTCATTTCTTTCTGTTGACAGGTCAGTTTAGACTCCCGAGTCAGAGAAGTCATCAACAAGAACATGGTGGAGCCTTCCCAACACATATTCGATGATGCACAACTTCAGATTTACACTTTAATGCACAGAGACTCATACCCCCGGTTCATGAACTCTACTCTCTATAAGGATTTGCTTCAGTCCTTATCTGAGAAATCAGTTGAAGCATAGGATGTTATCAAATATATTTATTATTAATAAAATAATAAAAGAACTCAAGGACCACATCTAGTACAGGGAATTTAGAGATAGTGGGATCTCCTGCGGGAGTAATACTGGGGCTATTTTAATAACAGATGCTTCCTTCTAGAGATGGCTATATATTCACAATGTAAATTGCAGCCAACTTTAGTGATACTTTTTTTTTTAATGGGGTATGACTATTTTAAAAAGATAGTGTATTTCCATTTACAATACCAGTAGCATGTTCTCAATGACAAGGGATACACTAGATGCTCCATGTGCCTAGAGCATGTCTGGCTACTGGAGCAAAACATTTCACTCTTTTGCATGAGTTCAGTACCTGATTACTCTCCCCCACAAAGACAAGACACTCGAGTGTCTCCAAGCTACTCCTCCCTTCCATCAAGCTCAGTTTTGAACATTTCACTTATTGATGCCATTACCCATCAGACCCAAATACTCATTTTATAAAGATGTGACTGCTACATAAAAAATATTCCACTTTGTCTAAAAATATACATATGTAGGCACATATGTTTGTATCTATACATGGTTAGTGTCAAGTACTGTTCTCTTATGTGGATCAGTCTCAAATGTTTGGTAAAAGAAGTAGTGTTTAGAAAATTCTTTTGTTGAAAAGTTAGTTATTTTATCAGAATCTGCAAACCTGAAGAATGAATTTATAACTTAGTCATGTTCATAACTTGCAAATAAGCATATTTCTGTTTTTATTATTGAAAGAAATATGGGCATTTTCACTCTAAAAAATAAAGCACAAGAGTTTTATCTCAATCTTTTTTTCAGATGTAAATATTTGGGAAATACAAGATTAATAGGGAGACAAGTGAGATATCCTTTATTTTACAGGTTAGGATTTTTTAAATCCCACTATTTTATCGTAGACAAATGGTGGTTAACTTTATGACTTATAGGTAAAAATGTTTGCTTGTAACCTTCACCATCCAGAAGAAATCCATCACTACAATGAAGGGAAAGACATTCGCTTCTGGACTGCTTTAAGCAGTGGTCAGCCATTAATTTGCAAGAGGGCAAATTAGTTGGCCTCTTAAACGTTTTGTAGGAGTCGCCTCCTCTTGGTCATTTCCTCACCTGGACCTCAACCTAATGATTTCATTACTCTCCTTAAACCCATCACCTAAAACTCACTCTCAGCAAACCAGTTATCTCCTACATAAAAACTTTCTCGTCAATTCCTTCTACTTCCATGTAGCCTATAAATATGTGAGGACATATGTTCTCACATGCTTCCATCCAGTGCCCAAAAAAGTTTTCCTTCTCCCTTTTCAAAGCCCCACTCCTCTACTATAACTTACTCTCACTTTTTCCTTTACCATAAAGGAAGGCATAAGACCCGCCATTCCATAGTTGACTTTCAAGGGTGGCGGATTAACAATGGCAATTCCAGTAGTGTGGTGAGTACTGACTGTAATACAAACATACTGAACTATGAAGTCTTGAAGGGCTATAGATTTTGATGGAGATACAAAATTAAAACCTATAGAACAAGAACAGTATGTGTGTTTAGGGGAGGTTGTAGGGCAGATATTCTGAATAAAAGCAAATCCAAATAGGTCCAGCTGTGGACATGCAGAGTACTAGGTAACAAAAAAAGACAAGAAGTCAACTGAATGGAGGGTCCTGTGTGGCCCAGTCTGGGTTGTGATCTGCTATTTTTAAGCACAAAGATGAATGAGATTATTAAGAGAGTTGTAGCATTAAAAGGAGCTGAGGGTAAATCTTTGTAAGGATGGACAAACAAGTGCTCCCAAAGGAGAGTTAGGACTCAACTCTCAGTAAAGCTAGGAAGAAAGCAAGGGATGTGTGAACATAGTAGCAAATAAATCAGGAGGACAGGTCCACAGTGGTAAGTGAAACTTCTTTTATATACATATAAAAATCATATATATGTAATTTATTGATAAATCATTGTCATTTATTTTTGTTTGCTTTTCCTCAGGTGTAGTCCCCATAAAATTCCCGTCATCAGTTCACCATGCTCTTTTACCATAGACCCTTGTGCTCCTCTCCATTTTGATCCCTCTCCCTTCCTTGACCCTGCAGAATATATGGTTTATAGTTGTCTCTTTTTTTATGCTTTTTATTGCTGTAATATTTTCCCTAATGCCTTAGTTTCCCTTTATCCCTCCTATAAGAGAAACCATTTGGTATTTTTCTTTTTCTGACTTGTTTTGGTAAGTGAAATACTTACCTAGAATGTTTCTCCACTGATTTTCCCACACCCATATTGTCAAATTCATCTTGCTTCTTCCTATACTAAACACATCCTTGGATTTCCCCAATTTAAAACATGCCATATGCATCTGCTGATACTTCTCTATCCCTTTCTTATCAGCCATCCCATGATAGTCCACTCTTGCTGTCTCTTCATTCCTCCCACCACCACAAGGCACCATGTTGCTTTTACTGACTATTGCACTATTTTCTAGATCTTCCCAGGGACCTGCTAAGTTTACTGACATTACTGCTGCTGCCTTGCTTGAAATACGACTTCCTTGTTATGAGGTGTGCTCATTCTTCATTTTTTCTTTCATCTTTATCCTTTCTCTTCAGGCAGAAGGGCACAGCAGCTGGGCTCTGGAGGGACTTTCTGACTCCACATACTGCAGGTTGTGATGCTTAGCCTTACTGAGTCTATTTCTTTATAGAAACAGGAGTAATAAGAGTTCCTCACCCCCAGCACTGCTGTAAAAATTAAAAGATCCATATAAAATATACTTTAGCTATTGCTATTATACCCCATACCCATTCCTGTCAAGGCCCAGCCAAGTGAGTCATCTAAACTCTTGACTTCTTTTTTTTTAAAGATTTTTATTTATGCATACAGAACTGGGGTACAGGCCAGAGGTGCAGGGGCCATGAGAGAATTCACGAGAGACAGAGTGGGGAGCAGAACAGGCAGATCAATGAAGTCACTGCTGAGGGGTGCAATGAGTGAGACAGGAGAGGTCTGCTGTGCCATGTGGGTCACTTCTGGGCTGGGGATCCACCTCTCACTGAAGCAGCTGTGGCTGGCTTGCAATGGTGGTTCCTAACCCACTGCAAGACCACGAAAGGCTGAGCTCTTGACTTTTTAAGCCTCATAAATATCACCGTATCCAGCTAAGTATTTCTCACGTTTCTTCTGATCCATTTATCTCCTGTCTGTTTTCACCACTGCCAAGAGTCTTCTACCCTCTTTGCACCTATCTCGGCCATTCATATTCAGCTTTCAAAAGCCCTAGGTGTGAGGTACAGTAATGCACATTGGAAGAGGTGCAAACTGATACTCCTAAAATATACAGTAACCAAGGTTACAGATGTTAAAAAATAAAAATTCTAAGGTAATCTTTTTCACAGATCTGCTTGTGACTGTACCTTCACTACCTAAAAATTTTAGTAGTTCCTGACTGCCTGGGGTACAAATAGTAAGTTTGTGTAATGGCATATAAACAAAGGTTTCTACCATCAGGATACAGGTTCTACCATCTACAATATACATATCTATAGAAAAGGCACATATCCCACTTCATACTTTCATAACAGCTTAAGAGCAGTTATGCTACCTACTTTGTTGCCCTTTAATTCCTTACAAATATGTCACTCTTGACTCACTAACTCCAATCATTCTTTCAGGATTTATCCCCTCCAAGAAGCCTTACTTGATCTAAGCTGGGATGCCACTTTTTTAGTGGTCCAGAAATTCCCTACACAATACTTACCATCGTATTGAACAAATTATCAGTTAACATATATCTTCCCAATTAGACTGTAAACATAAGAGTGCAAATTATATACAACATCTAGGTTAGGTCTCAATAAATGTTTGAACTGGAGTGTTAAAGCATGGAAACTGAACTTTCCATAACTATAAAATAAAAATTCAATTTCAAATGTGTTTCACTGTCTTATCTCATATCCTCACAGTTCATGTGACTATGAAACATGTCTACAAATTCCATACGTAATAGTACCATCTACGTATATGAATGAATCCAGAAGCCATCTCCCAAAGTCCCCACAAATTGAATGCAATTCCGAGGCTTTTAGTAAAATTTGATAAGCTGATTTGGTTGGAACAGATGACTCTCCATTTAGAAAAGTGTCAGTACACAGGCCCTCCCTGGTGGCAGGGCACCACAGTAAGCAAGGAGCAGCTGCTTCGGTGCTGCATGATCCACATGGCACAGCAGACGTCTCCCATCTCGGCCGCTGCTCCCCTCAGCAGTGTACTTAATCTGCCTGTTGTGCTCCCCACTATGTCTCTGGTGAATCCTAGCCGCCCCTGCATTTCTAGCCTGTACCCCAGTTTTGTATGCATAAATCTTCTTTTTTTAAAAAAAGTGTCAGTACAAATAATTATTTCAAAATGGTTTAAAGATCTGGAAACTTCTAAAAAGAACAGATTACCAGAAGAATATCAAATCAATAAAAGTTTTATCTCAGATGGAAAAAGGTCTTCCTAAGCAAAACATAAAATCCAGAAATCATCAAAGAAAATACTGATATATTAAAAAGATAATCATGTGAATACAAAGTGAGATAGTGGTTACTATTTTTTTCCTAGGTTTGCAAGAATCAAAAGGATTAATAATATCCAGTATTACCAAATGTGTCAGGAAATGGGTAATTATATCCTGACAAGCAGGTAAACTAGCATAAATTTTTAAAAAGCAATCTGGCAATACAGAGCATTCTGAAAATACATTCACTAGCTGAACAGTTAAACTCCTAAGAGAGTAATTTTTAAAACATCATAAGAAAAACTAACCATAAGGGAGAAGTTTTAAAAGGGACTGTTATATATACATATGTTGCTCTATGGTAAAAATGAATGTAATACATGTATATGTGCCAGCAAGGAGTATTCGAAGTAAACATTAAATAAAAATGCAAGTTGTAAGATACATATAATGGTGTACCCATTTAAAATAACAATGGCTATTCCCACCCCCAAAATATTTCTGCTCAACCACAAACCTGAAGCTTGGTTTTTCCAAGGTATTTACAACTGTTGTCCACATTACCCAAAATTATAAAATCGGTTGGTATCCTTCCTTATGAATCAGGCAGACAGGCAAGGTAATTTATCAAAGACTCATGAATAGTTAAGTTGTAGTTCAAATTGTATTTGCACAGATCAAAAATGAATGCTCTTAACCATCACACAACACTAATTTCTTAGGAAAGGAGTAGAAAGCCTGATATGACAATATACACAGGAAAACAGAAGATTAGAGTCAGATTTGTTTTCTTGTTCATATTTTTGACCTATAAGACAAAGATAATGGAACCATTTTCATGAGATGGTAGTTAAAAACAGCCTTTTTCCAATTCTGTCTGCTTCCAGAACTCATAAAGGCTCAAGTAGTCAGGGTGTTTCTTACTGCACATTAATATGTCAAAATAAACATTTTAGGAAACTAGTTGGCATATAAAAACATAACTCCATGGCCTTACAAAAGCCAAAAATGAGGGATCTTTTTTCCCTATTACTGAATTTGGAGCTAACCTTTAAGTTGTTTTTTTCCCCCTGATGTACACAGCCAACAATTTGTATTTTGAATCATCTAAAGTGCAGAAGTCACCAAAGAGGGCTTCTCTTAGGGAATCCAACTTAACCTCATGGGAGATAACGTAAGTGACCTTAACATCAACTGGAATTAACTATCCTGGAGAAATATTCTGTAAAGGCAAGTAATAAAAGATGTTAACTGTAAGACAACTAGGAGTTTAATACTTAGTAGAATGAGAACTCTGAAAAAAAAGCTATCTACTTAAACTTTTTTTTTAATATACAGCAGAGTGATTATAAATAATCTGTTCTGTATCTTTGATAGTTGTTAAAGGAATAGATCTTAAACATTCTTACAAGATAAAAATTGTAACTGTGTGGTGATCTATACTAAAATGTATTGTGGTGTTCATTTCATAATATATACACATATTAAATCATGTTGTACACCTAAAGCTTATATAATGTTAAAGGTAAATTCCTATCTTTTTCATGGGGAGAGAACTAGCAAACACTGAATCTACAGCTGTATTTTGATCATTTAAAAAAAAGGATTAGGATTACAATTAAGGAGAAAAAGAGATCAGTGAAACAATACTGAGACAAATCTACTGATAGAGACCTGTGACTTTAGTGCTCGTTCCAGATCATTTATGCTTCTAAGCTAACTGAAAAATCTCATAGTGCTCTCCTAAGTTCTGGTGTGCTATCAGTATACTTATTTAGAGTAATTATACATTTTATTAAGCTCAAACACATATCCAAAGCAATTCAGGATTTTTTGCTTTTTTCTTCAGTTGCTTGCTGCAGATATCTATTCCCATGTTATCAAGACCTTCCTTCCACCTAACTTCCCTAAGCTTTATCACACACAGAGGGTCTCTCCATGTCATAGGCAAAACGGTCCAAGGAGCCCCTGATATAGCCTCTCCTACTTTAGCTATTCCACTAGAAAAAGTATCTTGCCATATTCTATGTAATAATTCCAGAAGAGAAGCATCAAGTAGGGTAGGGCATTGTGACTTAAGAGATCCACTGGGTTCATAGGGAAGTGAGAAGGCATCCCTTATATGAATCATAACAGATATTTGGGAAATGGTACCAAAAAGACAGATGCTATAACTACATCATTCCACTCCAGTGCTTTCGTAGTTTTTGTGTTTTATCATCAGTAATACTTTCCAATGTCACCCAGCCAATGGAAGCACTTGGTTTATTTAACCAGTGTATGCACATCATATGTGATGTTCCTGTCTTTGCCATCATGATCATTAAGGGGGAAAAATATTAGTTGTCTTCACAGCACCCGGAGGAACGAAAATAAGGTAAATTATTTGAGGTAATCATCTGTACTTTCATTTTCCATCTACCAGATGGATAAACAAGTACAAGAATATACATGTTTATGTGAGGAAAGTTTCAGTTAATAATAACTGTTGCATCACTTTGAAGAATTAAGGTACTGAGAGAGCTCTCAACACTTAGCTCATATTCCTTTCTTTAAAGTTGGAATTTAAAACATCAACCAATAGTGACCTATCTATCCTATTTTCATAGGGGCAATGACACAAGGATAATGAAAAATTACTTCATAAGCACTTACTATGTAACAAATATTTTTATAAGTGCTAAAGACAAAGGAGTAAACCAGTCTCACATAAAAACTAATTGACTCCTTTTCTAATAGTCACAGCTATTGGCTTTCTAACAAAGATTTGTGATTGGATTGTTTCTAAAACATTTCTCTATACAGTTGATGCACTTCAATTTGCTTATTACATTATAACTTAGGAATCTGTCAGTAACTGATTGATTTATTGTGAAGTCTGCTTACTCTGAAAGAGAAAAAATAAGTGGTTTTTATGTCAGCGATTATTCAAAACACATTTCCTAGTGAGATACTCTTCTTGAATGACTAATTTTTATAGCTATACAATGTCTGTGTAAGGAGGTATGGAGGTGGGGAAGATAAAACTTTAAATTACACTTTTAACTACAGGTTTTGAGAGGGAAATTCAACTCAAATCCCCAAGTTATATTTTGACCTGTAAGGACAATCATCATATACCTATAAAAATTTTATGTATAACCTATTCTTTTATTTTTCCCTCTCCTGTTTAGACTTTAAAAACATTCTTCCATTTGCGAAATATATACAGATTTTGATATGTAGGTGGATATAACTATTTCGGAACTTTTGCCACAGACTAGCCAAAGTTTAGAACTCGCAGGTGAGCAAGAGAAGTAGTGATTATTTTCTATTTGCCTGGGATGGCTCTTCATTAACTTAATTCCTCTGTATGTTCATTTAACAATTGCTTTGTTCAGGAAATAAGTATTACTAAATAAGTATTACCCTTGAAAATATTTACTTACAGCAATTTATAACTGGCTAGTGTTGGATTTGCAATGGTTAAAGACTAATTATTTGATCTCTCACATTACATACATTAAGTATACCCATGGGACACACTTAAAAGTTCTACTCATCCCTCAATGGGGTTCTAAGGAAAGAGAAGAAAAATATGATTACTGCTACTATTCTGCTCAAACTAGTTTTTACTTAAAACCAGGCACGCATCATTTAATTAAAACAGGAAAGGGGAAATTTTTAAATAAAAGGTAGAGTAAGATTCAGCATCTAAAAAAAAATGACAAAATATAAGTTTAATAAGAAGAAACTTTATTGAATTACAAATTTTAAAATGGATCACTTAATTTAAAAGTGGGGCTACTTTTACTTCTTCTAAAATTCATTCTCTCAAAAATTCACTTCCTTTTTGAAATGATAAAAGGTTAATCTGTGAACCTACAGTGTAGATATGCGATGGTACCAGTGGGCCAATTCTTAAATGTGGAGACTTAACATGGACCTGTAAATGTTGTCTTCTGCATTCCATCAAATCAATTTGCAATAAGAAAGAGGAAAAAATAAGAAGAATGAATGCAAAATATATACTGAGGTCTTTCTATAGGTGGTTAACAGAATACAAACTTAGCATGATAAAATGTAGACTTCTGTAACAGTAGCACTGAAGATGTACTAGGGCAACTGTACCCTAAGGAACACCATGAAAATCATTTTTTCTTATTCCTAACAGAACAAATAGTACCTACTTAAAGAAAAAGTAAATGTAATCATAGTATCTGTACTGTAAAAGGAATAGCATTATAGCCCATATATTCAGCTTCTCCTACAATCGCATTCATTGTGTAACAGAAAAAGTCAACAAATGACTTTGAATAAAAACATTTTCTATCAACCTCCATATGGAAAGACCACAGTTGTAAAATAACACAGTTCTAAACTTAACCCTTGGTCAGTACAGCGTTCAAAATCAAGTTATGAACTGTTTACAATAACTTCACGACACTAAAAAGCTAACATCTCTTCTCAGTATATCTTCCTATAACGGGGGAAAAATAGATGCTTTCATTCTTTTTCTGTGCTGGGATTAACGAAAAGCCTAGTAAATAGTTTTCTGTAAACTTAAAATACACTACAAGTCAAACAGCTAAATAAACAACAAACCAAACTGATTTCAACAAAGCAAGCCTTGTTTCTGAAGTCAAACCTATTAAGAACAATAAACATGTACAAGAAATTACAAGAAATGATCAGTTACAAATGCAAAATAATATCCAATTATCCCAGACTTGTGAACATAATAATTAAAATCAATTTCATATGCTATTTCAAATATTATGTACAATTTAGATAAACTGGTCAAGTATTATTTGAATACACATCATATTTGGTAAACCTGAAATTATACTGCCTCTTCTACTTTAATATTTTTAAGTACATAACAATATGGGAGAAAAATGTAATTTTCATTTATGTATTAACTGAGAAGAATAACTTATTTCAGTTTCAGGCTGGCAAAATATTAAGGTATGTTTCCTTTAAGAAGAAAAAGTAAAAACTAACTGCCCAAAGTTTAGTTGATAAAAGTTTAATATCATCTTACTTATAAAAAAAGAAAAACATGTTTTGAAACAGATACCATACAATTATAAGGTCTCCCTACTGAAATGAAACTACAGAAGGCATGTAGGAAGGGGTGCTATGTCAAAAACAAAGACTAACTCAAGGGATATAGTTACTTTTAAAATCTGATTTGCAGGAAACTAGTTGCTTGGCCTAGCTTTAAAGCTAATTACAAAAATCCATTTTCTTAGTGGTCCAGACATTTTGCCAATTCTTCCAACTCAACAGAACTGTCAAAAAAAAAAAAAAAAAAAAAAAAAGAAAAAAAAAAAAGAAGAAGAAGAAATATTATGTGAGACTTTTAAATACAAACAATGGAACATAAAGTTTCCTCCTTCATCCATTTAATACAGCATACATTTACATTGGTAGAGACACATTTTTGAAAAGGATGCTAAATTTCTCAGACATGAAAATATAAGAACTTAGAATAATTTGAATGTATAAATAATACTTAAGAATAATATGAATAATTTGAATGTATAAAGAAATACTTCTAAATGTTTTTAGGTTAAAATAATTTCAAACTTGAGCTTCAAGAGTAAGTCATTCTAGACATCAGTTTTCTATACAGCACTTCATGTACAGAACTTATGCTGCAAATGGACTATATTCAAAACAAAGTGCAATAACCTACTAATAATAGTCACCCATTATGTAAAACAAATCTAAAAGCTATCTAAAAAAGAAGATATGCTATACATTGGGGAAAAAAAAAGTGAAAGTCCATTTTAAACCAATGTAAAAAATTTCTGCCAACTCAGGATAGACTATTTTAAACTACAAAGATGCTCTCATAGCTAGTAACCTTCCTAGCTCAGAAGTAAATCTTTCTATATGATAAAATGGGTACTGATCTCAACCTCTAAAATAGTGTCTAGAGTCAATTCCAATAACCGTATTTGTGGAGGATATTTCCCTATTGTCTGGTTTTCAACTCCTGATTTCAGAGAACATCTAAATCTGTAAGTAATTTAAAACAAGCATTAAACTGAAAAATCTGTCACTTAAAAAAAATCTTGTACAAACTTCATAAAAGTGAATAAAAATGAATAGCATGACTAGAACACCAAGAGCTATCAGTTTAAATTTATTAACTCTACTCTCACTACAGCCTGTGATTTAATATACATGAAAAAAATGATAGTTCAGGTCCTCCCTGGTGGTGCAAGGGTTAAGTATCAGTACTATCAAGCTATCAGCAGCCACTGCAGCAAGTCTGATCATAAGCCAAGGAGCCACCCCACACAGCGCAGCAGACCTTTGCTGTCACACCACTGCTGCTCCCCTCAGCAGTGTTTTCAGTACATCTGCCTGTTTTGCTCCTCACTGTCTCTGGCGAATCCTCTTATCTTCTACACCTCTGGCCTACACCTCAGCTCTTGTATGCATAAATAAGTAAAAATAAATCTTTTTAAAAATATTATAGTTCAGTAATGCTAAGTGGCAGAGATGTTCAAAATCAGTTTGGCTCCAAAGAGCCAAGTTCTCCTAACTTCCCCACATGTATTAATAAAAAGAACAGTCTTAGGACTGATATGTAATTCTTCTCTCAATTTTAAATTTTATTTTTTGTGGTTTACAAAAATCACAAGGAATACGTTATTTAAATAACACAGACTTGCATCTTTTTTGACTAATTCAACATATACAAGTGATACGAAGTCCTAATAAAAAAGCCTACTCAGTCATAATACACTCATCTGTAATTGCTAAATAAAGACTGAAAAACACTCAACTTAATTTCAATAAGATTAAATAATTCTTTCAGAATAAGACAAATATAGATTTTCCAAAAGTTTAAGAGCTGAAGCACAGGACTATGATAATAACACATTTAAGATTCATTGCTGTTATTCCTGCATCAAAATAGTAAGTTCTATTTCTAAAAGACAGAAAATTTATATTTCATTACAAATGGTTACTCAAGGTCTTCCAGAATACTGGACTATGTGAAGCTATGTATATATTTAAATGTCAAGATAGGTATCTAGGTACATTTAAGAAAATAACTAGTGAAATTATTATAAATGAGTAAAACATCTATTTTCGAAAGATCCATTCACCTTTCTTAAAAAGTTTATTCTTCCCTAAGAGGCATATAGCCACTTCTCACCTCCAATCCCAATTTAAATGATTTTTAAGTGTAAATTATAAAGCACACCTTATGGGATTATATAAAAATTTGGCCTTAATTTGTCTGAGTGATAGTATATGATGAGTGAATATCCCTGGATTAAAGGAACTCCCAAGGAGAAGACCTTACAACAATTAAGTTCCTTTTGGAGGATCTGCCTTTAGGTAGGAGGTAGAGAGAGGAAAAAGGAGGTAAGAGAAAGTCTCTCCCTTAAGTTGCTATTTTCAATTGCCTAAAAATTCAAAATAATCAACATACCAAAGTGGCATATTTAGGGTTGGCATGTTTTTATGCACTTCGTTATCAATGTGTCAAAATTTAACAAAAATTGAATAGCAGTAGTGTATGCCCTTTGTCACACACATAGGGGAATAAACAAAACACAAATCCAAAATGAAACCATACCTTCCATCGATTTCCACATTCATTACAGACAACAAATGTTGTCATTGGTTCATCAGCACTACGAGTCTGTACCTGCAGCAAATCAAGTGAAAAATTTTACTTTTTTAGACTATAAAAAGTATTACAAAAAGTTCAACCTAAATAAGAACATATTATATTATGTTGGCAAAGATGTGGACAAAAAGGAACCTTCATACATTGTTGATGGGACTGTAGACTGGCCTAGTCTCTATGGAAAATGGAATGGTAGCTTCTCAAAAGATTAAAACTAGATCAGTCATAGGACCCAGAAATTCTACACCTAGGTATCTATTCAAATAAATAAACAAAATAATAAAAACACTAATTCAAAGGCACATATGCATCACTATGTTCACTGCAGCAACATTTACGTTGGCCAACCTATGGCAGGTGAGAATTCTACCATTGAACCACCAATGCAAGTTATACTGGCCAACCTATGGAAACAACCTAAGTACCCAACAACACAACCTGGAAAAACAGAGGTGGTATATATAAAATGGTGATTCTGAAATGTTCAAATAAGATAAGTAATATCAAAAGAATATACATTCCAAACTTCAAATTTCTAAGTCCTTCCTTCTTTTTCATGTTTATTACATCAGGTTAATTATGGGGAAGAAGAGGAAGACGGGAGAACCTAAAAATGAAATAATACTGCATTTTGAGTTGGGTTTATTTAAATTTAGTTTCAATCCAAGTATTTCATCAATTCCAAAGTCAGAAGTTTCATGATACCCTTAAACTATCAATATGATTTTTTTAGAATTCAACAGTCTAAAGATATAGTTATTCTCAAAATAACAGCATGCTGTTTATTGAAGGTACTGAAATAAAATGATTTGAAAAATCCTAAAATATTTTACATAAACTTAATATTGCTATATAGAGGCTTAAAAGTAGATATGAAAAACCTTTGGAAAAATTCTGGTGGGTACATGAAAACCATACTCAAGGGTCCTCCCTGGTGGTGCAACGGGTTAGGACTCAGCACTGCCAGCTCCCAGCAGCCACTTCAGCCACCTCTGGCCTGAAGCTGATCCACATGTTGCAGCAGATCTCTCCTGACCAGGTTGCTGCTCCCCTCGGCAGTGTACTTCATCAGTTTGCCTGTTCTGCTCCCTGTTCTCTCTCTGGTGAATTCTTGCACTGCCCCTGCAGCTCTGGCCTGTAACCCCATGTTCTGTATGAATATATATATTTTTTAAATTTATTTATTTATTCATACAGAACTGGGGTACAGGCCAGAGATGTGGAGGGTGAGAGGATTCACAAGAGACAGAGTGGGGAGCAGAACAAGCAGATCGACGAAGTACACTGCTGAGGGGAGCAGCAGGGGGGTCAGGAGAGGTCTGCCGCGCCATGTGGATCTCCTCTGGAGCAGGCGGGGATTGAACTCATGCGGAAGTGACTTAAGCATCTTGGTGCTGTGCTTTAATTGGCTGCGCCAACAGGAAGGGCCAAATAAATACATTTTTAAAAAAAAAATCACACTCAAGTATTTTGTGTCTGTTGTCAATTTTACCACTTTACAAGTTTTCTATGAAAAGATAGAATTTTGTGTGTATGATTAAGATATTATAAATATATTTATTGGTAGAGCTATATCTATTGGCAGTATTACTAAATGCTGAATGTAGACAATAGAAAAGGAAAAATCAGCACTTGAAAGGTAACATTACATATCTAACTTTCCATATCTGTATAGTTTACTAACAATATAAGCTAATGCCAAAGCTTTCATTCTAAATATAGTTTGATTTTGACTTCTAGTGTTTTCCATTTAAAGTCCATGTTTTGCTGTCTGTACAACAAATAAGGCATTTTGTTTGCAACTAACCTAAAAGCAAGACTAGAGTGAATTTATCCTAAAGCAGAAATTTTTAAGAGGATAGCCTATATAATGTGAAAGAGATGACTTCAAAATGCAAAAAGAATCAGAAGTATCAATTCTATTTTAAACTATAATTTCTAATTTTAGCAAGATTAGCATGCCTTTGCCTGTAGTATCTAGTTTCCTTTCATAGAATTACTGTTGTGTGGCTTTCTATATGCTTGATGTAAATATATGCAAATATAGACTTATTTGATTTTCCTATTTATAAAACACATGTGTTAATGTATAAGCTCATGCCTTTTTCAGTAACAAAAGCACACAACATTCCATTTTCAACTATAGTACTGTATTTACCCAATCTAAATTCTCTTAAGTTTAAAAAAACTTCTCATATAGCCATACATGTAAATCTGACATCTCAGTATCTTATTCTGCAGAAGTATAGTACTGATAATTACTGAAATATATCAACATTAGAGAGCAGTCTCAGAAAACTGTTTGAATAGCTTTATAAATGTTTGCTATCAAATAGAGAAAAATCTCAGCAAAAAATTCTATCCTGAAAATATCACATATTAGAACATATTAAGTATAAAGAGAAAGGTATTTAAAATTCAGTTTCTTCAAAATATACCAAAGTAGAAGTGATATTTTTGTAGCCATAATTAAATAGTTAAGAATTAAAAACAAAAACAAACAAAACAAAAAACCAAACAGGTTTCCATTAACAGAAAGAACCTAGTCTAGATGAATTCAGCAGGCTTTCCTCAGTCAAAAAATTCTGTTTTCTGAGTTAACAACCTGAATACTACCACAATATGCCACAAACTCTTCATGAATGATAGTATTATATAATTTGAAATCTGGCCCCCCAAATATATCACCACTTTTAGCAGCAATATGTTTGAATGCCTCCTTTGTTAATGAATTTGTTATGTGTAAATTATATTCCTGGGAGTTGGATGTGGTGTTGTGACATACATCTGAAGAGGAGTGAAACTATTCCCCCAAATCACATACAAGCATTGTAAATAAATGTTAGTTTAATTAAAAAAAAAAGTCTTTGGGACCCTCCCTGGTGGCACAAGGGGTTAAAGTGCAGCACTATGAAGCTATCTGCAGCCACTGCAGCACAAGTTCAATCCTCAGCCAGGGAGCTGACCACATGGCATGGTAGACCTCTCCTGAATTGCCTGCTGCTCCCCTCAGCAGTGTGTTTTACTTGATCTGCCCATTCATCATCCCACTCTGTGAACCCTCTCACCACGGCCCCCATATCTCCGGCCTGTACCCCAGTTCTTATATGCATGAATGAATAAATCTTTAAAAAAAAAAGTGATTATAATAATAAAGCAAACCCATTTTAAAAAGTCTTTATCTTGGTTAATGTTAAAAAAAGAAAATGAAGACTTGATGCCACTCGTTGTATAAGTGAGAACTAAAACTATGTACCTGCAGGCAAAAGTGGGAGGGGAACGTTACACTCATAATCTTTTATACTTTGAAATTTTAACCTTAAAAATATTCAATAATACTTTTTTAAAGTAATGGTTTCTTACTACTACTTATACAGACCTTAGTAATGTTGTTTTTTTGTTTAAGTTATAATTCCTAAGTATTTTTTTTTCCCAGACAAAACTTCAATTCCCTAAATACATTACCTTGTAACATGGTAACAAGTTGTTCTTTCAGGAAAAAAAAAAAATACATTTGATTATAGACACATACAAAAATCTAGTTGGGCAAATAAAATTAATGACAGCAATTAAAAAATTTCATGGCCCTCCCTCGTGGCACAGCAGGTTAAAGCATAGCATTAAGAAGCTAAAGCCACTTCAGCATGAGTTCGATCCCTGCCCTGGAGGCAACCACATGGCATGGCAGACCTCTCCTGACCTGCCTGCTGCTCCCCTCAGCAGTGCACTTCATCAATCTGCCTGTTTTGTTCCTCACTGTCTTCAGTGAAGCCTCTCACCACCTGTGCACCTCTTATCTATACCCCAGTTCTGTACACATAAATGATTAAATCTTTTAAAAAAATTTCACAAATGATGTAAAAATAAACTGCTATAAAATAAAAATAAATAAATTCTACATAAGAACATAAAACCAAAATAATTCTAGCATGACTCTTTTTCAGCTACTGAAGAACAAAAAGGAATATTAGTCACATCACATATGAAAACAACTCATCAAGATGTTAAATAAAAAACAACAACCAGAATAAATATCCTGATACACAATTAAACTACACATACAAAGAATTTTCCTTAATCCAGCCAAATTAAAAAAAAAAACCCAACTATATATAGCCTTTTAACATATTAAGCAATAATCATCTGCTTATGAACTCTTAAGAGAATATGGTTATTTTATTAAACTTATAATGTTTTGTAAATTCTATTTAACAACGCAGCTTTAACAATTTCTATGAATGTATATATACTTCAACTTATTTTGAGCTACTGGAATCTGTATTAATGAAGTATTCTCATACCTCTTAAAATACATAAAACAAAGCAATAGTAGTGCTACGTGTTACTTGTTTTAAAAGATGAATTACAAGTATTCTTATACAAGCATAAAAATACATAAATAACCACCAACCTGTGTATAAGTACAATTCTTCTTTTTACATTTGCCACATGTGAATAAGTCAGTCTGGGTTCCACCCGTCTTAGCCATCTGATGCTCTCTGATGGCTTCTTTGGTCAAGTTTTTCCGCATCTCTTTGAGCTCATCACTAGCCATTTCCTATCAAGCAGGTGGCAAAATCAGTCAGTTAAAAGCATCTTCTATATACATATATCCTAAATGATAGCATGCTCAAATAAGTTAGTAATAATAAAATAAAGTTTAATGGTTCTTAAAAAAGGAAACCAGGGCCTCTCTGGTGGCGCAGGGATTAAAGTCTCAGTACTATGAAGCTATGGTCAGCCACTAGGGCATGAGCTAATCCACACGGAACAACAGACCTTTCCTGTTTTGCCCAGTGTTCCCCTCAGCAGTTCTTTCAGTAGATCCATACCTGTTCTGCTCCCCACTCTGTGTCTGGTGAATCCTCTTTATCCTCAATCTCCCTCACTGGTACTTCTGGCCTACACCCCAGTTCTTCTACACAAAATAAATCAATCTTTTTAAAAAGAAAGGAAATATTAATATTTTTCCTCAAATGATTGATAAAGAGTTTGCTTTCTTTTAAAATCTTTTCAAATATGTCTAAGTTTGCATGTGAAAACTGGATTTTGTTACTGTTTAGATCTGTAAACAATGTAATCAAGTAGCAATAAGCATCTCTAGTATATAAACTGTGGGCTCTACAACTGACTTCAACCTTATGTACCAAAAAAGGAATCATGGAACTTTGAAGAAATGTCAGGTTCAACTTTTTCATCAAGAAATGAGCAAGATAAGCCAGGGACATCTTGTGGCAGAAAGCATGGAAACCACCAAAAACTAGTGAGGTTGATTCAAATGGACAGAGGAATTAATGTGCAGTTAAAGATAGAATAGTATGTTCAGTTTCCAAAATCAATTACTGTAAAAAACCAATCCCAACTGTTCCATTATGACTGTGTCCATAACACTTAAAAAAAACAAAAAACAAAAAAACAGTGCACACACTTAGAAATAATAGCAACGAAAGCCACATTTGCAGTTACGGGTATCAACTCATTCTAATAATTATTAATTATAGGGAAAGAATTACACATTTACACTGCTTTTACAATTAAAACCAACAGGGTTAAAAGAGAGTCCAAGTTGATAAGGGAATGTGCTTTTTATCAAATAAACCTAGCTAATAAATATGAAAATATGACAAAATTTGAGAAACCAAGTTTTACAATATTATATACTAGATGAAAGGAACTTTGCAGTAGAGGAGTCAGATTGTCAGTTCCCAAAAGACCATATCAATTTCAGCATGTTAAGAGCAGACCAACAAGATATTATGTGTATCTCATGGAGGCAATACAAAGTAAAAAGTACATTTAGATTGCAGTTATACAAAAAACAAAAGAAAGAAAAGAAACAGTTAAACTGGCATGTAATCAAGTCTATAGAACTAGCTTCCAGTTTACAGAAAATAGAAGGAACAAAAAATAATAAATAACATTACGATAATATACAGCATAACATTTATATGGCAGGATCCAGAAAAAATAGACAAGTTTCTTCACCAGATCAAGTTATGAAGATAAAAAAGGGGTTAGGGGTAGAGTTAAATTTAGAGCTAAACATGTATCTTTTTATACATATCTTCCAAGTATGTAGAGATAAAAGAATACACTGTCAGAAAATGTTTAAAATTAATTGAAAAAATATATAAAAGGTAGATGCAAGAGTGACAAATTATTAAAAATACATGAAATGTGAATGACATACATAAGGAATTTCATGACACTATATTTTCTATTGTGTGGAGGTTTTAAATCTTTTACTAATGCTTTTAAGAAATATATTTGAAAATATAGCAATTTTTAAGCTATACAGAAAGACAAATTTGATCATCTGTATGATTAATAAAAGAAATTATATTGTAGACACACTTCTACTATTCTCTATGAACAACTAGGTCTATAAACTATTAATTTCATTTTCTCCAGAACTTTTAGAAGCAGGGAATTCAGCAAGATAGTGGCAGAGTAAAGAAGATACTAGACTCACTCTTCTTCAGATACTCAAAAGTAAACTGCAGTAAAACAAAACCAAAGCCCCTGACGAAAAAGCAGCCACCACAAAACACACCAGAAGCAACTGTTCAATAGAAAGGGAAGGAAAATTTTGGGTGAATTCTGATAGAGTCATAACAGGGTAGTATAACACCATAACATATGAAACAAAACAGAATGAAGACAAAGAAAATACAGCAATTAGAAATTACAAAACCCCATAGCTATTATTAATAGTTCAAGTGATGATCTCAACAGCAGACAAACAGAAGCAATAAAGAGAATTAATAAGTCTGAATGCACAAAGCTGGAGAACACACAAATATAACAGAACAATGTAGAGAAAAAATAAAATTGAAAATAACGTAAGAGCTCTTTGTACAACTTAAAAAGATGTAACATTCATATCAGGGGAGTCCCAGAAGAGGAGAAAGAGAAAGACATAGAAAATTTATTTACAGAAATAATTGCTGGAAATCAGCTCAATCTGGGAAAGAGACCAGAAGGTCAAGAGACCCAAAAAATTCCAAACAAAATACTATCAGGCAGGTGCACAGCAAGACAAGCTTTAGTATAGTAAGATACCAAGCTTTAATAAAGCTTTTGAAAACCAATGACAAGGCCAGATTAAAAACATCAGGGGAAAAAATGGCTAACCTATAAAAGAAAAACCAATTATAGTGTCAACAAACTTTTCAGCACAAACATTACAAGTACAAAGTAACTAAAAGACGGTACTTAAGGTAGAGAAATCCCAGTCCAGAATCCTTTACACACCAAGATTAACACTCAACACAAAAGGATTAAAGAATTAAAAATTAAAGAATTTATCACACCAACCTATACATAAAAGAAATTCTAAAGGGGTTAAAATAAAGTAAAATAACAAATATCAAGGCAACAAACCCCTATTATCATGTAACATGGAGAAGAAAAGTAACATGATCAGAACCAAAGAGTAGACTACAGAACAGGTGACACAAATAAACCATCATATACTATTCTCAGTAGAACCCTCAGACAAAAAAATAATAATAGAGGTAACACATAAGACAATGGACATGGAATTCCATCCACAAGCATGGAAATTAAAACAATAATTAAAAAAAAAAAACCCCTTCCCCAAAACAAAAGCTTGTGAACACATGGTTTTATAAACAAATGATCAAACCTTCAATGAACTAAGACCCGTCTTATTCAAATTGTTTTAAACATACAAGTATAATGAATGCTCCCTAAAACATCTGCAATGTCAACATTAGCCTTATTCCAAAATTAGACAAATACAGAGCACACACACACACACACACACAAAACTGATTTAAGACAATATTCCTGATGCACAGCAATGGCAAAAGCTTCAATAAAATACTAAACTGAATACAACAGTATATCATAAAGATCACACACCATGATCATGTGGGATTTATCCCAGAGATGCAGGAATTGTCTACTATATAGAAAAAATCATTTATTTGTAATACATCTTATCAACAACAGTAAAGATAAAAATCATGTTATAATATCAACAGACAAAGAAAACATTTTGGTAAGATTCAGCACACATTTATGCTAACAACTCTAAACAAAATGGAAACAGAAGAAACTCCCCTCAATATAATAAAGACCACATGTCACAAACTAAGAGCCAGTTATAGAAGGTGAAAAACTGAAAGCTTTCACTTTAAGATTGGGAACAAAACTTAAGACTGGGAACAAAACAAGGGGTCCACTGTCACCACTTCCATTTAAATCAGTACTTAAAAAGTTTTGGCCAGACCTATCAAACACAGGAAATAATGGGGACCAAAGTTGGAAAAGCAGCTAAACTACCACTATACACAAGCAATGTATTTCTTACAGAAAATCCTAAAGATGCCATCAAAAAGTTATTAGAAACAATAAGCAAACACAGATTACAAAAACAACATAAAACAAAAGACAAAAGAAATTAAGAATATAATTCCATTTATAAATATTTCAAGAAGAATAACTTGTTATCAATCTAAGGATATAAAAAGACCTGGATAGTAAGAACTACAAGAAGTTACTCAAAGACTTCATGAAATAAGATGGGATATATGCTCATGCTCATGGACTGAAAGAATCAATTCAATCAAAATGATTATCCTGCCTAAAATACATAAACACAATCCAAATCAAAATGTTTCAAATATTTAAGTATATGTTTGAATATTTGTAAAATTAAAATGAAAAAATTTGCAATATTTTTCAGACACTGAACAAAAAATATTGAAGTTCACACAGAACCACAAAAAACCATGAATTGCAAAAGCAACCACAAGAAAAAAAGGAACAAGTATTACCTTACTTGACTTAAAACTTTACTATGAATCATGACATTGGCCACTAAAAGATACATATTGTGATAGAACAGATTCAAAAGGCCAGAAATAAACCCATGTACATATCAATGTGCAAAAATTACTGACAATAAAACTGGGTAAGGACAGCATCTTTAATAGATGGTAATGGGGAAAACTGGAAAGCTACACATAAAAGAATGAAACTGGATCCCATGCTAATCCCATACACACACACAAAAAAAAAACAAAAACACCCACCAAATAAATTACAATTTAAATACAGGAACCACAACAAAAACATACATAGAAGACAACATTGGCAATATAGTTTCCATGGTATGGATAATAAAGCTACTTCTTTAGTGGCTCCACCCTACAGCTATTCTTTAGTGGCTCCATCCCATAGCAAGGGCCTAAAAACCAAAATAACAATTGGGATTACCTCAAGTTAAAAGGTTTCTAACCAGCAAAAGAAAATGTACAAGACAATTAAAAAAGACATTTAAGGGGCCCTCCCTGGTGGTGCAGTGGGTTAAAGCACAGCACTAAGAAGCTAAAGCTACTTCAGCATGAGTTCCATTCCGACCCCAGAGGTGACCCAATGGTGCGGCAGACCTCTCCTAATCCTCCCGCTGTGTACTTCATAGATCTGTCTGCTCTGTGCCCCACTCTTTGGTGAATCCTCTCACCCCAATACCGCCTAACCTCCGCACCTCTGACCTGTATCCCAGTTCTGTATGTGTAAATAAATCTTAGGAAAAAAAAATAAAAGACATTCTACTGAATCAGAGGAAATGTTTACATAATCTACAACAGATATATTAATCCCCAAATATATAAAAACTGAAATACAATTCAAAATAAGAAAATAAATGACCCAACTAAATAATGAGCAGTAGATATGAACAGATGATTCACTAAAGGCCAAAATATTTATCATTTTTTCATATGTAGATTTTTCAAATTGCAATGAGATACACCGTTTCATAGTCATGAAAATGGCACATGTTAAAAAAACCTCCACAAGTTTCTCAAACTGCTAAAAATGGCACTTCCCTGTGACCCAACAATCCCACTCCTAAGTATCTACCCAAAATACACAAAAACAATGATTCAAAAAGATACCTGCACCCCCATGTTTATTGCTGCTTTATTATGTACAATTGGAGAAACATGGAAACAACCCAAATGCCCAAAAGTAGATGACTGGATTAAAAACATGTGATTCATATACACAATGGAGTATTACTCAGCAACAAAAAAAATAAACACATGCCTTTTGCAGCAGTATGGATTGAGCTGGAAGCAATCATGCTTAGTGAAATAAGCCATAAAGAAAAGGAAAAATACCGGATGGTTTCATTCATAGCAGGAGTATAAAGAACCAGAGGAGAAAATAATAGTAATAATGAACAACTATATACCAGAGACATTTTACAGGGGTGGAGTGGGGAATGGGGTCAAAAACAGTGGGTGGGGGAAGTGCACTGGACTATAGTGATGGCACAGGGTGATTTGGAGATGGGAAGCCCACGGAGATTATAACTGAGATGGAAAAAGGCACAAAATGATGTAAAAACAAACAATTATATTATTAAAATAATTTTTTTGAATTTTATCCAAATATAAAAAATTAAAGTTTCTTTCTATGTCTTATTTATAATAACACTTTATGACTTAATCAGACTTTACACTTGATATAATGAAATCACATCATGGAAATAGTCAGATATACTCACCTCTGCCGTCATTCTAGCAAATAAGTCAGGAGGAATATTCCCACACAGTACATTTTTCCTTAAATTTGGATTCTTTGCATCCTTAAGGTTTGATATCCTACTTCGTACTCTATTTTTGTATTTCATGTCTGTATTTCTTATTTCTTGATATATAGGTACTAGGCCATTAAGGAAAAAGGTTACAGAGATCATTTTCCTTATTCTGCCTAAAAGAATTCCTAACATTTCTAAGCAGTTCACAAAAACTATATTCAGCTTAGATACAGTCACTGTTTCTGCCTGATACCTTGATTAGCAATTACAAATTTAAAAAATGGTATTTTTACGCTATGAATGAACAATGTTCTTCTTTAATACCAACCAGCAGCACACATATTAATAAGGTTTCAAACTGTAATTCAGGTTGATGAGAAAACTTTTGAAAATGAACATTTTCAAACAGAAAGTTCAAGAACTTATAGATGCCCAAATTTGAATTTCAACAAGTATACTAAAAGTGTTAATGCAGAATTTCTGAGTGAAAGTTCTTTTTTCCCCTCGTTCAACAAGAAGCTAGTTTAGCAGGTAGTTCTCAAAAGAATTGGCCACATTTGTTCCCTTTCCATCGACATCATTTTCTCAAATAGGTTGGCCCAACTATCACTTAGATGTTCCCTGTTCTCCATACTCAAATTCAAGACCCCACTTCCAGAGCAGAGCTCTTTGTATGGTGCCCAACACACATCCCTCATGATAATGAGCTCAAAGCATTTTGTATGCTTTGCTAAATTAGTCCCAAATGTGAAATCTTACATCAAACTTTCTAATATCTACGTTTTCCATACTCATTTCCACAACTTCAACTGAGATGCTGCACTCAAGTCGTAGGATAGAAAAATAAAAATATTATCAATGTTTATGTGCTTTATTTCTGAATGACAAGAAAATGGAATAAAATGACAAAGATGGCCCTCTCCTTCCCATCAAAACAATACAATCAAGATAGAAACTAAGGATTAAAATGTTGAACTCTATACAGGAAGGAAAAATATAAATATGAACATATTACTTAAAAACATATATGTAATAAAAACAAATATGAATATATACACAAAGGATATCTTCTTCAATTTGAGATCCTAATTCTTCCTCATCAGCTCCAATAGCAACATAGTCATCTAGACACAGACACAAAGAGTGAGTACAACATGAAAAGAAAATGTCAATACAGAGTAAATTAAATTGCATTCCTATATCCTCGATCCCACTTGCCTTATATAAAAAAATCCTTTTAGTACAGTTTCATTAGAGTCTGGTTTCTTTACTACCCACTAGACTCTTCCTCTGAATTCACCTAATGTCCACAGTGTTCCTGAATTGATGATTCTTTATCCCTCAGGTGTGGGGAAGTAATTGATCTAGCAGGCAATTCCTCATTTCATAACTCCATAAATTCTGGTTGATCCAGCAGAGAGCAGAGAAAGTTATAAAAAGAACTGTCTTGTCTCCTGTGAGTCAGACTTCAAAGCAAAGAAACCATTCATTTCATCTGCCAATCACATATACGCACAAACTCAGAAGACTCCTATGCAAATATTCAAAGGATAAAAGGAAATAAAAAGAAATAAGAATAAAGAAAAACAATAAAAAGACAGTAACAGAGCAGAAAGGACAGAATAAGGGGGAAAACAGTCATACTAACCATGGTTCAACATAAAAGAAAAAGGATGAATTTGTGTAAAGACAATTTTTCTATGTATGAAAATTTAAAGTCAAAATTTTATGTAAGAGTGAATACCTTCAAATTAAAGTTTCCATATATAAATCAAGTTCTCTTTTTCACTCAAAAAAAGTAGAAGATCGAATTATAAATACAAATTGTATTTTACATGTCATAGTGATATTTAACAATGGGGTCCAAATACAGTATCATTAACACTCACTCTGGGTATAAACATTTATAGATTTAATATGGAAAAATTTCCCCCATTTCTCACACATTTGTGAGAAATAGTTTATGTATCTATGAAGCAGGGAAACATCCATATACAGATATACCTTATTTTATTGCATGTCACTTTACTACACTTAATAAATTTCATGGGTGCTTTTCATTTTGTTTTGTTTTTTTACAATAGGTCTGTGACAACCCTATGTACAGCACCAAGTCTACAGAACCAAATCTGCGATACCTCTGAGATGAGTTTGTAACAGAAGCAATCTATTCCTTTGGGTTATACACTTAATAGTAGAAGCCCCATATACCTACTTCTCTGCCTTTAGTAACTCCTGAGCTGAGCAGCAGTGTACAGCTATCAACAAGATGCCATTCATAAAATAAAAATATGGAGATGGACATGGACAGTGGTGGTCAAAGAGATGAGCAACATACATTAAACCTACCTCCTGTTCGAAGAGCTGCAGCAAGCATCTCCCTACACTTTAACCGTACGGAATCTGAAGTGCTTGGTGCCCGAGGAAAAGATGAAACATAGGTATCACGAGCATTTGTTTCATCCTTTCTGCTGCTTACGTTGCCACTGGAGCTACTAAAATGAACATACACATCAAAAAGATATCAGGAAAATTTCACTTTAAGTTAACATTACTACGATCACTCTGTAAGTAAAAATTTTGACCTTAATAAATGAGACAGTATTTCAATGATTCTTAGGTGAGAAAAAAATTGCCTGTACGTACATTAAAAAGAAGTTAAAATTTCAATAAAGCTAAGAGACAAGTCTCGTATACTGATTCAGCAGTATTTTGTAATAAAGGAAATACACAGTACAGACCAGTACAATAAAAAAGGAAGGGCCTTGGAAATTAGGAGAGAAGAATGATATTCTCAGTCAAAACAGAGGGGAGAAAATGTTTGAAAAACTTGTTTCAGCCAGGCAACATATGCAAATTATATTTAAATTATATTTAAAACACCTGATCTTCAAGATTAAAAATCATGGTTGGTAAGAATTGAGTCATTAAACTATAAAAATGCCAGTATTTAAAAATTCTACTCTTGGGCCCTCCCTAGTGGAGCAACAAGTTAAAGCACAGCACTATGAAGGAACAGAGCAGAACTCTCCTGGCCCACCCGCTGCTCCCCTCAGCAGTGTATTTAAGTACATCTGCCTATTCTGCTCCCTACTCTGTCTCTGGTGATTCCTCTCACCACCTGTACCTCTGGCCTGTATCCCAGTTCTCTATGCATAAATAAATAAATCTTAAACAATAAATAAGTAAAATATTTGGCTGTGTTTACTTACTAATCCCATTTGGATAGTAAATTCAGTTATGACCACTGAGGAAGTGATGGGAAAATAAAACTGATTTTTTTCAACATAATGGAATTTCCATAAAGCAAAATACCTTTCTTCTCTTGCTTCAGGACTATTCTGTGATGTAACTGTAGTTTCTTTTTTCTTTTCTTCAGGGTCTTTATCAGTTGATGGCCCATCTAAAAATTTAAGAAATCCCTAGGTATTATCACTTCTTAAAAAAGAAAAGCTACTCATACCAATCAGACTATTTATAAAATTAAAAAAAAAAAACAAACCTAAATTTTCAACAGGAAAATGAAATTTATGCAAGTTATTCTATTACCATGTGTTCCTTGGTACTTTTCACAATGTGTGCTATGTTTAGTAAGTATTCACAAATAAATTCCTTCATTTAGTGGAAACCTCAAGTTTATATCAACAAGAACCTAAAAGCAAGTATACAGAATAAAGAAATGGAAAATAGTATACAGAATAAAGAAATGGAAAAAAGTTCTGTATAGTTACTTTTAAAATAGAATGCACAAAGTATACCTTTTCATGAATTCAAAACATTTAACATAGTACCCAAAATAAAAATACTATTTCAGGAATAGTAAACATTTTTGTAGAAAATACCTCAAGGCCTACCAACCACCATGGTGTAATCTATGAAGTAATAAAGATACATAACCTTTAAGACTTAAGATGAGTAAATAAGACTTGAGGAAAATTGTAAAGTAAGCTATGCAAATACAGTATTTTAGCACTTAAAACAACCACCTTTAAATCAATCAAAACAGCCTTGAAGCCGAGTTCAGAAAATGTTTAGGTATATTGTATAAATTACCCCTACTCATCTACATTTTGATCCTTGCACAGTAAGAACTATATAAACAATTCAATTCTCATTTATCCATGTCTCCACATCCCTCTCCATAGAATATAGAACACAGGAGCATTATTCTTACCTTATAATTTTATATTTTTTTGTGAGCCCATTTTGCAGGGAATTAAATAATTTTACAATAGTCTTGATTTTATTTATTTATTTACTGACTTATTTATTTATTTATCTATCATGCCTTTACTGGCATCTGTATGTACTCAGATCTGTTTTGTGGCACTCCTGAAGGCACTATTCTGACATTTGGGATGAGTAAATCAGCCAGTCCCTGTGCTCTCAGTATGCCTTGCAAGGAAAGTACCAGTCCCAAAGAATTAGTCGGGGAATCCAGATCAGAACATTTGCTGTGCTATTATCTTTTACTCAGCCGTATGGAGCACTCCAGCTACTTTATGTTTTTCTCTCCATCAAGGACACCTCTACACAACCTCCATTCCTTCCTCCTCAGGTTCCCTAGCTTGAACTGACAGCCTTGTCACCAGCTTCCCCTACTTAGGACCACAACATCCATATTCCTCTCACTGTCCATAACCAGTTTGATGCAGTGTGAACCTTCTCAGTGACTATGCTGTTGAAGTACCTGCTGTCCAGGAAATAATCACTCCCTCCCTAACCATGGGACTGCCTTTGCTACCAGGGACACTGCTTCAAGAGTAAGCACTAGTGGTGACCAGGTATAGCCACTGCCTCTGCCAGGGTTTACCACATCTATATCCTTGATGGGGCATGGACCACTTACTGCCTCCTGGGACATACCACATCTAGACTATCTGCAGTTCCTACTCAGAGGCTTGCTGGTCTGCCAGAGCTTATTCTATCAAGGTTGCTTACAGGTTCCACTCCAAGGCTCCTTGGGATCTGGGGACTTATTAGGAGTAAGTCTCGGGGTCTCAAACTTGGCACCAAAGAATGCCTATTAGATAAAATTAAAAAAAAGAGTGTACACCTTAATTAGGGGTGCTTACATTCTACAAAACACCACTGTCATAAAGATATGAAGAGATTTAAGAACTATTTTAGATTCTGAGACTTGATATGTCTAGATTGGATCTTACCTGGCAAGAAGAATGAAAAAACTATAAAAGACATTACTAGGGCAACAAACAACACTATTAACTGGAGATTAAAGTACTGTACCAATGTTAAATTTCCTGTATGAGAAAACAAACTTGTTCCAAAGATATGCCACACTTCAGAATTAAAGTACAAAGGATATTAAAAACAACATAATAAAGTAGTTTTGGAAATAAAAAAATTATGCACAAAGAAATGGAAATGGAGACAGTCCCTGTCCATGGAAAGGAAGAATCAGCATTATCAAAATGGCCACCCTACCTTAATCATTTTACAGATTCAATGCAATTCCATTAAAAAATCTCACAGCGGGGCCCTCCTGGTGGCACAGCGGGTTAAAGCAATGCACTGAGAAGCTTAAGCCACTTCCGCATGAGTTCGATCCCCGCCTGCCCCAGAGGAGATCCACATGGCGTGGCAGACCTCTCCTGACCCGCCCGCTGCTCCCCTCAGCAGTGTACTTCGTAGATCTGCCTGTTCTGCTCCCCACTCTGTCTCTGGTGAATCCTCTCACCCTCTGCATCTCTGGCCTGTACCCCAGTTCTGTATGAATAAATAAATAAATCTTTAAAAAAAAAATCTCACAGCGTTCTTCAAAGAACAATATTGTTGAAATCACAAAACCAAAGTTCTTCTGACTAAAAAGGAAGAAAATGAGGCATTATACTTCCAGGCATTAAACTATACATAGATCAAAGGAATTGAACCAAAGGCCTAGAAATAAAAATACACATATAGAGTCATCAAATCTAGAACAAAGGAGCAAAAGAGATAAACATTTACCGAAAGTGTTTTCGGTAAATGGTGCTGGAAAGACTACACTGACACATGCACAAGAAAGAAATTAGATCACTATCTCACACCATACACAAAAAATCAACTCAGAGTGGACAAAAACTTGAATGTAAGATGGGAAACCACAAAATACATAGAATAAAGCATAGGCAAAACACTCCATGACAAAAACTTCAGAAACCTCTTTGAGAAATCTTCTCCAGAAGCAAGAAAAACAAAGGAGAAGATAAACACCTGGGTCTACATCAATTTAAAAGGCTTTTGTACAGCAAAAGAGACAACCAAAGAGATATTCCATGGAATGGGAGAAAATATTTGCCCACTATATATCTGGTAAAGGACTGATATCAAAGTTCTACAAAAATCTCATACAACTCAATATAAAAAAAGCAAACAATTCAATCAAAGAACGGGCAGAAGAACTAAAATGGCAGAATAACTAAAATGATACTTCTTAAAGAAGAAACCCAAATGACCAAAGGTCTATAAAATTGTTCAATATCACTTATTAACAATGTATCACCTCACACTGGTAAGAATGACCCATATTAACAACAACAAAAAAAATCAGAACAACAAATACTGATGAAGATGTGATAATGGAACCTTCTTACACTGCTGGTGGGATGCAAACTGGTCTGGTCATATAGAATGACATGTGGAGTCTTCAAAACACTAAAAATGGAACTATCATTCAGCCCAGCAAATCCACACCCATGAATCTAGCCAAGGATACAAAAACACTAATTAGAAAGGAAATCTGCTTGCCTGTGTTTACTGTAACACTGTTTACAATAGCCAAGATATGGAAACAGCCTAAATGCCTCCAAACGGTGATTGGATCAAGAAGATGTGGTATATATATATATATATATATATATATATATATATATATAATGGAATATTACTCAGCAATCAAAAAAAGATAAACTCACATCACTTGTAGCAACATGGATGGAGATGGAAGGGATTACAAAGCAAAGTGAGCTGGAAGGAGAAAGAGAAATACTAGATGGTTTCACTTATATGTGGAATTTAGAGGATCCAAACAAAGGGTCAGAAAAAAAAGACAAAACTTCCAAGCTGGCTATATATTTGAGGCATATAGCAAGGAAAGGGGAGGGAGGAGGGTCAAGAGAAAGGAGGAAAGAGCACAAGAGACTATGGTGGGAGAAACATAGGAACTATACCTGAGTGGTGTAGTGACAAGAAAATAAGTATTTTAAATACACACACACACACACGTGGCACACAAACATGAAATTGTGTATGCTATGTAGAAAAAAAGAGAACACAACAAAATAAATATGGCAAATATAAAAAATAAATCTAGGGGCCCTCCCTGGTGGCGCAGCGGGTTAAAACACTGCACTAAGAAGCTCAAGCTACTTCCGAATGAGTTCGATCCCCGCCTGCCCCGGAGGAGATCCACATGGCGTGGCAGACCTCTCCTGACCCGCCTGCTGCTCCCCTCAGCAGTGTACTTTGATCATCTGCCTGTTCTGCTTCCCACTCTGTCTCTGGTGAATCCTCTCACCACCCCTGCACCTCTGGCTTGTACCCCAGTTCTGTATGAATAAATCTTAAAAAAAAAAAAAAAAGATCTAGAAAAATGACATACAAGTTAAGTTTTACATTCTCACAAGTCAGAAAATTATTTCAAAAACCTTTTCAAAATGTACAATTTTCCCTTGGGGAAAAATTTTCTTCTTACTTAACAAGTCAATTCAGTTATAAATATTAAAAGAAAAGAAAGCTAAATTTGACTACCCTAAAAAGCAAAACCATCAAGGTAAAGCTAAAGTCCACCGCTCTATTATAAGGCACTGACTGCAATACATCTATATTCATTAAGAGAAAAATACAACACTAAATATGTGAATAAACCAGAAAATTATAGATATATACAAGAAAAGAGCAATTATACCATACCTAATAACTTTTTCCAAGATTTGATGAGAGACTTTGCTAAAGATGTAACTTCTTCATCTGTACTTTGCTTGCGTATAGCATTTACTGACATTCCAATTCTCGTGGACTGTAAGGCAAGAACAAGAAAATTTGTATAAGCAATTTTATTTCAGACAATATAGTGTTTCATATTCTTCTTTCCTAGATTCTTGGCTCTATTTTATAACAGAAAACCTCTATTATTTGAATACTTACAATAGTATACAATAAACTTAAGAGACAAACACTCAGATTAAAAACACTGATCAAGGTTGGTATCACTGAAATCTACAAATTCTGTAACTTGCTACTGCAATAAAACTGGTTAACACAATTAAATCAGTATTCACATAGAATAAAACATAAAATATTTCTATTCATATATAAGGCAGGTTGAAGCAATCATAGCTTTGTTTCTATACATTCTTCCACACAGACTATTTCAAAAGACCACCTGTTAGTATCTAATAGCACTCTATCATATGGGTAATAATATATTACCCATATTGAGGTTTAATTTTTGCCTACACCCAGCATAAAAATCACAGATATATTAAAATACTTCACAGAATACAGAGTTCAACATGTGGTAATTCTGTGGACCCAGGGTTATAATAAGAGCATTCACATTCATTAATCTTCCTATTTTTTGAAGTGGAGATCATGGTTTTTTGAAAATGAAGAGGCTAGAGTACAAATAAGTGCCCAGTATTGCACCATTAGTAATTATCAATGCTGTAATTTTAATCCAGGACTACTCACCTCTTTAATGAACATAATGGTTTTCAAATTGTGCTCAAAGAACACAAAAACTATGACAGATCACTTATGGGTGATAAATAAAAGATGATTAAGTTACTTAGTACTTCAAGTTTGTACCAGACAATCTTTCAAAATATATGGTCTTCGGAAGTAAAAAATAACAAAGGAATTCTTAGTGGTGAAGAAAAAAAGGGAACTCTTGCTGTAAACTTTAAAGCAGAGAAGTGTATGGGCACTTTGGTTTCCTGCTAATTATCCAATTCTCACAACGAAGAAATAGATTGAGTACAGAAATTTTATTTCAAGAACTTAAAATACTCAATATATATTTGGCTAGAGTGGATTCTCAAATTATAAAGTCCCAAAACAATCTGGGATTAATAAGGCATATTCTCTACAAGAAAAACTAATTTTTGAATGTGTAGAAAGAATACTGGGTTCCTAATATAATTCCAACACTTGGAACTACACAGGTTGGCAAAGAAAATAGAATTTTAAAAAGTGATCAGAAATGAGCAAAGGTAAAATAAAAATGTGATCAAACTAAATGTGATCAAATTCTGTAAGATGATTGCATTTTAATTACTGAAGAATGTCTTTCATCACTAGAGTCAATAATTTCCTGTTTCAAACCTAAGTAAACCTATTTGGAAAACACAGGCATCCATAATAAACACACTTACTAAAGAAGAGCTTGTCCGTCAAGGATAAGAAGAAATTGACACTGAGTTAAGAGTGAAAAAGACTTGACCTAACTGGTTTTTGTTTTTCCTTTTAGAGCATATTTTGGGATACATAAAAGTAGATAGAAAAAAAGACTATGAACTATTTCACTTAAGTAACCAAGTCTAGGCATGTTTCTGAGAATTCCCTAGAATCCAGATTTTCCTGAAACGAGTACATTATAATTTACAAAAGTTAAGAAGCAGGCTACTTTTGTGTCCTCAAGTAATGTTAGGAACTGTAGAATTAAACAGCTTTCTTGACTGAAGGATTAATGAAAGTTTTTAAGTAAACTATATATTGCAAAATTCTAGATAGAAACCATATGCCTTTGACCATGATTGGCCATCTCATTTCTTCAGAACACTAGGTATACGCTGAGAAAAATGGAAAATGCATTAAGCACACTTAGGAAATCATCAGCACAATGGTGGTTAAAGCTGAAGGAATGAATACTGAAATCAAGAGACACCAATAATATCATAGAAGATAAGCAAATCTGTATGCTCCAAAAGAAAAATCATTTTTGGTGATCACTGATTGAGTATTCATTCTGCAACATGAGGAATGCCTATTCAGATGCTTTGCCAGTTCTTAAGGTGGGTAATGTGTCTTTTTTATTTATTTATTGTATTTTCCCTTACATATTACAAATAAAAGATTTGCAAGTATCTGCCATTTTTGTGGATTGCCTTTACTTTCTTGGTTTCTTTGAAGTAGGACTTCTTTAAATCTTGTTATGTTTAGTTTAATCTGTCTTCATTGACTGCTTATGCTTTAAGCATATCTAAGAAACCACTGACTTGAGGACAGTCACTAAATCTAAAGGTAAAAAACAACTACTACAAAACATTGTTCAATAAAATTAAAGTTGATCTAAATAAATAGAAAGGTATCCCATATTTATCAATCAAAAGTTTAAATATTAAAATTGCAATACTAATAAGATCAAACTACAGATACAATGAAATCCCCATCAGAATTCCAGTTGTCTTTTGTGAAGAAAGTGGTAAATTTATCCTAAACTTTATAAGGAAGCTCAACGGACCCAAAACAAACAAAACAATCTTGAATAGAAAAAAAGTGGAGGATTCACAAATCCCAGCTTCAAAATTTACTGCAAAGGGTCCACCCTGGTGGCACAGTGGGTTAAAGCACAGCACTATGAAGCTATCCTCAGCCACTGCAGCATGAGTTTGATCCCCAGGCAGGGAGGTGACCCACATGACACAGCAGATTTCTCCAGTCTCGCCTGCTGCTCCCCTCAGCAGTGTATTTCAGCCTACCTGCCTCTTCTGCTCCCCATTCTCCTCTGGTGAATCCTCTCATGGCTTGTACCCCAGTTCTTGCATGTATAAGTAAATCTTTTTTTTTAAAGCACAAATAATAAAAAGTACATGAAAAGATGTTCAATATCATTAGTCATTAGGGAAATGAAAACCAAACTACAATGTGATATCACTTCAGACACACTAGGAAGGCTACACCCAAAGGCAGATAATAACACATCCTAGCAAGAATGTGGAAAAACTGAGATTCTCCTTTGGTTGCTGATGGGACTGCAAATTGGTACAACCATTTGAGAAAGCACTATGACAGATCCATAAAATGTTCAACAAACACTGATTGAAAAAGATACCTGCACCCCCATGTTTACTGCTGCTTTATTTACAATTGGAAATACATGGAAGCAGCCCAAATGCCCTAAAGTAGATGACTGGATTAAAAAGATGTGGTACATATATACAATGGAATATTACTCAGCAACCAAAAAAGAGAAACACATGTCTTTTGCAGCAACTTGGATAGAGCTGGAAAAGATCATGCATATTGAGATAAGCCAGAAAGAAAAAGAAAAATACCGGATGATTTCACTCATAGCAAGAGTATAATGGACCAGGCGAGAAAAGAATAAGAATAATGAACAGCCATATACTAGAGACATTTTGTGGGGATGGAGTGAGGAATGGGATCAAAAACGGGGGGGTGGAGAGGGAAGTACACGGGACTATGGTGATGGCACATGGGTGATTTGGTGATGGGAAACCCGCGGGGATTACAATTAAGATGAAAAAATATATATATACAAAATGATGTAAAAATAAACTGTTAAAAAAAATGTTCAACAAAAAGTAGCCATACAACTCAGCATTTCTACTGTAAGCTATGCAAGAGTATAACATGTATGTTCACACAAACTTGCACATTGATATGCAGAGAAGCATGAGTCCTAACAAAAATATGGAAACAACTGAAGCATACCATGAAAAATTATTCAGACATTTAAAAAAAAAGCAGGTACAGTACATGACAGTGGCCCCGCTAGGCTACACTACATAGCCTCGGTGTGTAATAAACAATAACATCTCTACGTTTGTGTCATTATACGCTATATATTCACAAAATTATGAAACTGCCTAACAAAATATATCCCAGTTGTTAAACAATGGATGACTATACTAACACATGCTACAACATGGATGAACCTTGAAAAGATTATGCTTGGTAAAAGAAATAAATAGGGCCCTCCCAGGTGGCACAGAGGGTTAAAGCACAGCGCTAAGAAGCTAAAGCCTCTTCAGCATGAGTTCAATCCCTGCCCCAGAGGTGACCCACATGGCATGGCAGACCTCTCCTGACCCACCTGCTGCTCCCCACAGCAGCATACTTTGTTGATCTACCTGTTCTGCTCCCTACTGTCTCTGGTGAATCTTCTCACCACCCCTGCACCTCTGGCCTATAACCCAGGTCTGTATGCATAAAATAAATAAATAAATCTTAATAAACAAAACAGATACAAAGGATCACATATTGCATAATTTCATTTAAATGAAATCTCCAAATTAGACAAATCTAGAGGGGTAAAAAGTAGACTAATTACTGACTGCCTAGGACCAAAGGGGAATCTGTTGGGGGTAGAAAAACGGGAAGAACAGGGAATGACTGATAAAAGCTATAGGTTTTATTTTTGAGGTGATGAATATATTCTAGAATTAACTGTAGTGATATTATAAATGACAATACTAACATCCATTGAATTTTTACATTTTAAATGAGTGAATGGCACGGCACATGAATACCTCAATAAAGCTGTAAAAAGAAAAAAGAAAAAATACAGCTATATTATAACTCTTTCACCAAGTTCAATGACGGCAGGGACTTAGCCTTGTTCACCACTGTATTTAACATGTAAAATACCTAGCACACAGCAGGCATTTAATAATTACTGAATGAATGATTCTATTACATAGAAAAGTTACAAAGACTATGCCATCTATTAATAGTATTTGTCTTCCTGTTTATTTCCTCACCTTTAGCCCATATAAATTAATTCTCTGCTTAATGTTTCCTCTAATGTAATATAAACTTCAGTGGATTCTTGCATCTTCACTTGATTAACCCAATGCTAATTACTACCTACCATTTTCCTGGAGGTTCTAATTCAACCATAGGCTATCAGCTCCCTACTATTCTTTCTCCGGTATTCAAGTGCTTTTTTTTTTAAAGATTTATTTATTTGTACATACAGAACTGGGGTACATGCCAGAGGCTCAGGGGAGTGAGAGGCTTCACCAGAGACAGAGTGGGGAGCAGAACAGGCAGATCTACGAAGTACACTGTTGAGGGAAGCAGCGGGCAGGTCAGGAGAGGTCTGCCACTCCAGGTGGTCTCCTCCCAGGCAGGCGGGAGTTGGGAATCGAACTCCTGAGGAAGTGGCTTTAACTTCTCAGTGCAGTGCTTTAACCCGCTGCGCCACCAGGGAGGGCCCTCAAGTTCCTTTTACACATAACTTTTTAAATCATTCTAATACTTTTTAAATCACTCTAATTTAAATTGTTTAAAATTAAATAAAATTTAAAATTCAGTTCTTTAGCTCACTTCAAGTGCTCTATAGCCTCATGAAAGCTACTGAGTTAAGAGAACAAAGACATAAAACATTTCCTTCTCATCTCAACCGCGCAACATAACCTTTCTTGAATTTTCCTAGTGTTAAATAACACCATCTACCCTGTTGCCATGCCAAAATTGTCCCAAATTCCTCCCTCTGTTCACCATCAGCAAACTAGCAGTTTTTATAGGCTGTCCATCATTGGCAAATATCCCTGCTTCCATTTCTATTTCTACTGTCTTAGTTCAAGCCTTCCACTACTCTCCTGAGTAATGGTGGTAATTGGCATGTCTTCCTGTGTTCAGCCTTCCTTTTCTTTCACTGTGCAAATGTGGCCACTCTCCTCTCCCCATAGCCTTCAGCAGGACTGCATACACAATCCAGCAGGCTAGTCTTCCTATTTCTTCAAACCTTGTTTGACTTGTTCTTTCTTTACCGTAACTTAGTATGCCATAATGCTTCTAAATACTGTTTTCCCTGATAGAATACTCCCAGAGCTATCTGCCAAGGGAGAACCTATTCATTTGCTGAGACTCAGCTTACACTTTATCACTTGTAATAAAGGCCTTCATGAGATTCCCAGATTAAGAAAAACTTTCTGCTTCTCTTGTCCTATCTTTGACAAAATAATTCAACACAAACCTCAATCTAGACATCTATACCTTTCTGTTTACATGTTAGCCCTTCTCTACTTTCTAAAGATAGGACATTATTATCATTAATTTATATGGAAAAGTTCTGAGCATTCTCAAAAAATAAATTACAAAATCATGACAAATAGAAACATTACACTTTTGGATAGTGGGAGAAACCTGTACTAGAACTTAAGATCAGTGAGGGAACAAATCAATTTTTATTCAACTCTATAAGCCAAATACCCAAAAACTTTAAAACCTAACTTTAATTAAATTCAAATGCTTATCACATAAATATACATATTTTCCAAGGAATGAAGTAAACAAAAATAATCAAAGGTATGTTAAAAACAATAACCCTGGGCCTTCCCTGGTGGCGCAGTGTGTTAAAGCATAGCACTAAGAAGCTAAAGACACTTCCACTTGAGTTCTGTCCCCACCCAGGAGGTGATCCATATGGCATGGCAGACCTTTCCTGACCCACCTGCTGCTCCCCTCAGCTGTTTACTGCACGGTCAGCCTGTTATACTCCTCACTTTGGTGAATCCTCTCACTGGCCCTGCACCTCTGGCCTATACCCCAGTTCTGTACGCAGAAATAAGTCAATCTTAAAAAAATATATATATAATAATAACCCTACCCACTTCCATACCCTCTTTAATGCTAGAACATTTCTCTTGAATATGTTAACTATGTTGTTTTCATATTATGTGATTTTTCCCATACAGGCTGCTATGATAAGGCCACATCCAGGTAGTAGTAAGGTATTGTCTCAAAGAAAGGTTATTCTCAAAGTTGATTTGCCAAAGAAGCTGCTAATTCTGGAATAGTCTCTGAACAAGGATGACAAGACTTCCTTTCTCTTTCTTGGTATACATGTAGAGGAGTTCCTAACTTTTTTGTTTCACCATTTGGCAATGTGGTAAAGCTGGTATCCTCTCCAGAACACTTTAAAATGGACTAAGTAAAATAAATAGGATTCCATAGGACTATAGATTATGTTTTAGAAACACAGAAATGAATTGTAGAAATCAATCAAATAGTTACAAAATATGTTCACAAATGACACAATATGTGCTCCTTTATTAAAATATTAAGAAAGCATAATCAGCAAAAGTGAATATCAATACACCTACAACTCTACTAGAGTCTAAAAATTGGTAATTTCTCTCAATTACAATCAACTATTGTAATACAATCAGACTTCACTGTCCTCATAAACACAAGAAATGCTCAATTTTAGTTAAGATATTAATGAAAATAGGTGTTTTCTCCCCCCAACCATGTTCACCTTTTCATAAATTCAGACATAACTGACTAGAAATTTCAAAGGTGACTCTTAAGAATAATAAGAAATGTGTGGTAGAAATATATGAATTCACCATAATGTTTTTCTTTTCAAACACTGAGACAAAAAGAAATAGTAAAAATAACTTTTAAAGTTTTATATTTATGTTTTAGTCTTAATAGAAGATTAAAATAAGACTTCAGTAATGAATCTACACAGTCTACTAAATAACTGTGTTCACAGTTAGTGCTTAAAAAAGGGAGAAGAGTGACACCTTGCTATCTTTACCCATAAGGCTAGCTTCATTTTGGTAGCAGCTAATGATGCTAGACCAAGAAAGTGACATCTCGAGAGATCGCTTAAGAGCCAAGAGTCTTACTTCCTTTAACAGTTGCAATTTCATTCCCATTGCCAACCCTAGAAATTCAAGTGTTATTCTTCCTAAGAAAGACAACATTTTTCTGTAATAGTGCACTAGTTACTTGTTAATTTATTTTACTATCTTAAAAAATGAGAAGTTAATAATGGTCCATATCATAAAAAAACAACAGAAAATTTTATATTGGTACTGAAGATTATCAGTATTTCCCGATAGTTATCTATTAAAAAAATATGACATATATTCACACATACCTGTAATAATTCTAGGGTCATAGGGATATTCTTAAGCTCCTTCAACAAATCCAATGCTCCAGCCTATAAAATGAAACAATTTCATAATGAATTTCCAAAATGACAAAAAAAGGACTAGCTAGAAATTTTATGTTTTTCTAACTAACTCTTACTATGGCTTATTTATTTAAATCATAATAATAGTAAAAATATGGACATAAACACACAGAGTTTTCCAAATAAGGCTTACTGCTCATCAGAGATCATAAAATGCATTTACTAGGTAATGACCACTTAAGTAATGTTTTGTGAAAGTTTTTAATGTTATTTTTTATATGTACCAAGCAGAAAAGTAAAATTACTGTGGTGGTATAACACATTCCAAAAGTCCATGGAGAGCATCTATCTGCCTGCAAAATGCGCTAACCCTAAGAAAATGGGGGGAGAGAGGAAGATGCAAGCACCTCTAGCATTCACTTAAACAGAGAGAATGGGAAAGATTGTCTCTTTGATAGAATCTTGAGATCTTTCTGTATCTTACTTGTCTGTCACAGGAACATTTCTGTATACCTTGTTACAATATGGTAAAAAACAAAATTCTGAAAAAAATTCAGAAATAAGATCTATGGTAAGCTCACAGGCCTGTCCACTGGCAATCCTCATCTAGAATCAATGGCTCCCACAGATGATGAAGAAAGAAAAAAGACTTGAAAAATTTACATAAAATGCAAGGAATGGAGTGAAATAAGAAGCAACAGCACCACCTACAGTGTGTGGCCAAATATTCTAAAATGATGTTCATTTATTTCATCTACCATATTTTGTCTAACACACTGATTTACTCAACCATTTTATTTAGTCTAATACTCATATAATGTATTCTATTTGGACACAACATTATTCTACATACCATTAATAATGAAAACCTACTGAACTATGGCAATGCTTTCTTAGCATTTATTTTGCTTACTGAAAGAATTCTTTCAGACTTGAAATTTTTATATAAATTGCCTTTAATATAAAAATAAAAATATAAGCAAAACCATAAAGGGGTTCTAAAACTAGTTCACTTTTATAGTTCAATGTTTATGAAAATAATTCAAATATAATACCCTTTTTACTCCACAAAAGAAGTTTTACCAAGAATAAAAGACTCTATGAAGAGCTAAAGTCTGCTCTTTGGTATGTATAGTTTTTGTTTTTACCTGCACTGTTCTTGGGTCATTTCTTCCTTGAAGTTCAAAGAGCACTCTACTAATGGCGCTCAGATTTTCTCCCAAGCCACTAACACCTATTCTGCAAATCATGATGCTAAATTTGATGCACTCTCTGTGACAGTACATCCCAACAGCCATCTGGCCAATGGTATGTGTAACTCATTCTGCTTTTTGCAATGCTTAAATATGAAAACTAGGCATGCTACACATCAATGAAATATAGCATACCCTAAAGAAATAAAGCCTCAGAGTTAGTCCCTCATTAAATCCCAAAGAAGAAATAAAACATGAAGTCTTTCAGAATAATTATATTTCTTAAATATAAAATCAAGTAATGATCTCCAGTCACAAAATTTTTCCATTTTAAGTGGACAGAAAACAGCGCTAACTGTCAAGAATAAAACTTTTCTTAGGGCTACAAATACCTCACTTGAATATAAGCAGTGTCCATAAATAAAAAACAAATTCAATAGAAATCATAAAATAAGTTACTACAAAGAATTTTATTCACTGCTTCAAGAATCCATCTGATCTGGAAATTCTACAAATTCTTTTTATTTAGAGACAAGTTTTAAAAGGTGAAATATAATTATTAGAGATGTATACTGCCACTGACTTTATATTTACTATTAATCAAGAGTTTCTATGGCATGACATTTCTGAGAGCAAACAAGGTCTTCACAGTTCCGTATGACAAATCCCAAAACTAAGAAAAAAACTCTGAAAAACAAGCGATCTCATCAGCTTTTTTTTTTTTTACTGTAGGCCCGCATCATCAGCTTTTAATAAACTCATTTGTTAGCTAATCTCAACAGATAGTTATGTTCTATTTATCTCTTTTAATGTGAGAGTATGCACTTTGCATACAATGTTAATGTCTACATAACTGGGAACTGCCCAGATGTGTGTACCATATAAACTTTATAAAATCTGACAAACTTGGAACTCTAAAATATATGTCTGATTCCAAAGGTTTTGATATAGAGATTGTGGACCTGTATGCTTTAGCTACCATGGGCATTTTTCTTCTACTCATGTATCCATGGACATTCCAATCCATTTCTAACCTTGAATCAATTAGAAAAGAAGATAAGAGTCACACTTCTAGGAGTTCTTAAAAAACAAAGTCTTCTAGGGCCCTCCCTGGTGGCGCAGGGGGTTAAAGCACAGCACAAAGAAACTTAAGCCACTTCCACATGAGTTCGAATCCTGTCTGCCCCAGAGGAGATCCACATGGGGTGGCAGAACTCTCCTGACCCGCCCACTGCTCCCCTCAGCAGTGTACTTCGTAGATCTGCCTGTTCTGCTCCCCACTCTGTCTCTGGTGAATCCTCTCACCCTCCGCATCTCTGGCCTGTACCCCAGTTCTGTACGAATAAATAATAAATCTCTAAAAAAAAAAAAGTCCTCTAAAACTTATATAACACTATCTGTTACATATAAAGTTATGTTTCTAATACATCAGTATAATGTGACATAAGGTTTAAGTTGTTTTCAAAGAGTCAATATAATTGCATTAATTTAATCAAACTTTTCCAGTTTATTCAGATCTTTTTGATGAGACTGGAGTTACACACACATACGAGAGGAAGAAAAAGCTAAATAATGTTAATGAAATAAAACTATGATCTTTCTCATAATTATACTGTTCTCACCAAATGCGATGAATACTTCAATCAAATTCTTTAATAAACAGTCATGAAAATGTGAAAGATGAAAATGGCAAAAAAAAAAAAAAAAGATGACTGTGTATTAGACTACTGACAAACCTTAAAGTACTATATACCAAGTACTGTGTTCTTCCTTTCATCCTTTGGAATAAAGGATGAAATAAACCCTTTGGAAATAGTTGATCTTATTACAGAAGGATACACAAAAATGTACACTTTACATTTTACAGATGTGGAAACTGAAGCCCAGATAACTTAAGTAACTTGCACAAGGTCATAAGATTACTAACTAGAAAAGGTAAGAACAACCAGTCTCTACCAAATTATATTCCATTGCCTCTCAGAAAGGATTCTTTCAAAACTATGAGCAATTTCTGCTCTGTGCTAACAATGCAGCAGTAAGCAAGCAGAAACTCTTTTGGACATCAGGGAATTTAAAAATAAACAGAAAGCTTTGAGCATCTACTTCAAATCCTCAATTATACAAAGAAATTTAAACTTGGGAGAAAAAAAGTTGCCAGAGTCATAATGATAAGAACTTTATTCTCTCACCTTACACAACTGCTGTTTCCATTCCATAGGTCCACGAGTGTCTATTTCACTCTATGAATTTGGGAGAACAACATCACCCAAACAAACAAGAAACTACATTTTGTCCTATCCTAGTCCTTAACTGCTTCAAGAAGTCATGTCTATTAGATTGCAACATTTACTATAGCTAATGATGCAAGAGAAAGAAAGATTTTACTTTAACGTCTTGTGGCAAATTTAGCTCACAACTAGGTGAAAAATAAACATCAGCAATCAGGCCATGTTATTATATATTGATACTACTTTCTGTCCATAGAAATAAGTACCTTGATGAAATATATGAACTTCCATGGGCACTTACTTTATACAAAATTATACAGGATACAAACATCCTTCTCCTTTAGGAGATATGAGAGAGCAATAGAAAATACATACTGACCTACAAGGGAGATAGATACACATTATATATCTAGATTCAAACCCATGTCCTGTAACTTCCTAATGATAAGATACTAGAAATCTAATTTGTACTTTTTAAGTTTCAGCTTCTTTACATGTAGGTGAGAGAATACACAAACCTCAAGTGATTAAAATGGTCAAATAAGGAAATATAACACACATGAAATATCAAAAAATTCCTGACACCTAAGATAAAGTTGATTAAAAAAATAAGGAAAAAGAACTATTTCTACCATAAGAGTATTCTCAATAAGCATAAGTCTGCACTTTAAGTGAACATTATTTAAGCTCAATCAGCTCAAATACCTCTTAGTAAGAATTATCATAAGAACTAAGATGCTTCTTTTAAAAAAGAAACACAAAATTATAAATACTTGATTTACAACTTGGGATCATCGTGATACATTTAGGAATTAAAATTTTAGTTCATCATCTCACTTTGTAGTTGTTGTGTATCAAAAACACAAGCTACAAAAGAAAAAAATGCATAAATCTGACATCATCAAAAGTAAAAGTTTTTGTTCTTCAAAGATGTTGTATATACACACAATGGATTCTACTAGCTATAAAAAAAAAAAAAGATAAACTCTTGCCTTTGCAACCACACAGATGGAACTAGAGGGGATTATGCTAAGAAAAATAAAGCAAAAGGAAAAAAAAAAACAGATTGTGTCACCTATATGTGGACTATAAAGAAACAAAGCAAAGGGTCAGATAAAAATCAAACCAATGCCAAACTCTGATAGAACTGAGGTGACTAGAGAGGTAGGGAGGAGTTTAATAGGGAGATGACACACTGGACATGGTGTAGGACTTTTAGTGCCTTTCCTTAATGGTATAATTCTATATCTCTAGATCATATAAAATGTTATAAACCAGTGTTACCTCAATTAAAACATCGAAAAAAGACTATTCAGAATTAAACGACAACCCACAGAATGGTTGACATTAAATCCAAATCCTGTCTTTGATATGGGCCTATTGTTCAGAATATAAATTCTTAAAATGCAATAAATCATACAATTAAAAAATGGAAAAAAAGGATTTGAACACACATTTCTCCAAAGATACACAAATAGCCAACAATGAAAAAACATTTATTATTAGCTGTCAGAGATATGTAAATCAAAACCACAATGAGGTATCACTTTACACTAATTACCATGCTATCATAAAAAAAGAATGACAAAGACATGGTGAAATTGTATATAAAGTCATACACTGCTGGTCAGAATGTAAAATGATAGTTACTTTGGAAAACAGTCTGGCAGTTCCTCAAAAGATTAAATACAGTTAAATAAAAAGGGATGAAATACTGATACATGCTATATAACATGGAAGAAATTAAACATAAAGTGAAAGAAGCTGATCACAAAAGATCATTTAAGTTCCACCTATACAAATATTTTATGATTTTGTTTATATGAAACACCCAGTTTCAAAAAAACTGCATAGTCATTGTAAATTTTTATTTATAGTTATTAGCCTAATCCTGATATGGAAATCAAAGGATTATTTTTCCAACCCAGGTACAATAAGACTTAGAAATAAAAACATTCAGCTTCTAGGAAATTCTAACACCTAATTTCAGCTTCTTTCCCTAAAATTTAATTCTATTTAAGCCTACATGAATTTGAAAATTCTAAATTCTTAACCTTACTTCTTCCATTATAAAGTGTTATTAACCAACACAACCCAGAAGGCTGAATTTTATATTCATCTCATCCTTACTTTTTTTTTTTTTTAAAGATTTACTTATTTGTGCATACAGAACAGGGGTACAAGCCAGAGGTGCAGGGGTGGTGAGAGGACTCACCAGGGACATTGTAGGGAGCAGGACAGGCAGATCCACGAAGTACACTGCTGAGGGGAGCTAGGGCAGGTTAAGGAGAGGTCTGCGGTGCCATGTGGTCACCTACTGGGCAGGCAGGGAGAAGTAGCTTTAGCTTCTCAGTGCTGTACCTTAATCGCTGTGCCACCAGGGAGGGCCTCATCTTTACTTTTTTACTAAAAAAATTTAACTTTAGAGATATTAAAAACTTGCCTAAGATCACACTGCTAAAATTGAGAAGAGCCAGAATTGGGACCCAGATTAGGAACCAGGCTTGTTTATTGACATCAAGTGAAGATAACAAGAAAAAAGCTAAGTGAAAACAGCTAATACCTGAAGACCTGAAGACCTGGAACTAACAAATGGTTTCATCACGGACTCAATTGTGCACTTAAAAACTGCTAGTATGGCCCTTCGAGGTGGCACAGCGGGTTAAAGCCCAGCACTAAGAAACTAAAGACATTTCCCCATGAGTTTGAACCCCGCCTGCCCCAGAGGTGACCCACACGCTGCTACTGACCTCTCCTGACCTGCCCACTGCTCCCCTCAGCAGTGTACTTCATCAATCTGCCTGTTCTGCTCCCCACTCTGTCTCTGGTGAATTCTTTCACCGCCCCTGCCCCTGGGGTACCTCTGGCCGGTATCCCAATTCTGTATGCACAAATAAATAAATCTTTAAAAAATAATGCTAGTACTGTCTTAGATTAAGTATTCTATAGGACAACATTCTCAGTAGTACTGTTAACAGGGTGGTCCCCAGGAAAAGGGGAAGTTCCAGGTTCCCTGCCCCACCCAGAAGGAGGGAGAGAAAAGAAGAGAGAAGAAATCTGAGGAAGGAAGTAGGATGGAGAGCCAGAAGACCTGAGGGAGCCACATGGAGCAGCAAGCATGTGATAAAGAAACCACACTTGTTTCTTGGCCCTGGACTGGTTGAAAGAGATGTGGGTGAAAGACCCATGGGGATGGATTTTGATTGTGCTCTTTTCCTCCCAGACTTGCCTGGCCATTTCTAACCCTTTTCTATGCATCCTGGCCAGAAGGTGCTTTAGTCTCGTGGCAGGCTTTCATGCCTTGCTTTGGACCAATCCCTACTGGGTTGACTTTTGCCCATGAGGGGATGCGTAACTTCAGAGGTGTTTGATTTAAAAATTATATTCTTTGTCTTCCATATTGTATACTCACAGTATTAAAGTTCCTTTTCATTAAAGTTTTATATGTTTTGTCTTGATGCGGAGAATGGTAGAACCTATTTAGAGCAGACAGGTTTGGGGGTTCAGGGTTGCCCCTCTCTCCCTGCCCTGTTAACAGTACTACAGTCCGGAAATGGGGTATTTACTAATATCCTTACTGTCCAATCTCATGTTTACTGAACTGTACACATGCAAGGTTCTTCTACAAACACTGTAACATAACATACTGGAACTGGCTTTGGAGCAAAAACAGATTTGAGATTCACATCTTTATTTGGCCACTTCCTTGCTATTTGACTTAAAAATACTCATTTAATTTTCTAAATTCATTTTTTAAGGTTTATTTATATATACATACAGAATTGGGGTACAGGCCAGAGGTGAGGGGGTGAGAGGATTCACCAGAGATAGAGTGGGGAAGAAGTCAGACATACAGATACACTGCTGAGGAGAACAAGGGGTGGGTCAGAAGAGGTCTGCCATGCCATGTGGGTCACCTCCCTGGCCAGGGGTTGAACTTGTGCTGCAGTGGCTGCGATAGCTTCACAAAGCTAGGCTTGAACCTGCTGCACCACCAAGGGGGGGGGGGGCCCTAATTTTCTAAATTCTTAAGTTTCTTCCTTTTTAGCATGGGGATAATATTTACCTTACAAAAACATCTTTGGAGTAAAAAGATACCTGGCTCAGAGTATCAGATCAGTAAATGGTAGCTATTTTCATTACTACTTAAATATGACACCTACAGTTTTATGAAAATAATGTCCTATAATGTCACTTAAACTTCTCAATAGAGATGACAGCAGTTATTCAAGCAGTTTACTTTTTCATGTATAAGTGTAGGAGAAAAGCTCACAAAGAAAACCTAGAAACCACAGAATCTACCATAACCTGGCAAGCCCAAAACAACTTTTGTTAAATTATTAAATATGTAAAAAGTTATTTGTTGGTTGATAGTATGCTTTGGAGGAAGGGATGGTATGCATCTCTATTTCATTTGTCTATTTGATTTTATAATAAAATGAAATATGAAAAGGAAGAAGAAAAAATGATTTTAGTCTTCTTGGGGGGGGCAAATTTTCATACTGGTAAAGACTTGAACTATTAGAAAAATAAGATTTGAGTATTTTTCCTTGGCAAATATCCTCACCCTTTCCCACACTGTTTACTGAAGATCTGAAAATATGCTGATAATTTGAGAGCTGCAGGTAAATATTACCTGGTCTACTTGTACTTGCCCTATAATAAATTATAAGTAACATCTATTATAATGAAGGAGGGGAAAATAAAAGCAAACATCTAATGCATTAGATTAATATTAAAAAACACATCACAGAGGAGTTAAGAGGGCAAAAAAATTACCCAAGAAACCATCTTTTTCTCTATGAGCTTCTACTGTGAGATTGTAGGGATCTCTAGGAAAGGGAAGATAAATTCCAATTTTAACAAAATAACAGGAAGTGTTCAACATATCAAATAAGCAGAAAAGCTGCAGCAATAGGAAAAAAGGGGGGAAGGGCTGTGTAAGAACAGAAAACAAGCAGAAGTACTTTAAATGGCCAAAATTGCAAATACAAATTAACAGGGTACAAAATAAATACTGAGCAGTGCACCTGTTAAAAGAGGAACAGACTATGTTTGAAATCTTAACAATTCATGGTTAAAACTCTACATGCTGTCCTGTGGAAAACCTGGCTTAAACCAACTGTCCAGTACTTAAGTAGGTGAATTAATTAACCTCTCTAACTCGGTTTCTTCTGTAAAACAGATACACCACGGCCGTATTGTAAGTCCCCAAAAAATGTTGCACAGATGTTTTGTAACTCTAAAATGTTCTAAAATGCAGAGCATCCCTATTCCTCTTCGTATCAGTTTCATACGGAATTTGTTTCTTAGAATAATGAGTTGTTTGGGGTACACTGGCACCGCAAATGTGCCGAGCATGGTGGAACAAATCCAGGTGAGGTGCAAAGATTTATCTGAAAATAGGTGATTGAAGCAAAGGATGCCAAATGCACACAAAAGTGCTGCAACTGGACGACAGATTTCACACACACCATAAGAGATCATAATCACACAAACATACCAATAACAAAATAAGGCGACTGGCATTAACTGTAAATCACTTAGGGAATGTCCACCAATGGCATTTGTCCAATCCATCCGACCAGCACCCCCTAATTAAGGTGCGCTCTTTAATCATAGCTCTTTCGTGCACTACACCCCAAAATATCCACTTTTAGATTAAGAACTTGCCAAGTTTATCTTTTTAACTGCTAGGCAAACATGTGCCCTAAGTTAGATAAAATGCTTAGTCTTCTTCAAAATTAAAATTCAAGAATTTTACATTTTACTTGATAAACCTGATGTCTATAGCAGACGACAAACCTCTATCGGATGCTAATTCTAGCTGTTGGCCAACAATCGTGGAAAAGAGAATTCTCTTTTCCATAGCTAGGGCTTGCCATATTCTTGACCTAGGAAGGATCTGAATCTACAAACGTTTTAAAATAATGGTAGATAATGCCTCGTTCGAGGCTAAAACCTCGTTTTGTTATTACCAACGAGGGACACTGAAGCACCGAAAACTGGCCCTAAACGCCCGCGGCTGCGGGAACACACTACCTTCCCCCCATGACACCCGGCCCAGGACGCGGGAGCAGTTCACCTCCGCTGCCCGCGACCGAGGGCGGGCGTAGGCGGGCCAGGACCCCCTCCCGCCCGGCCAGAGGCCCACCGCGTCCGGCCCCCACGAAGGCGGCCCCCTTCAGCCGCCCGGCCTCCCTCCCCGCCCGCGTCGTCCGCCGCGCTCACCGCGTTCTTCTTCTGCACCATCTTGTCCATCTTCTTGGCGATACGGACCACTTCGTCGTCCATGGCTCCGGCAGGTCTTCCTCGAGCCCACCCCTATTGGGCTGGGAAGTGGGCAAAGCTGGAGCAGAGACTGCGGCAGGACGCGAACCCAGGCGCCCAGCGAGCCCACCACAGCAGGCCCGGGCCCAGGCCCTTCCTCACAAACCCAGGCCGCGGCCGCGGCGATGGCGTCTCCTCCCTCCACAGGCAGAGCCAATCGAGTTTCGCGCGAGCCGTACAGACGCTACCAATCGACTGTAGGTTGCCGGGCTACAGTCTAGGCACCGGCTGGACCCACTTCAAGCTCCCGCGCTGCGGTTTGGGCGGCTGCCAGGAAGAAACGAAAGTGGGAAGGAGGTGAGGCCCGTTTTTTTTTTTTTGTTTGTTTGTTTTTTGTTTTTGTTTTTTTGTTTTTTTGCCGCGCTTTAGCCCCGGTTCCGCCTTTATGATATGGGGTTTGCCCCCGCCCAACTTGCTTTCAGGTCGCCGGGGGTTTCCCAGAGGTTCGACCCTACAGAACTGTGAACTGAGGCAGGCTTGAAGGACGTAAATTCGGAGGTTTTTAAAGTCAGATTTTCAAGAGTCCGAGCATTTACTTATCGGTAGCCCACTATCTTGAAAAACAAGCCCCCCATGCCTCTAAATAACCCGGTATAGTAAAAAGACTTCATCGTTTTTATGCGGTTCCGTTTCTAAAGTCAAATCGTTGTAAGCCACTTAAGGACTGTCACCCAATCAGAATATTGGGCATTGTAGTTTGAATATAGCTGAATAATGACCAGAAATGATTTCATCCAAGAAATTAAAGTATCTCACCGTTTATGAAAAATCAATGAGGAAGTCCTCATTCAACACAGCAAGGTAGCAGATGAAATGCTTATGTGATTAATAGTGGCGGGCTTAAGCTCCTTAAAAAGCTCTAAGTTCAGTTACACCTTTTACTATGAGTCTCTGGACAAGTTAGGGTTAAGTGGCTTAAGGGACAGTGCTGATTGGGACTTGGAGAGATTAAGGGAGGCCTCTGAGATCAGGGCAGAGAAACTCAGGAGGGCTAATGAGGGCAGTAAATTTTTTTAAAACTAAAATCTGAGACTAATTGGGATAGTAAATTTTAGGAGACTTTGGACTGGGACGATTAAAAGACTCTAAAATAAGAGCTGGGAAAATGGGCACATCTGCCTGGAGGAGTGAAGCCACTAGGAGAAAAAGCCAATCACAGAATAGGATGAGATTAGAGGCAGATGGGGGAGTTTAAATACCCCTAGACCCGGGCCCACTGGGGCTTTCTAGCCCCTCCCAAGTATGCTGTACTTAGCTCTTCCTTTAAATAAACTTTACTTTCTTAAAAGAAGTTTGTTTTTCTCTGCTTACTTATCTAAAATGTGCCCCGGAGGTGACCCAGACCTCATGAACTCTAGTATGACCTACCAGCCACCCACCCAAACCACTTTCTCTGAAAGAGAAAGGAGAGGAGTCATATCCAGCAGAAATTCCATCTAAGCAGCTGGTCTCCAAAGCAAATAATGGGGAGGAGGAAAATCCCAACAAAGAGCTACAGGGCAATAATACAAATGAAATAAATCTCCAGCATCTAACTTCAAAAACATGGAAGGTATATGTAATTCCTATCAGATACAGAGTTTAAAATTGTCATCGTAAAGAAATTCAAAGAAATGGTAGGATACCTGGAAAACTCAGAAATAAATGTACAAAATAAATGTCCTTAGAAATAAAATCAGTGAACTGAAGACAAAAAGTGAAGTTTTCATTAAGATAACAATGATGTTTCAGAATATAGAAGGAGAAATACAGATGAAAAAATCTGGGGAAAGTTATGGAATTAGTATAGATAAAATGGAAGGATGAGTCGGTGTCGTTGAAAAGGTGAGTTTACAAAGAATCCATCTACAATAAAAAAAGAAAAACAAAGTTAAAATAAAAAATTAAGAACTACTCCAAGAATTATACATCTTCATGAGAAAAGGCAATAAAGAGGGGAAAATGTACAAAGCCAGGAAAACAAAAGAAAGACACTTAAACAAAATGAGACCCACAGTTAACAATTTTTTTATTAAACTTTTTAATTTTCTTGCATTGTAGTTTGTTTTGTACAATTTTGATTTCTTCCCTCTGGTGTAGTCCCCAAAAGTTTCCTTCCACTATATCACCTGGGAACCATCACCATAGTCCCTTTTGCTTTTCCCTCTCCTGTTTTGGCCCTCTCTCTCCCCATGCCTCGCTGCATGCCTCAGATCTGTAGTTTGCCTGAAAGTTTTGTTTTTTCTTTGACTCTTTGTTCAGTTTCCCTGTGTTCCTTCTGTAAGTGAATACTTTTTCCTCTGATTTATTTCACTGAGCATAATCTCTTTCAACTCTATCCATGTTACTGCAGATGGCATGAGTTTTATCTTTTTTATTACTGAGTAGTAGTCCATTATGTGTAAATATCACACCTTGATTCAGTTTTCTGTTTGGAGCATTTAGTTTGTTCCATATCTTGGCTATTGTAAATAGTGCTTCAATAACATAGGCAAGCAGGTTTCCCTTTGAATTAATGTTTTTGTCTCCTTTCACTAGATTTCTAGGAGTGGAATTGCTGTGTCATATAATAGATCCATTTTTGGTAATATGCGGCTCCTCCATGTAGCTTTCCATAGTGGTTGAACCAGTTTGCATTCCTACCAGCAGTGTAAGAGGGTTTCTTTTTCTCCACATCCTTATCAAAATTTGTTATTACTAATATTTTTACAGATTTATTTATGCATACAAGACTTGGGGTACAGACAAGAGTGTATGTGGAAGGGGAGTGGGGTTGAGAGTATTCAACAGAGACAGAGCAGGGAGCAGAATAGGTGGATTGACTGAAATACATTGCTGAGGATAGCAGCAGGACAAGATGGGAGAGGTCTGTTGTGCTGTGTGGGTTAGCTCCCTGGCTGGGGATCGAACTTATCCTGCAGTGGCTGCCAATAGCTTCATAAAGCTAAGATTTAACTACTTGCGCCACCAGGGAGGTCCTGTCACCTGGTTTTTGTTTTTAATATAAGCCATTGTCACCAGTGTATGGTGGTATCTCATTTTGGTTTTGATTTGCATTTACCTTATTATAAGGGATGTTGATAATTTTTTCATGCTCCTGTTGAAATGTCTTTTAAGTTCTGCCCATTTTGTTCTTTTTGACTGAGTTGTTTGCCTTATTTTTGTTGAAAATAACCTCTCTGTTGACCATTGATACCAGTCCCTTGTCAATAGTTAGTATGAAAATATTTTCTCCCAATATGTAGGATGTCTCTTTGTTTCTGAGAGGTATGCCATGGAGTATGTTAACTTTGTTTTCTCCTATGTTTTATGGTTTCAGATCTTATATTCAAGTTTTTATACATTTTGAATTGGTTCTTGTGTGTGGTCTGAGGCGATAGTCCAGTTTCATTCTTTTACATATAGTGGGCCAGTTTTCCCAGCACCATTTATTGAAGAGGCTGTCCTCATTCCAGTGTACATTCTTTCCTCCTTTGTTGTAGATTTATTGACTCTATATGTGAGATTGTATTTCTGGACTTTCAGTTCAAGTCCATTGATCTGTGACTTTTTGTTTCATACCATGCTGTTTTTATTATTATGGTTTTGTAGCATAATTTGATTTCTGGAAATATAATACCTTCATTCTTACTTATGTAGTCAGGAGAACTTTGACTATTCAAGTTTTTTTTTGATTCTGTATGAATTCCAGCAATATTTACCCTGAGATTTTTATTGGAATTGGCATTGAATCTGTAAATAGCTTTTAGTAGGATAACCATTTGGATAATGTTAATTCTTCCATTCCATGAGCAGGAAATGTCTTTCTACTTCTTTTTGTCTTCTATTCCTTTTAACAAAGTAATTTTCTTTGTGTAGGTCTTTCAGCTCCTTTGTTAGATTTATTCCCAGGTATTATCCTTTTTTGGTACAATTGTAAATTATATTGTTTTCTTGATTTCTTCACACTGATTGCATGTAAGAAGTCTACTTATTTTTGTATGATTTGGTAGCCTATTCTACTAAGTGGTTTATAGTTTTTCTGTGAAGTTTTTAGGGTTCTCTATTTGCATCTCCCTAGTAAGTGGTGATAAACATTTTTCATGTGCCTGTTCTCTCTATATATATTATCATGTTACCTGCAAATAGTGACAGTTTTACTTCTTCTTTCCATATTTGGACTCCTGGTATGTCTTTTTTTTTTTCCTAATTGCTCTAGCTAGGACTTCTTGTATTATATTGAATAGCAGTGGTGAAAGTGGACATCCTTGTGTCTTGGCCAGATCTTAAAAGAAGGCTTTTAGTTTTTACTATTCAGAATTACATTAGCTGTGGGTTTGTTGTATATAGCTTTTATTAAGTTATATTCCTTCTCAAGAATGTCAAGGGCTTTCATCATAAATAGACATTGAACTTTATGAAATGCTTTCTCAGCATTTTGATATGATCATATGGGGTTTTTTTGTTGTTGATATTGTGAAGGATATTAATTGATTTTCAATGTTGAACCATCTTTGTGTCTCTAGAATAAATGTTAAAAACAAAAGCACCTGAATGGGAGAAAATATTTGTATGTCATACATCAATAAGGGACTGCACATAGGATATTCTCCAGAATAGAATACATCCTGAGATACAAAATGACAAAATACAAATACCAAAAAAAAAAAAAAAAAAAAATCACTTTTTTTTTTTATTGTAATAATACCTGGCAGTTTCTTGAAACATAAAGGTATCAAACTAGAAAACATCTGTCAAAAGAAAGCAGTGAATATGTTTACTTGAAGACTGAACAACACAATACTGTAAGATTGCTGGGTAAGTGAAGGAATCATAAACAGGACACAACTGTCCAAAACCTATGGGATTCAGCAAAAGCAGTAGCAAGAAGGACATGAAAAGGAAAGACCTATATCAAGAAACAACAAGAGAGTCTCCCTAGTGGCACAGAGCCTAAACACAGCAATATTAGACATTTGCCAGCCACTGCAGCGTGAGTTGGATGCAACGCTAATTGGATCCTTGGCCGGGGAGCTAACCCACATGGCATAACAAACTTTTCCTGTCTCACCTGCTGTTCCCCTCAGCAGAGCTACTGATATACACTGCTTCCCACTCTGTCTCTGGTGACTCCTCTCACACATACATACCCATGCCTCTGACCTGCACCCCAGTTGTATGCATAAATAAATCTTTTTTTAAAAAAGAGAGAAATGAGCTCAGCTAAATATTCCTTTCCTCAAGGAACTAGAAAAAGAACAAGAAAATCCAAAATTCATATATGTAATAAAAATCAATGTTGAAATAAAATGAAAAAATCAATCAAAGATTATTAAAACCAAAAGCTGATTCTTTGAGATAGATAAGCCCTTAACAAAGCAAAGAAATTAAGGGAGAAATCGCAAACAATTAGGTTAAAAAGTGAAAAAGAATTATAGCAGATGCTACAGAAGGTAATTAGAGACTACTATGAACTCTTATATGCTAACAAATTCAATAATCTAGAACAGATGGGCAAATTCTTAGAATTACACAGTCATTCGAGACTGTATTGTAAGGAAATAGAAATCCTGAATAAACCAGTTGCAAGTAAATAAACTGAAACAGTAGTCAGGGCTCCCCAAAAACAAAAATCCAGGAGTAGATGGCATCACAATTTGTATTCTATCAAATCTTCAAAGATATAATCACTGAACTTTTCCCGGAATTGAGGCACAATAAGGAACCTCAGAATAAGGAAGCAAAATGAGTTACTAAAATGAAGATAAACTAAATCTTTAAAGAACTTCATGGTGAAATTAGGCTACACACAGTAGAAAAACATAATAGCAACTAAAGAGAGTGTACTTAAATTATCACACAGTACACATAAGAAAACAACAAATGTCAGATGATAATAGAAAATATAAAACTTGAAGAGTGAATGGCAATTTGGAATTTTCTGCATAGACAAACTCAAGTCAGAACAAAAGAAAACCATTCTTAAATTGAATGGTTAAGAAAATTGCCCAAACTTTTAAATGATGTTCTTTTAAAAAAGGAAAGTAGACCAGAGTAAAGAAAAATACAAAGGGAAAGTGAAGACAATGGTTATTGGATAAGTAAACAAATTGATTATATCAAACTAGTAATACTAGTTTTTAAGATTGATTTATTTATGTATACACGAACTGGGTTACAGGCCAGGGGCGCAAAGGGTGAGAGGATTCACCAGAGACAGAGTGGGAAGCAAAAGATTTACAATCTTGAAATACAATCTTGAAGGGGGCAGCAGGCAAGACAGGAGAGGTCTGCCACGCCATGTGGGTCACATCCTTGGCTGGGAATCAAACTTGTGCCACAGTGGACCCAGATAGCTTCATAGTGCTATGTTCCAAACTGTTGTATCACCAGGGAGGGTCCTGTTTATGTTCTTTTGTTTTCCTTGTCATTGGTGATGAATCACTAAAGACATCACTGAAGTTTAAGTCTTGAAATGTTTTGCCTATGTTTTCTTCCACATATTTATGGTTTCATATCTTATACCCAAGTCTTTTACCCATTTGAATATAAACTTTTGTGTATGATAGGATAGTTGCATGCAACTATAGTTTTCCCAACACCATTTATTGATGAGGCTGTCCTTGTTCAAGTGTATGTCTTTGGCCTGTCTGTCATAAATTAACTATCCATAATAGATGTGGTTTTATTTCTGGTATCTCTATTTTTTTTTTTTAAAGATTTTATTCATACAGAACTGGGGTACAGGTCAGAGATACGGAGGGTGAGAGGATTCATCAGAGACAGAGTGAGGAGCAAGAACAGGCAGATCAACAAAGTACACTGCTGAGGGGCGCAGCGGGCCGGTCAGGAGAGGTCTGCCACGCCATGTGGATCTCCTCCAGGGCAGGCGGGGATGGAACTCATGCCGAAGTGGCTTTAGCTTCTTAGTGCTGTGCTTTAACCCACTGCGCCACCAGGGAGGGCCTGGTATCTCTATTTTATTGGTCTGTGTGTGTTTTTGCTCTGCTATCAGTCTGTACTAATTATTATGATTTTATAATATAAAATGAAGTGTGATATCTCCATTCTCTTTTTTTTTGGGGGGGGTCAGGATTGCTTTGGTTATTTGGGGTCTTTGATGATTCCTTATAAACTTAAGTAGTGCACTACTGGAATGCCATTGAAATTTTGATTGAGATGCCTTTGAATCTGTATAATGATTTGAACAAAGGTGGTGGTTATTTTGACGATGTTGATTCTCCCAACCCATGAATAAGGAATATTATTACATTTCATTGCATCTTCTACTATTTCTTTTAAAAGTATCTTATTGTTTTCTTTATATTGATCATTTACCTACTTTGCTGGGTGTACTATAGTTACTTAATTTTTTTTTTTTTAGTGTGATTGAAAATGGGATGGTTTTCTTAATTTCATCTATCTTATTATTTGTATATAGTAAGATTTTTGTGTATTGATTTTATGCTCTGCTATTTTGCTAGACTGATTGTTTTGATTAGTTTTTCTGTGGAGTCACTCTTGAGGTTGTCTATGTGTATTATCATGCCACCTGAAAAGACAGTCTTATTACTTCTTTCATAATTTGGATTCTGGGAACAGGTCAGTGATTATATCTTTAAACATTGTTTCTTAAATATCCATTTAAATATTTTTCTCTCCTTTTGCAAGTTCTTTTAAGTTTTATATTGAATCTCCTTATTTTTCTAACTTCCTATACTGCCTTTTCTTGTGAGTAATTCCACAAAGTTCTTCAATTCTGTTGTGTCTAATATACAATTTAACATAACCTATGCATACAGAACTGGGGTATAGTCCAGAGGGGCAGTGAGAAGATTCACCAGAGACAGAGTGGGGAGCAGACAGAACAGGCTGACTGGTGAAGCACACTGCTGAGGGGAGCAATGGGAGGGTCAGGAGAGGTCTGCCGCGCCATTGTGAGTCACCTCTGGGGCAGGGATTGAACTCATGCTGAAGTGGCTTTAGCTTCTTAGTGCTTGCTTTAAGCTGCTGCACCACCAGGGAGGGCCCGCCATTTGAATATTTTCATAGGTCATATATTTAAGCATGTTTCATATGATTAAAATACAATGCATATGAAGCTGATAAGTTTCTGGAGGTGGATGATGGTGACAGTTGTAAGACAATTAGGAATGCACTTGATGACACTGTACACTTAAGCTGTTAAAATTAAAATTTTTATGTATATTTTATTTAATAAAAATATCTGACACAAACTATGCAACATCTATCATCTGACAGATTCCAGGTAGATCGGGCAAAGCTCTGAAAAATCAGACTTTCCACTGCTAACTTATGTTATATCCTCCCTTTTTTGTATAATCATAATATCAAAATATTCTGAGCAACTTTCAGCTTATAATTGGATTGCCTCAGCCACATACGGCCTGTCTGCCCTGACAAGCACTGCACCAGGGTGAAAAATTCCCCTGAAGTCAAGTGACTTGACTACTGACTGATAAATAAATGCAAAAGGGCTGTTTTTGCAGTCTCTCTCACTGCAGGATGGAGGATAACCCAAATCTTATCATTCTATTATCTCACCTAGCCTTCTATTCTGCTTCTAAAGAATTACTCAAACTTCCTATTGTTTGGCCTTTAGATGTGGAAATTCATCCAGGTTGCCTGTTTTTAAACTAGTCAAGTTTTCTACCTGCTACACCTTAAAGGAGTCCACAAAAGTCTTCTGGCTAGTCTTTCAGGATTCTACTATATAGTCTTTAGATAAAGAAATTCACCTATGTCTCCTATTCAGAGATTTGATTAGCAAGGAATTTCCTCTTCTGTCTCCTAGAATGACTCAGGCAGAAAAACAAAAACCCATTAAGTAGTAGATAAGGTTTAAGGGACTTCTATCTTAGTTGATCTCCACTATAGTAATATTAGTCATAAACTTTGTACACCTATGTACCTGTTTTTAACCTTGATTGATTTTAAAATGTTATATCTCAGCTAAAGGGCAATACGACCCTAAACTGCTCTTAGAAAAAAAAAAGATGATTGTAATCTCTCAGCCCAGTTTGTGTGCTAATGTCATCCACTGCTTGCTCCTAATGTATAAAATAAACCTCTGCTGAAGGCAGAGCAGGAAGACTTGTACCCAACTCTAACTCCCATGTCTTCCTCACCCCCCCTTACCTTTTTTCTCCTTCTCCCCTTTTTAGGAATCTCTGCTCACCGACGCCTTCCCACCTTAGGGTCCTGCCTGTCTTGCCTCCAGACACCTCAATAGTTGGAGCTGGTCTCCAACAAATATCTAATGAAAAAATGTATACTCAGGGTAGTTTTGCTCCCCATCCTCCCTTTACCCACATAGTTCTTCCTCATTCCTACTCTATAACCACTTTTATTAGATTCTTCAGTATTCTTCTAGCATTTAAATGATTTTTATGCCAACTTTATAATTGCCAAATACTAGAAACAACCAAAACATCCCTCTGTAAGGGAATGGTTAAATAAACCATTGTATTCTGTACCATGGAATGGACTAATTTAAACACAGCTTGAGTGAATCTCTATGGATTATGCTGAAAGGAAAAAAAAAAATCTCAAAAGGTCATCTACTATGTGAGTCCATTTATATAACATTATCAAAATGTCAAAACTATAGACATTATATTAGTTATCAGGGCTGTCATAAGAAATTGCCACAAATTGATGACTTAAAACAACAAAAATCTATTCTCTCATAGTTTTGGAAGGCAGAGTCCAGCTCTGTCCATGTTGCCACAAAGAACATGAATTTATCCTTTTTGATCAATGAGTAGCATTACACAGTATATGTGTACAACATTTCTTCTATTCATATATTTTGGAGTATTTAGGTTGTTTCCATATCTTGATTATTATAAATAGTGTTGCAATAAACATAGAAGTGCAGGTTTCTTTTCAAATTAGTGGGTTCTTAAAATTTTTTCATTTGTTTTTTGGGTAAATACCGAGAAGTGGAATTGCCAGGTTCTGTGACAGTTTCATTTTCAATCTCCTGATGAATCTCCATAGTCCTTTCCATAGGGGATGGAAGTGTCTACGTTCCCACCAGCAATGCAAGAGTATTCCTTTTTCTTTTTTAAAGATTTATTTATTTATGCATATGGAAGGAGGGTGCAGGCCAGAGGTACAGGGGTGATGAGAGAATTCACCAGAGACAGAGTGGGGAGCAAAACAGGCAGATCTAGGAAGTACACTGCTGAGGGGAGCAGCGGCAGAGAGGTCTGCTGCACTATGTGGATCACCTCCCTGCTGGAGATTGAACTCTAATTGAAGAGCTGAGGCTTCACTGGCAGTGCTGTGCTTTAACTGGTTACACCATCAGGGTGGGCCCAAAAGTGTTCCTTTTTCTTCACATCCTTGCTATTATTGTTTCTGGATTTTTAAATATGGGTCATTCTTAAAGTTGTGAGGTGGTAGCTACAAAACCTTGTGGTTTTGATTTGCATTTCCATGATAACAAATGACAAATATTTTTTCATATGCCTGTTGGCCTTGTGTGTCATCTTTTAAATCCAAGTTTCGGGGTTGTTTTGTTTTTTGTTCAGTTGAGTGAAATCTATACAGATTTTTAATTTTAGTACTTTGTCAGATATATAGTGTGTAAATATTTCCTCCCATTTAGTAGGGTGTCTTCTTTTGGGTTACTTTCTCTTTTGTTAATAGGAGTTTTTTGGTTGATATAGTCTCAGTTGTTTATATTCTCTTTGTTTTACTTGATGCTGGAGAAGAATGCATAGAGATGTTTCTTTTATATATTTTACTATAGAAGAATACAGGTCTTATCCATATTGAGTTGATGCTTACGTATGTGTGAGATAGTGGTCCTGTTTTTTCAACACCATTTACTAAAGAGGCTTTTCTTGTCCCAGTGTATATACTTTGCCCTGTGTCATCGATTAGCTGTCCATAAATGTGTGATTTTATTTCTGGACTCAATTCTATACCACTGGTCTGTGTCTGTTTTTTGGTTGTTGTTTTTTTTCCCCAGTACTATGCTGGTGCTGGAGACTAGCTCCAACAATTGGGGTCACAGATGTTCCTGTAGGAAATGATGTTGGTTGGTGAAGGTGAATGAGGGACTCAAACACTGGTTCAGGTGCAAGCTAGTCTCAGCAGGTCTTTATTATTTTTGTTAGCAAGCAGTGGGATTACATCAGCATATGCATTGGGGGGGGGAAACAACTATCACAACAGTATGAAGTCTTTGACCTTTAGTCAAGATTATAATGCATCATTTTTTAAGGAAAACACAGCTAACAAGCAAAATGTTATTATGATTATTCTCTTTTGCAGCTGGGCAAACAATTTACTAATGATAAAGCAGGCAGATGAATTCGTATAGTTATAACTAGTATTTCTATTTATATTATAATAAAAAGTTAACAAAAGCTTCTTTTACCTCTAGTTACTAAGGGTCCTCATTTTCATTAAAACATCCTAAAAAGATTAAAACAGGCCAGGGTAAGGAGTGAAAACGTTTACTTCACTCAGTTCTAAAAGAGAGGTAAGAGTTGAAGGCTGAACAAAGGCTTAGTTAAGCTTTCTGGTTTCCAAAACTTTTTTCTCTGGAGCTTAATTTAGTGTGCACATCTGGAAGATAGTAGAATGAGGGAGTTTGAATTATTGGTTTGGACAGGAAAAAAGGCTCTGGTTATTTTTACATTGTTATTAGCACTGTTTTACTTTGCTATATTAACTTTACAGTAATAGCCAATTGCTTTTATTAAAACAGCCAAATGTAAAATCAATTTTTACTTCATCAAATGCATTCAAATGCAGAAATGGTTGTAATTACAGGAGTAGCCAAAACAAAACAAAGAGATCCAGTAGGAGTCAGCTTCAGGGTCCCTGACTTTTCAGGAGTACCCCCTTATATCAGATTGACCCACACCATGCTAGTTTTATTATTATGGCTTTGTAATATAGTTTGCAGTCTAGACCTGTGATTCCTCCATTTTTAAATTTTTTTGTTGAGAGCCTTGGCTATGTGGAGTATCTTGTTCTGAGTATTTCAGTAATATTTGCTCTGTTTCTTTGAAGAATGCCATTGAGATATTTATTGTATTGCTTTGAATCGATGAATTGCTGTGGGTAGGAAGGCCATTTTAACAACACTGCTTCTTCCTATCCATGAGCAGGGAATCTTCCATTTCTTTGTGTCTTCTATTTTTTTTTTAACAATGTTTGATGATTTTCCTTGGGTAGTTCCTTCACATCCTTTGTTAGGATTACTTACAAGTTTGTTTTTTTTTTTCTTTGTAGATTATAAATGAGATGGATTTCTTAAATTTTTTTCTTGTTGTTTGTAGCATTAAAAAATTTTAATGCAGGGCCCTCCCTGGTGGTGCAGTGTGTTTGTTAAAGCACAGCACAGGGAGGCTTAGGCCACTTCCACATGAGTTCGATCCCCGCGTGCCCTGGAGGAGATCCACATGGAGAGGCAGACCTCTCCTGACCTGCCCGCTGCTCCCCTCAGCAGTGTACTTTGTCAGTCTGCCTGTTCTGCTCCCACTCTGTCTCTGGTGATTCCTTTCACCCTCCGCATCTCTGGCCTGTACCCCAGTTCTGTACGAATAAATAAATCTTTAAAAAAAATTTTTTTAATGCAAATTCTAGCCAAGTCAGAGGTGTATTGTCTTACTTTCTCCACCCTTTACAGATTTGCACAGTAATATGAATCCTTCTCAAGTTGATATAGTATATCATCATCCCTTTATAACATTCCTTTGTAAATAGTCCACTTATATTCAACCCAGAGTTGTGTGAAATGTTTCACTGTCACAAATAATGCTTCAATATTAAGATTTTTCACTTGTCTTTCCTTTCTAGAATATTACTTTTAAAATTTTAATACTAGTATCCTTTTTTGACTAGTTTATTCATATCAGATTACTTTTAACATTCTCATATTTATTTCATTAAGGTTCTTCAGAGTCTAGTGGCACTTCTATTTTTTGTATCATCCCATATTCATTTGTGGCAGGTAGACTTTCCCCTCTTGAGTGTTGAGCTCACTTATGTTGTCGGCAGCCTAGATAGAGGATGTCACACTCCAAAAAGAATTTGCCTCTACTAGGTGCTTACAAGGGAGAACATTCTTGATGTTAACTAGCTTATAAGGTTGTTTTCAGGGTATATAGTACAAATTCAAAGTCCATATATGTGAGGACAAGTTCCTGGTTTTAACAGTTTTAAGTGAATTCCTTCTTGCCCACCAGTGCCTGAGTCAGAATAACAAGTGTCCCCTTCCTTTCCCTGTCCTGGGGAGGCAAATGTTTTCTTCTTCTTCACCCTGTGAAAAAGAGTGTAGTCCTTTAAATGGTCCTGGCCTTGTAATGGTGAGTTATTTTCTGAGTCCCAATGTAGAGTCTCAACTTCCTTTTATTCTGAGCACTGGAGACTGCAATTTAGTTTTCAGTCATGGTTTATTCATTTAGCATGTCTAGTTTTTTTGAATGAAATGTTTTTATGTCTTTAGAATTATTTAAGTTAACCCACTGGGGCATAAAGCAGGCAATAAAGAACATGGATTTAGGTACCTGTTTATATCCTGGTACTTAGGCACAATAGCTTTGTTTATAGGTAGCGTTTCCTCTGTATATGTTTCTTCTTTTGTAAAATGGAGATAAAGTTGCATGAAGTTTACATATATAATTAATATAAAATGTTCAGCATAGCATCTAGAATGTGTTAAGTATTTCACAAATTATATTTTCACTTTTAGTAATTTTTACAAAATAGAATGTTAAGCTGGGAGAGTAGAAATGTACTGACTTGGAAAAAGTAGCAGTAAAACTGACTGCAATAGATAAATATTATCTATTATATATGCACATTAGATGTATATAGAATATATATTATACAAAGTACATTTTATATACATAAAGCACATATATATGCATATATATTATAGGTGACATTGTCATCTGTATAGATATATTAATAGTACCACACTGACATCTAATTTGAGCACAATATATACTTTTTTTTTAAAATAAAACACCCATTCTACCCCTTCAATTTGATTCTGATCCCCACTCTTCACCTCTGGTAACCTCAGTCTTTTAATAGCCATTTCTTTTTAAATTATGTTTTCATTTCTTTTGGTGGTGTTGAGTCCCCAATATCACTTATGTGGTGAAATGTGTCAATGATGTTTTCTACTATGTCCTTATGTCTTCAGGTCTTACATTCTTAATTCACTTTTAATTATTTTTTTTATGGACACTGTGATTTAGTTTGCTTCCCCATCACCATTTAAGAGATTTTTCTTTCTCCATTATATGGTTTTACCTCTTTTGTCATAAATAAGGTATATATGTGCAAATTTATTTCTGAGCTCTTGTTCTGCTCCCGTGGTCTATGTCTATTTCAATCCAAATACCAGAGTTTTAGTTGCTATTGCTTATATTTTAAAACCAGGTAATATGTCCCTATTTTTTTTCTCCAAAGTTGCTATATCTGTTTTGATGCCATATAAATGTTAGGATTTTGGATTCTATTTTCTTTAAAAAAAAAAATAACATTGAAATATTAATAGATTGCATTAATCTGTATGTTGCTCTTGGTAGAATGGTCATTTGACTAATTCTCCCCTCCTATGAAAATGGGGTTGCTTTCCATCTTTTTGTGTCAGTTATCTTTTTTTTTCTTAAAATTTATTTATTCATACATACAGAACTGGGCCAGTTCTGCGAGCTAGACATGCAGGGGTAGTGAGAGGGTTCACTAGAGACAGAGTGGGGAGCAGAATAAGCAGATAGTCCAAGTACACAGCTGAGGGGAGCAGCAGGCTGGTCAGAAGAGGTCTGCCACGCTATGTGGATCACCTCCTGGGCGGGGATCGAATTCATGCTGAAGAGGCTTTAGCTTCTTAGTGCTGTGCTGTAATCCACTGTGCCACTAGGGAGGGCCCCGTGTTATCTTTTAACTGTGTTACAGTTTTCATTGTATAGATCTTTCACCTCGTTTGCTAAATTTATACTTACGTATTTACTTTTTTGTAGTAATTGTTAAATAGGATAGCTTTAACTTCTTTTCTTCTTGCTCATTACTTGTAAACTACCATTTTCCAACCTATCTTCATTTCTAATAGTTTTTTGGTGGAGTCTTTAGGTTTTTATTTTTTATTTATTTTTAAAAAAGACTTACCAATGCATAACAAACTGGGGTACAGGCCAGAGGTGCAGGGGCAGTGAGATGATTCACGAGACAGAGTAGGGCGCAAAACAGGTAGACTGATGAAGTACGATAATGAGGGGGGCAGCAGGTGAGACAGGAGAGGTCTGCCACACCATGTGGGTCACCTTCCTGGTCTAGGATCGAACTTCTGCTGAAGCAGCTACAGTTTCATAATTCTGCACTTTAACCCTCTAAGCCGCCAGGAAGGGCCCAGGGTTTTTAATACAATTTGCAAATAATGATTTTCTTTTTTTTCCAATTTGGACTCTATTTCTTTTTGTTTTGTAACTGCACCAAGACCTCTAATACTAAGTTAAAATTAAATAGAAGTGGTGAGAGTAGACATCTTCACCTAGCTCCTAACCTTAAAGGAAAATTTTTATACTACCATTGAGTTTGATATTGACTGTGATTTTGCAATGTATGATCTTTATTATCTTAAACTGTAGTCACAGTATTTTAAAATATTGTTCATATATCTTGTTCAAATAATTTCAAATACTGCTCATGCGAAAAATAAGAACACAACTTAATGATGGGAAGATTATCACATGAAATAAAGTATTGCCTTGAGGAAAAAATCTAAAACAGTTGAAGTTTGAGACAACATTTCTGGTATAGAAAACTCTTAACATCAGTGTCATTTTAAAATAAATAAACAGTCTCATAACAAAGTTAGCTGTTGATGCTAAACATTTAAAAGCAGAAACTGAAAGACTACGTAAGAGACAGAACAGAAAGAATTTCTTTATTGGGAGAAGTTAGAAGTCAATAGGAGGAGAAATAGGAGGAGAAAAACTATTTAGATAACTGATTAATGGCATTAAGTTACTCCTGTAAATACTAGAAAAAAGGAAGAGACAGAGGAACACACTAAAACTTCATACATAAGCTAGAAACACAGAAAAACAAATTATAAGTGTTTTCCACCTTATTGAGTGACAAGCGCTTTCATTATGCCTGGATCCATTTCAGGCCAACCCTAAACTATCATCAAAACTTTCTGCAGATTCTTGTAATTACACTGTCATTTTACTCATTTTCAGACATTCAGTTCATTAATCAAAGAGTAAAGATAACATACAAAAAGGCAGTCACAGAAAAGTCAGAATTAAATTTTATTTCACATTGCTAGAAACCATGAAAAAAGATTTATATATCCCACATTATAGCACAACGTTTCAACGGAATTTCTGGCCATAAATTAGAGCTTGCTGATTTATATAACTAAAACAGTTTACATTCTTCCAGGTAAAGCAAAATAATGTCATAAGTGATTGTTTAAAAATTTTAAATCCAGAGATAAACATATGGCTTCACTGTTAACATTCTATATAATCCATCACTAAATTATTTCCATTATCAATTAGCACCCATTTATAAAAATGCATTCCTAACATTTTTTCAGTCAGTTGGAATACAGCAGAAAAGTGAACAGTTTGAGTATATTGAATGTACATTTTTGGTACACCTTAAACTGTGGTAACACTACCAACTATACTGAGTTCTGACAAAACTTTTATTACCCATATACTTGCTTCAAATAATTTTTACCACTAATTTGAAAGATTTGACTACTTGAAATCAAATAATTTCTATTTTTATGTTTGCACAAAAACTAGTTGAAAAACACAACTAAAGTGAAAATCTCAATTAAGTCAACTGTCACATAAAAGTAAAGCAAGTTTTTCTAAGGGATTCCTCATTTCCTACAGTAGTTGATTTCAAACATATATAAAAATAAGTAAACTAAAATTCTCTAAGGAGAATCATCTCAAAAGTTACAGTTAAGATAAATCTTAAAAAGCCCAGAACATACTAGATTGTGACCTAATCAAATGTTCAGTTGATTACAGAAAATTAAAACCCAAATTACTCAATATCTAGAATGGTAATTCTAATAATTAAATAGATTTAACTCTGAACTAAAGTATAGTGTCAGCAATTAAGTGTAGGAAGTTTGAAGTAATGCCTGGTTTCTTTATGTAAGAATAAATACACTTTAAACACCATATCTACGATTCAGAGTATCAAATTACAGCATATATTGATAGCACATATCTATGTCAAGGATGGAATACTTGGTCTGTTATGATGGTTAATGAAAAAAACACATTTCTTCCGTAGAGGAAAAAAATTTAATAGAAATGCTAAGTGGGGAAAGAAAGGTCTGGTCCCTAAAATAAAAGGGCCATTATCTGAAGAGAAAATATTACTCCTTACTGACTTAGAAACATTGTCCCTATTATTAGGAATAATGTAATACCACCTCTTTGAAAATGTATACCACTTCATCCTTACATATTGCAGTCATTAAGTATATTTGAATACAAATATAAAAATACCGATACTGCATGGTGACTAAGTAATTTTGGAGTAAGTCCATAGATTAAGTCACAGCATGCATAAATTGTTTAATATCATAACTGCTCATTTACACCTGAACAAGTTTTCACTAAGCCTACTAATAATTTTCAAATGATGTAATAAAAATTTGGTTACAGTATTTTATTGTTTTGCCAAATTACATTTGGGGAAAGAAACTAGCTGATTCATCTATTTTAATACTAGTATATTCTGGATCATATACAAATGCATTTACAGAAACTAAAGGATCATAAATTTCCCATGAGGAGAAATTATTTAGTCTGTGTCATTGGTGTGCATTTGCAAAACTTTTAACACTGCAAACATTTAGAAGTTTCAAGATTGGACACAGGAAAGGGTTTATATTCTACTACAATGATGCTGGTGTACTTCTATACAAGGCCTCTTAGTGAAGTCAATCAACTGGAGGTAGAAGTTTATCAATGAATTGCTTGATATCCATCATTTCCTGTTTGGAATAAAGTGGGTTTTAATGAACATTTACATGAATCAGAAATTAAATCCCCACTAAAATTCCATTATTTAAATCCATGTTATGAATTAAGACGACACCATATTTTCACTACTGTAATTTTAAAAAAGTTAGAGAAACAAGGCTCCAAAATTTTAGAACTTTACCTATAATTATTTTGGCACACGCAAATGATAACTCATCTATTATCTAATCTCATAAAAATGGTATGCATTTTATTACACTTGAACAAAACAAAACACTGGTGGAGTGGGTAGGAGAATGGGGATTTAGAAATGACAATATCTATATGGAGAATTACTGTAAAGTATTACTGGAAAATTCTAGCTTTTAATATTCCTTATTTGAATGAAATACTAAATTCATAACAAAATATTTGTGCCTTTCACGAAGATTTATATACAATTATCCACCCATTTGAAAGAAAGCATGGAACTAAGACCCAAAAAAATTTGAAAGTGAACATGCCAAATTACTTATTATTGAAGTAACTTTCACAGAAGACTCCTGTACTCGACTCTATTTTCTCATCTCCCTCAACCATATTTACCTTTGTTATCACCAGTATTTCAAGGGTTAATGCTTCACAGGCTCACAAATTAGCAATTTAGAGAAATTGATTATAACTGAGTCACTCAAAAGAGAAAGATAGCATGAAAGTGGTCTATTTTTCTACACTTTAAAATTATGAGGTATGACTTGATTAACTCCTTTAAACTAAATCTCAATCAAGTGTATTTTCTTAAAAATACCACATGGAAAATTTAACAGTATATCCCTTGAATCACTGTTTCCAAACATTTACCTGGTGACATGAACTATGCATCAGGCCTTCGTAGGTTTTGAAGGTTACATTGGCTGGATCTACCAATGTTTTTAGCTTTTCTACAGTAAGAGCGCCAAACATTAGGGGAACTAATGGGTCACAATCTCCATGGCACTGGAGAACAGAAATATCTCTATTAATACCACTGATGGGACCCTGAAAAAAAAAAAAGACAACAAACAAGTATTAATAATTCAAATGTATAAAACATTATGTCAGGCATTTAAAACTAAGTACATGTACAATATGTTATTATAATAATTGGCCACAGAAATTAAATTCCTTCCATTCTTATACTCCCCATATTACTTTATCTAAACTTCTATAGCACTTATGATTATGCTGTCTAATTCTGAAAATGTTTTCCCAATGAATGAGTTCCATGAAGCAGACTGTATATTAATTACTAGATATTTTCACTATCTTGACATTACAGGTATATTTCAGTTGAATCGTGTTCCTCTAAGTTTTATTTAACTAATTTAATAACATCTCCCTAGTGTAATATATACAGTAAGTCCTCAGCTTTGTCCAGATTTTTGAAAACTGACTTTACATGAAAAGACATACAATGAAACCAATTTGATCAAAAGGATAAAACTAGAATCAAGTTCCCACTGCATAATTCTGGCCACAAAAACATCAACAAATTTATAAATAAATACCTGTAACACTTGTAATATTAAACAAAAACATGTAGTCATCTATTTATCTTCCAATCCCCTTATTCCATTTCAGGGTCATGGGTAGTTAAAGTCTATCTGCCAGTTCAGAATGCAGATGGGAACCAACCCTGGAAAGGAAACTCTTCCATCACAGGTACACTCACACACCTACCCACTCTGCCTCCATCTGTGACAACTGAGAAATGTCAATGAACCTCACATGGACATCCTTGGGAGTACACGGAGGAAAGAGGCAGACATGGGGAGAATGCACAAACTCCAAAGACAGTAGCATTGGCTGGGAACTGATTTTTTTTTTTAATTAATGTCATAACAATGACGAACAATGTTATTCAAGTACCTATTAAGTAACAAAAATTATATTCAATGGCAAAATTCTACTAGCAAACAGCAAATTCAATGTTCAAAAATATTTCTACATGCAAAATTTACATATACTAAGACCCTTCAAATATAAAGTTTGATGATGACATAATATACAGATAAAGCCTAAGAATATATTACAAAAGTCTAAGAAAATTCTTTAAAAGGGGATACTAATGTAAATTATGGGCTTCTGATAATGAGTCTGTGGGGTCATCAACTGTAACAGAAGTACCACTGATGCAGGATGTCAATAGTGGGGGAGGTTCCATGAGTGGGGAGGAGGTTTTATGGGAACTTTTGTACTTTCTAGGCAATTTTGCTGTGAACCTGAAACATCCTAAAAATATTAGGTTTATTTTAAAAATAAATAAATAAAACGATCCTTTTCCCAGTGCTAGAATTTGATGTATTAATCAGGATACCTGTGTAAATGAAGAACGCAGCGGAAGCCAGCAACTGAGTGCAGTGACCCCTGCCAGTTTTTGCTGTGTGGTAAGAGCAGTGTATAAAGATAAAGCTCCTCCCTGGAAAGATAAGTTGAGAAGATCAATGGAACGTATCCTCTGCTACAGTAACTTAATCTCTTGTTCAATGTCTGTAAGATAACAAACAAGGGGGCCCTCCCTGGTGGCGCAGAGGGTTAAAGCACAGCACTAAGAAGCTATAGCCACTTCAGCATGAGTTTGATCCCAGCCCGGAGGTGATCCACATGGTGTGGCAGACCTCTCCTGACCTGCCCACTGCTCCTCTCAGCAGTGTACATCGTCAGTCGGCCTATTCTGCTCTCTACTCTGTCTCTGGTGAATCCTCTCACCGGCCCTGCATCCCTGGACTGTACCCCAGTTCTGTATACATAAATAAATAGGTCTTAAAAAAAAAAAGATATCGAACTGGGAAACTGATGTCAAATCAAATCAGACAAACTAACAGCAATACAAACACACTATACCGTGACTACCCAATCACAGTCAAGATATAGTTAATTGTATAATAAGCTGCTGCAATTACAACTGCCTTAGGAATATTCTGAATTTACTGATACCATATTCTCTTCTGAAAATTCATAGGCATAAAATCAAATCTAGCCTTACACTGATACTGATTTCCAAAATAGGTATTCAAGATAATAAGCATTACGGAGAAGACATCACTAAAATATCTGTTCCCAGATCAGAACATCCTGTGCCTGGAAACTATGTTCCTTCCCATCTGCATCAGGATGATCAACACCTTCCCCCATCTCTCTCCCCCTTGCACCTCAAGCCTACACCCCAGTTCTTCTATACAAAACTAAAAAATTTATTTTAAAGAATTTTTTAAAATTATTTTGGCATAGAAGAACTGGGGTGTAGGCCAGAGGTGTTTGTATGTGGGGAGGTGGGGTGGTGGTGGTGGTGAGAGGATTCACCAGAGACAGAAAAGGCAAAGCAGACAGATCTGCTGCAATATACTGCTAACGGGAGCAGCACAAGAGAGATCTGCTGTGCCATATGTGGGCCCAGGGGGCTAGGGATCAAACTCAGTTTGTAGAGGTGAGAGCCTGAGATTTAATTCCTAGGCCAACAGGGAGGTCCCAAATCCTATTTTATATGATAAAAGAGTAAAGAAATTCACTTGTCTTCTGTCTCCATGTAATAGTTCCCTCTTAGGACAGATAATTTATACCTCTGTTTACAGAGTTTTATTTAAGAGGATACATAAAACTTAAAAAACATATTTACTAATATATGTATTTATATACATGTATATGTTTATTTTAGGAAACTATATTCCAGATTCCAATCAATTTACTTGTTTTCAAGGCATAACCTATAGTGTAAGCTATAACTGAACAAAGAAAAGTAGAAAAACAAGAGTGTTCTCTAGTAGTAATTGTTTCTAGTCCAAACTGAATTCAGCATCAAAGGTAAGTAATATATCAAGCAAGATATGTATATGTGTGTGTGTGTATACACAAATACACACACACACACACACACTCTGACTGTAGTGATATACAAACTAAACTTTAGAACTCTTACCTGAGAAAATCCTCCTAAAATAATTCTGTCAGAAGGAATGCCATTCTTCACTTCTTGATCTATCAAAGCTTTCACTAAAAACAACATGGAAAGTTAATCACTGATATTTTCAAAGCTAAGCCAATTAATATAATTTAAATAGGAAAAATAACATAAAAGTAAAATATATAATAAGATGGAATGAGTGAAAAACTTGAAGCAATCCATTAAACAAAATAAGAATGCATTTTTTAAAAATAAAACTAAGACTTCACGGGTGCTGCTTAAACAAATTATTTCTTGTTTGATGATTTGGAAACAACAGTTCTTTCATTAATAAATACTATTTTACATATAGTCAATTCTGCTCATATGCATTTATTATTTCGCTGTTTTCAGTGAATTGCAGACATTTGTACCTGTAAGTTGTTACTTTAAATTTGAAGCAGTTAAATAATTACATGGTTTGGGATTTACAGTGTTTAAACAGTTCATTCTATTACTTAAAAGGAAAGCACGTTTATTTTTCCTATAGTCTCTAAGTGACTGGAAAAAATAGACTAGTTTCTTCAAAATATTTTGACACACATAATTAAGCATGCTACTTGATTACTCTTAGATTTTATTTTCTTTTCAATTAGTCCTGTATTTTTGGTATAACTGCTTATTTTACAAATTAGTGTCTCTTAATTTTTAACTTGTTTTTCAGGATGGTACTAGAACAAAAACAGACACAGACCAATGGAACAGAATTGGGAGCCCAGAAATAAACCCATACCTATATATGGACAGTTAACCTACAACAAAGGAGCTAAGAATACACATTGAAGCAAGGAAAGCCTCTTCGGTACGTGGTGTTGGGGAAACTGGACAGCTGCAAGCAAAAGAGTGGAATTAGACCACTATTTCACACCATATTCAAAAATCAACTCGAAATAGACAAAAGTCTTGGATGTAAGACCTGAAACTGTAAAAACAGAAGAAAACACCACACGACACAGTCTTCAAAGAAGTCTTTGTAGATTTGTCCCCAACAGTAAGGAAAGCAAACATGAATATAAACAATTGGAATACCATAGAACTAAAAAGTTTCTGACAACAAAATCACCAAAACACACACTACTGCTGAGAGAAAATATCTGCATATATATATCTGACAAGGGGTGCAAATCCAAGATCTACAAAGAACTTATACAACTCAAAAAAAAAGGTAAAGAGCTAAATAGACATTTTTAAAAAAGATTTTATTTATGCATACAAGAGCTGGGGTACATACAGGCCAGAGATGTGGGGGGTGAGCAGGTTCCCCAGACACAGAATGGGGAGCAGAAAAAGCAGACTGATAAAATACACTGCTGAGGAGAACACTGGGCAAGACAGGAGGGGTCTGCCATGCCACGTGGGTCACCTCTCAGGCCAGAGATCAAACTTATAGCTTGATAGTGCTGCGTTTTCACCCCTTGCACCAACAGGGAGACCCCTAAATAGACACTGCTAAAGAAGACCTACAGATGGCCAACAGGCACATGAAAAAATGTTCATCACCACTTACTGTCAGGGAAATGCAGATCAAAACCACAATGAGATACCACTTCACACCTCTGAGAATGGCCCTTACCAAAAAGACCCAAAACAAATGCTAGGAGGGATGTGGAGAAAAAGGAATACTCTTACATTGTTGGGGAAATGTAGACCGGTTCAGCCCCTATGGAAAACAGTGTGGAAGTTTCTCAAAAGATTAAAAATTGTTTTACCATATGACCCAGAATTTCACTCCTAGGTATCTATCCGAGGAATGGAATAGACAAAAAACACCAATTAGAAAGAAATATGCACTCCCATGTTTAATGCAGCATTGTTTACAAGAGTCAAACTATGGAAACATCTTAAGTGCTTAAATACAAATGAGTCAATCAGAAAGATGTGATATATATACACAGTGAACTACTACTCAGCAATCAAAATATAAACTCTTGCCATTTGCCAAAACATGGATGGAGCTAGAGAATTATGTTAAGTGAAATAAATCTGGAGAAAGACAAATACTGGGTCACGTCACTTGTATTGGAATACAGAGAAACCAAAGGATCATATAAAGCCAAACAATAAACCTTACAAAGCTGACTACAGAACTGAGGCTATCAGGAGGAGAGGAGAGAGGGAAGAAGAAAGTGGTTAGGGAGTACAATGGACTATGGGTGATTCGTGGTGGTACAGAATGTCAGCACCACCTGAAGGGGAAGGTCCTATACATCTAAAACACAAACAACAATATAAAACAATGTTAACTTCAATTAAAAGATATTTTTATGATTAAATCTTCAATTATATACTTCTTTATCAAAAAAATTGGCTTTCATAAAGGAAGTTTCAAGGAATAAGGGATTTATTGAGGGAAGACTGCACAGTTAGAAGATGATACAGAAGTGGCAAAAATAGTCCAGCTGTGTGTGGTTGGGGTCTAATAAATGTTAGCTACAAGTCAACAGGGAGTTATTAGGGCTCTTTTTTCTTATTTCCACAGAGCTTTATTCCTGTTGGTTACACTACTTGCTGAGACAAAAGTTAACTACAATGACAGATCAGCTGTGGTTATAGGTTATAATTTCAATCACCCTTTGCATAACATTAAGGGTGCCACTATGTTTCTTGGAACTAACATGAACACTCTTCCTTGTTCAGTAGAATATTCTGTCAGCCCTCGAATAGACTCCTTTCTTCCCTAGTTCTATTATTCTCCAGCTATCACCTTAGAAAAAGAATGACAAGTATTTCATAGGCCAGTTCTCTCATGAGGACAGAACTTTTCACTCTGTAACTCACAGACCACTTATCTTCCCTACAGGCTAACCCCCTAACTTTCACATGGGCTAACACTCACTCTCATACCCTAGTATGTATTTTTGTCATGCACAGTTTTTGGCAAAATCCTAGTCTAGGATTTTAGAGCTTTGACCTAGATGATCCTCAAAAACCAGGGTTCTTGGTTTGACATTCCCAAACATCCAATATCTTTTGAATGCATCCACCCTGTTTAAAAGTGCTTAAAAGATTTTTAAAGGATTCTGTTTTTTTAATTATTTTGGAAAATTTCAAACAACTATAAAAAGTAGAAGAGTGTGTCCTAACTCCCTGTGTACACACCTCTCACATCTGCAATATATATTCACAGCGAGGCATCACTGCAAGCTGTGCCACCACTCAGAATCTTCTAAACTCAATCCTTGTCTGCTTAAAAAGTATTTGTAACACACACATATATATATACATATATGTATGTTTTAAAAAAGATGCTTCTGAAAAGATGCTTTTCCTAAAATGTATTTCTCCTAATGAGTTAGTGTTTTTTTATGCTTTCACCCAAAAATAATAAACAGAATTATCATGTTCATTAGGGAAAATGAACCAGAATGTAAGACTTTAGAGATTCAATATAGCTAACACTTAACTTCATTAGGATGTCAAATGAGATGAATTTATGAATTACCTAGCTTATTTAATTCTATGTGCAATCAGTGGCTTCTATTACAACCACATAAAATTGACCACTGATATTAATAATTATTTTATTATAAGTTATTACGTATCTTTATATAAACTATTCTTAATGAAGATAACTAGTCTCAACTTTTAAAGTTCTATTTTCTTCATTTACCTATGTAAATCAAAGCAAAATTATGTATCTGACAGAGCTGAGGCTTGATAAATGCCATTCTTCCCTATCCACCTTACCTCTTTTGACCTTATCTCAATAAAGTCCATGTGGCTATCAAAGTAAACAAATTAGATGACAATCAGAAAGGAAGAAAACAGCACCAATCCCCTAGTTCAGATAATTAACATTTCATCAACATCAGTAAGACTACTGAACCCACTAAAAACATTTAAGAATGCTTTTGTCTTTATAAACTTTTCTCTACTTACAATTTTCTGCTGCCTGTTTAATTCCAGGTTCATCCTCTTGTGAATCTGGTGAAAGTCCAATTATATCAAACCTACAAAATAAGATTAAAAGAATAATTTTATTCTAAAAATAATGGTCTCCTGGCAAGTACATTTTACTAAACGCATGGTATTTTGGCTAACCAAAGACATTCTCTAGAACATGAAATTCAAAATATCTACAGAGGTCAAGCAATTAACTTTAATGTGTTAATTCTTTTATCCTAACTAGAAAGGATTCTAATGTGAGAGTCAACATTTCTGGATAAGAACATGTAAGAAATTACCTACACCAACTTTATAGTCTGTCTAGTAGTAATCTCAATCAATATTAAAAAGTCTGTAATCCTAACTAATCATTTCTCCTTCTATTGCATCTTAAGTCAATTCAATGGATTAGTGTCATGTCACTGTTGAACATAGGTTTTTATAGTGATCTCCACCCATATTGTGCTGAACTTTTCAACATGCATTGTTGATATGCAAACCAGAGACCATGGGAAACCTTCCTTTCTATATCTGTCTCTTACTCATGTAACATGATTATGGTTTTCAGAAACATTACACAGAAATTTTAAGTTCTGGATAGGAATTGTGCCAGAGTAGGAAGATTTAAGAACAGGGGTAGGAATGAACAAGTAGAGAATACAATAGACTATACCCTAAGAACAAATAGTGTGGATACAGGGAAGCAAACTCAGAGATGGAATAGTTCCAGCTGACAAGGCCCAGAAATGACTGTGGATGACTAAAGTTGAGAGAGCAAAATGTCACTGGGAAAAGAGGAGGGTTAAGAAGTAAAAAACCAGTCCAGGCCATGAACTGACTATTTAAATGGAATCCTTTGCGGTAAAATAAAGAAAATAGTGTCAGTTCTTTGTTCTGCCCAGCCACTTCCAGACTGATTTCTTCCAGCTGCTTTCTGAAACACCTGCCATCAGGTCCTTTAAAGGTAATGACTTTGACACCTGACTCATTTTCATTTCCTTTCTACCTCCTGCCACCATAAATGAAAAAAAGAAATCACAGTCTGGGAGTGCCTCAGAGGAACAAAGAACTGACACTGGTTCCTAACCATAAAGTATACTAGGAAGGTGAGTGAGAACACTGAGAACTAAAGAATTGGCTTCCTAAAAAAATCCCAGAAAGTTGGAAAGATTATGATTTTTGTGTCCTAATCTGAGTGCTTGCCACATGGAGTTATTCAAAATCAACAAATGTTTATTTAGCAGAAGAAAATATTTTCTATAGTATTTCTATTTAGCCATTCTCTCCTGTTTCTCCACCTATTGATACAGTTACTCAACTTTATCCCTGAATCTAAACTATAAAAGTTTATGACTGAAAAAAGGTTAAATTTAAAGCTAATTCAAAGTTAAAGTTAATTACAGCTGTAACTATATATAACAAAATCATAGCTAATTTAAAAATGCTATATATAAAAGCACTTCTGACTAAAAAGTAGAAATAAAAAGTTCTTATTGAAAAGTAAATTCTTACTTACCAAGAAGGCATGGCCATGTTCATGTTTAATGTTACAGGCATAACTGGTCTACATAAGAAATAAATAAACAGCATAAACAGCAAAATAAGAATACAATAAGGCCTAAAACCTACTAAATACCAACACTTTAGACAATGCTTACACAAAACTGCCGCAATGTTCACATTTAAGCTGATTCACTGCGTCTACATCTATACAATTCTGTTCTCCACACCATCCAAGTGTGTTCTGAAGACAGAGCAGCAACGTGAAAGTACAAAGCTCAGCAAACAAAAAACATTTTTGTTTTTCAATGCCCTTACTTAATGCTCTCAAATCAGACATGTGAAGGGAAATCATTAACCAAGATAATAGGGAGGTATAAAATATGATATTCTGGTAAAGGGGCTAAGGAGATAAGCAATTTATTGCCCAAATACTGTAGCAAATCCTGTGTGCTAGGTTACATTTCTTTATTTTCTAGTTCTTAAGTATGTGCCTACTAGTTTTTAGGAGACTTCTAAGTAAGAAAGGGAAATATAAGATTTGCCATTACATCCAAATCAAGTCAGTGATTAAAATTTGCTGGGTAATCAAATCATCTAGACACCACAGAAAAATAAATGTGTATAACTATATCTCAGCCCTACCTTCCTGACTTATGAAATAAATCTATCTTGGGATTAAGATGCCGTATCTAAATTTCTTTGAGAACATAAACATCCTTAGATTAGAAAATATCATTAAGCCAAATTCAAACTTGGGACCAATAACAATACAACAAAGTTTCCAATACAATCAAGAATTCTGTGTGGTACACAAATCACAATAGTAGAGTACACAGCTGTCCTAGCCAAAGCATGTCTGTGGCTTACAGACCTAAGATAAACCCTCCATTTCAGGATAAAGGGGAAGGAATATTTTCTTACCTAATCTCAGACATTGTCTCACCTCCATTCTCTTCTTTATATTTATCAGCTTCACTGCTATTACTACTTCTGAGGATGAATTACTAACCTAAAAGAATTTATCTAATCCCATTTGTATTCTTCATGGCTACTGCTTCTCAGTAACCCATTTTAATATAAAATTTGCCAACTCTATTGATTTTCTGAATTTCTAAAAAGCTTTTTTACATAAACATTTGGCTACTGCTTTTTTACATAAACATGGCTACTGCTTCTCAGTAACCCATTTTAATATAAAATTTGCCAACTCTATTGATTTTCTGAATTTCTAAAAAGCTTTTTTACATAAACATTTTAAGAATTCAAAAAATTCTTAATTAAAGAATTAAATTTAAATTCAAAATTTAAGAACTCAAACTATACTCCAATTCTGCATTCTTTCTGTAGATATCACATTACCTCAAAATAGAAAATGAAGGAGTATTTTCAACACTGTAAAGATTTTTCAGAAACCTGACAGATAAATAACCTTCAGATGTCTCATGAATATATTTAGAACTTAACAGGTATTTGGTAAGCTAAAAGAAATTTCTTGAAAAAAAAAAATGAATTCAACATAACCCAGAAATAATTTTAGTTTAAGAAGTAAATTTTATTTTAAACTCAGTGTTTAAAAGATAAAAAGCAACTGTAGGCCTTCCCTGGTGGCGCAGCGGGTTAAAGGACAGCAATAAGAAGCTAAAGCCACTTCAGCATGAGTTCGATCCCTGCCTGCCCGGAGGTGATCCACATGGCCAGACAGACCTCTCCTGACAGACCTGCTGCTCCCCTCAGCAGTGTACTTTGTCCATCTGCCTGTTCTGCTCCCCGCTCTGTCTCTGGTGAATCCTCTCACCCTCCGCATCTCTGGCCT